>NC_052150.1:7462362-7793104 GCF_902713615.1 Scyliorhinus canicula | reverse complement strand
ACAGCCCGGTGGGATTAACTGGTCAGCAGACTCCTTGATCACTCACAGCCGGTGATCCACAGCAGGTGGAGGCGGGGACGTCCCAGGGATCCGGCACTCGGAGAGGATTCCGGGACCCAGGACTCCGCTGAACCCCTGGTTCTGGTCGCCCCAGAGCTGATGAAATTACAAAAGTAGTCGCGAGAATCGGGAAAGGATGACAGCATCCACCCTTGTACTGCAAAGCTGACCGGAGGAATCGAATCACCTTCTGTCTGAGGAGATGTTGCCGTCAATGCAACGCAACGTGGCCAACGCTGCCAGGGTGATGTCCACAGTGGAGACCTTGATGTCTGACGTACACTCCATGATGGGGAATATCCACTCCATGACTCAGCTCATGACCTCCATGGCTGAGGGTGTGAGCTCCATGGGGCAGGGCTTCAACTGCATGGTGCAGGCGCTGGTGGGAATCCACAAGTGTCAGGGCCAGAGGACGGCAGGTTTCTGGGTCTCACTCCAGCTTTCCCTCTATCCCATGGAGGACCACAGGGGCTCGTGGGCACATGAAGGGAAGAGCATTGGCAGGAGTGTAGCCCGGTGCCCTCCACCCAGAAAACCCCAGGTATGTCCAGCCCATCTGACAACCCCCTCCCTGTGAGCGACACACCTCCAGCCCCAAACACCGAGGAGGGTAGCACTACAACACCCGAGCTGCCTGGCTGTAGGCCCCCGACCCTCAAGGTCCAAGTCCTCCAGGGGACGTCCGCCAAAGGCATCTCAGGTATGAGGGCGTAGAAGGCAACAGACCATTTCAAACCCAGCTGTGGATCTTGGGGATACACCTGGATGAAGTGTGAGGTTTAGGAACAGTGAGGAACTGTAGGTACCGAGTGGGCATGGGACGGCAGAGGCCCTAGTTAAGATTGGTCACTTCCTGGGCCATTGGAAATGGCAACTGGGCGGGAGGGGAAGGTCACCTGATGTGAACGCATTTCCGCGAGCTCCAGCTCTGCTCACATTTAACCTATTTTTTTGTCCACGTGCACATTTCGTTTATGTCTTTTCTTGGTTCACATAATTTTCACTATGTCCTGAGATTTGTCGATCAGTGTTTCTGAGTCAAGACAAAAGGCTTAAACTCTGGCTGATTCGTGGCGGGGGCAAGGAGGTGGAGCCGTGCATTCAGTGCCGCAGCTACAGGAGGTCTCCCGCCCCTGACTGCGCAGTGTGCACTGACCAATGGCGGCTGCTAACAATAATATGAATCTGTATGAATGTTGCGGCCCTGCAGTGCAGGTCGTCAGCGTCCAATTTCAAGACTTGCGAGGCGTTTTCTTGGAGGTGTTGGAGGCGCACGGGGAGAGCCTTGTTCTTGTTGCAGTAGGAACACAGTTAATCTTGTCTTTGAGGCCGGGGGTGGGGTTGGCCTTCAGATCTCCGGTCCTGCATTGTCCTGTTCCAGATGTCGGGGGATGGCCCAGCCGGCCTTTGGGAGCCCAGGCTGTGGGCCACCTGGGTTCGAGAGAGATGACATGTTGGAAGCAATGAGATTTTGTGCTTCGATCGTTGGAGTCCGTGGAAGATCCCGAAGATTGCTTGCTGTTTTTGATCCTGCATTATCCTTAATTCTACTTTCTGTGTGCGCCAGTGAAGCAATCTTTCTCCCGGTATCTACCTCTCATCTGAGTTGTTACCCTAAGACTTTGCTCCCTGACCATTATGTGTTGTCTGTTGATGTTGTCAGCATTGTTGCTTGCCGGGAAGGGAATAATTTGGGTGCCCTGCACCATTGGTTATCCAGATTTAATAAGTTTGCATCGTGTTAAGCTGGATGTTGAGTTTGGGATCTGTGCGCACTCTCTGTGTCTTAATGTATCCCTGTGAGGGAGGGGCGCATGGAGGGCGGGGGATGGGCGGATGAGCAGGGATGGAGCGGGATGAGTGATGGAGGGGAGAGGTTTGTAGAATTAGTTCTGTCCTCGCTGTGTTCGAGGAAGGTCTTCCCAATGTGAGTTAGTCTCTTATTTCTGTTTAGCGCCTTTCCAATTCAGATGGTGTGTTATCCTGTTGAGGACCAGTCCTTGCATGGCTCCCCTACAGGGAAGAATCAGTCATTTCTGCTGACATTTGTCTCCCTCTTTGACTGCTGGGTGTGATGGTAATCCTTGGGGCTCAGTTCTCCTGAGTTATTTTCTTTGGTGACGGTGCCAGTTTAGGCCAGGCTCGGCTCCGGGATCAGTGATCAGTATCCTACATAGAACAGACAGTGCAGAAGGAGGCCATTCAGCCCATCGAGTCTGCACCGACCCATTTAAGCCCTCACTTCCACCCTATCCCTGTAACCCAATAACGCCTCCTATCCTTTTTGGTCACTAAGGGCAATTTGTCATGGCCAATCCACCTAACCTGCTCGTCTTTGGACTGTGGGAGGAAGCCGGAGCACCCGGAGGAAACCCACGCAGACACGAGGAGAACGTGCAAACTCCGCACATACAGTGACCCAGCGGGGAATGGAACCTGGGACCTTGGAGCTGTGAAGCCATGGTGCTAGCCACTTGTGCTACTGTGCTAGCTACTTGTGCTACCTTGTGCTACCGTCCTGCAGCTCCTTGGATGAGTGTGTCCTTTATTTCTCAACGGGGGTCCCTGGGTTGCGATTTGAGGTTTGGTGGTGCCCGATCCTCACCTCATCATCCTGTAGTTCCATAGTGGTGGCCTGTTCTGGTCTGGGCCTGGAGGACTGCTTTATTTGCACTGTGAGTGTTGATTGACTCCTTCTTTACACTGGAGCACTTGGAACATTGCTTTCTTCCTTCTGTCATGATGCTTGTAGCTGCAGAGCTGGGCTGAGAGGTGGCAGATGGAGTTTAATGCGGAAAAGTGTGAGGTGGTTCACTTTGGAAGGAGTAACAGGAATGCAGAGTACTGGGCTAATGGCAAGATTCTTGGTAGTGTAGATGAACAGAGAGATCTCGGCATCCAGGTACATAAATCCCTGAAAGTTGCCACCCAGGTTAATAGGGCTGTTAAGAAGGCATATGGTGTGCTAGCCTTTATAAGCAGGGGGATTGAGTTTCGGAACCACAAGGTCATGCTGCAGCTGTACATAACTCTGGTGCGGCCGCACCTGGAGTACTGCGTGCAGTTCTGGTCACCACATTATAGGAGGGATGTGGAAGCTTTGGAAAGGGTTCAGAGGAGATTTACTAGGATGTTGCCTGGTATGGAGGGAAGGTCTTATGAGGAAAGGCTCAGGGAATTGAGGTTGTTTTCGTTAGAGAGGAGAAGGCTGAGAGGTGACTTAATAGAGACATATAAGATAGTCAGACGGTTAGATAGGGTGGACAGTGAGAGTCTTTTTCCTCGGATGGTGATGACCAACACGAGGGGACATAGCTTTAAATTGAGGGGTGAGAGATATAGGACAGATGTCAGATGCAGTTTCTTTACTCAGAGAGTAGTAGGGGTGTGGAACGCCCTGCCTGCAATAGTAGTAGACTCGCCAACTTTAAGGGCATTTAAGTGGTCACTGGATAGACATATGGATGAAAATGGAATAGTGTAGGTCAGATAGGCTTCAGATGGTTTCACAGGTCGGCGCAACATCGAGGGCCGAAGGGCCCGTACTGCGCTGTAGTGTTCTATGTTCTATGTTCTATGTTCTATGTTCTATGTTCTATGTTCTATGGGTATGACATAGGTCCTGATGTCACTTGTAGCCTGTTCTGGCGCAGGCGGGTCCTTTATCCGCAAAGAGAATTTGTTCGGGATCTCATCCTTGATTAATCCAGTGTTATTTTCTCCCATTCTTGCATTGACTATTGTTGTGCGCTCAATCTTTTGTACATTGATCCCAATGGCTATCGTTTGGTTTGATGCGATTTCTGTAAGAACGGAAAACTCCAACAAAAAGACTTTAAAAGAAATAGAAATGGCAGCTGTAACCCAATTCTGGCAGTCTTGGTTCCATTCCCTGTGCCCCCAACATTCAACAGAGTAATGGATGTTGGGGATGTCAGTCAAGCATACATAATGAGGCTTGGCTGAGAGTCCTGATGCCCATGAGTGTGTTGAAACAGCTCCCCCATGGGGAAAACATTGCTTGATTGGCAGATTAGCTCCATTTCTCAATTGCTCAAATGTTTACCTCCATAAGGTAAAGAGGTGTCACGTGCTAACAGTTTTGGCAATTGGTACTTTAAAGGGCTGGTTGATTTGTCGCTTTTGTAGGGCTGCAGCAACAGGAGTTTATTGCAAGAAAATTAAGAGTAAATGACATTTTATTGAAGCTCTTCCACACGTTACACTGTTACTATAGGGTTTATTGATTCTGTATGGACACTAAAGGGCCATACGTTGTGAAGGGGGAGGCAGGTCTTTGAGCCAGCCTGACCCAGCACCAGGCTGCCCCTGTGGCTGTCTTTGTCTTGTTTCTGGAGGAACACACACACATGCAACACACACGCAACACACTTGACTCCCACTACCCGCCACTGACATGAAAACCCAGCCCAACATTTCAGGTGGAGGATCTTTCATCATGTAGTGAATGTAACGTAGTAATTCACACTGTATTTACCAATACCATTGTAAGCGCAGTAGCGTTATCCGGCCACTAGGGGCAGTAGCTCTGGGAATGCTCAGGAGTTTGTACAGGGCTCCACCCTTGGCTCCGCCCACGACTCCTCCCCTTGACTGCTGTATAAATAACTGTGTCCAGAGCCAGCCTGCGGTTCATCGAGAGTTCAACGGGTAACAGGCTGGCTCTGTAGTAAGTAGATTAAAACCACTGTTCATATCTTAAAGCACGTGTCTCGTGAATTGATGGTTCCATCACATCAAAACTGAAAAAAATTCATGTTTTAAGTAAGCACAGAGGCAGAAGAAAAATGAACAGCAGATGAAGGTTAGTGGTAGGCGGAAGGCAGGAATGGTTAAATAACAAAAAGGATGATGATGCGTGGCAAAAGCAGAACGGTAATGGTTCTCCTGTAGCCATTTACACCTCCTCTGGATCATCTTTTGTTTCTTCACTGGTCCCTACCTGTTCCTATAGTCAGCATGAGTCTTCAATAGGTTCAGATCAAAACTTAACATGTTGTACCTTGAATCCCTGAGGCGCTGCAAAGGTAATAAGGACCTGCAATTCTCGAATGCCTTTCAGGACATCAGGTCAACCCAAAGCACTTTGCAATCAATGAAGTTATTTTCATCACTATTGTAACGCAGGAAACACAGCTCTTTTGGAATTCAAAGGCATTGCCATCACTGAGCCTCTCATCATCAGTCCATGGTGCTACTGTGCATCAGAAATTTAACTGGACCAGCTATATGAATATTGTGGCTACAGGAGCAGGTCAGAGGTGGGTTATTCACCTCCAGACTCCCCAAAGTTTGTGAACCATAATTGAGGAGTATGATGGAATACTCTGCACTTACCTAGATAAGTAGAGTTCCAACAACACTCAAGATGTTTGATACCACCCAGGACAAAGCAACCCTCTCAATCAGCATCCCATGCACCACCTTAAACATTCACTTGCTCCACTTCCAGCACACACTGGCTGCAGTGCGTGTACCAGCTACAAGATAAACTGCAGCAGCTCACCAAGGCTTCCTCTACTGTACCTTTCCACCCCTCTACCCCCTAAAACAAGGGAGCAAACACATTGGAACATCATTATTTGCAAGTTCCCCTCCAAGCCATACCAACGTCCTGACCTGTAACTACGTGGCCATCTCTTCACAGTCGCTGGTTCAAAATTTTGGAACTCCCTCCCTCACAGCACTCTGGGTTTACCTACACCACATGGACTGCATGTTGAAGAAGGCAGCTCACAGCCACAAACTTCTCCAAGGCAATTAAGGACGGGCAATAAATGCTGGCCTGGCCAGCGACGCCCACATTCCACAAAATAATAAACTAAAGCCAGTGGACACAGCATGACCCCACTAACTGAGATAAATTCTCAGATAATCTCTCCTCGTGATGTGAGTCAAGAAATATTTCTTTAGATCATAGAATTTACAGTGCAGAAGGAGGCCATTCGGCCCATCCAGTCTGCACCGGCTCTTGGAAAGAGCACCCTACCCAACGTCCACACCTCCACCCTATCCCCATAACCCAGTAACCCCACCCAACACTGAAGGCTATTTTAGACACTAAGGGCAATTTATCATGGCCAATCCACCTAACCTGCACATCTTTGGACTGTGAGAGGAAACCGGAGCACCCGGAGGAAACCCACGCACACACGGGGAGGACGTGCAGACTCCGTACAGACAGTGACCCAGCCGGGAATCAAACCTGGGAGCCTGGTGCTGTGAAGCAATTGTGCTAACCACAATGCTACCGTGCTGCCCTAATAGATGTTAGCCTGAATATTCCAGATCTCTGCTGTTATTTGTCTAAATAATTCTTAGATCCAATTGAGAGAGCGAATCAAGTTTTTGGTTTAATGTCGCATTCGAGAGGTGAACCCTCTGACAGCGTAGTGCCCCCTCCGTACTTTGCGGGTTGCCTGAGATTTTGTGCACAGGGCTGGAAGCCACAAACCCCTGAAACAAAAGTGCTGCCCACCGTGCCAATGCCGACATCAGGGTCAACTTTGGCTTCATCCGTAGTTATTTTGACATTGTTTTCTGTGCGCGCCTTGCTCATTTCTGCCCATGTGCAATACTTACACTTGTATTTTTACACTTCAAATCAAAATAGGATAGAAACTTTACACACATAGCTTTACACTTTGTGGAACAGTTGGTGGGAAAATAAACCTACAGTACATCTGTACAGAATCTCATACACCCACACTCACACGTCAATGAAATCCCAGTGATAACACCACATGGATATCTGCAAAGAAACCTGCCTCGGTAAAGGCAACAGTGAATGGGGGAGCTCAGAGTGAGAGAGACAGTGCTAAAGAGATAGAGTGAGAGATACAGAGCGAGAAAATCAATTGTGAACAGGGGAGGGAGTAGCCGAGTGGTAATACCACTGGCTGGTGCTCGAGAGGTCGCCGGCCCTCTGGGGACGTTGGTTCAAATCTCACCATGGGAGCTGGTGGGAGTTAAATTACATTAATAGACAGGCTGCAACTGAAAGATTGTAGCGGTGAACCTATCGCTGATTATTATAAAACCCCATCTGGCTCACTCATGACTCTAGACCCACAGCAATGTGGTTGACTTTTAGCTGCTCTCTGAAATGTAAGTCACTCAGTTCAAAGGGAAATCAGGGATAGGCAACAAATGCTGGCCTTGCCAGTGTTGCCAACATCCTATGAAAGAATATGTTTTTTAAAAATCCACACAAGCAGGAAGTAAAATGAAACCTAGGGGAAGATTTTCTTCCAAAGCTTGGGAATAAAACACTTGACGCGGCACTACGCTCTCTGCCTCAATAAAAGGTTTGGTTTACAATCAAAGGACCAAAGTGACATTTGTAAGATTTGCCAAATCCCTGTTATTTCATCCACAGCGCATTATCCCTCCTTGTGTCCCTCATCTGGTACAGTTGACTGCATCGATCCTTCACCAATACGTCCCCTCTGCTGTCCAGCTGGGTGAGTTTACACTCGCATGCTCCCTATTCCCTACCCCAGCAAAACTAACGCATCTCCAGCAATGATCCTTCAGCCCAGCACAATCACTTCTCGAGCCCTTTCAGATCTGCACCTACCCCTCAGCTAAAAGCCACTGCTCGGCGAGACTATCCGCCTCGATGGGTCCAGCTTCTGCAAAAACAAAGGCAACAGCTTGCTCCACGTGCACTTCTCTCAGCCCCTTGATGGTCCCTGTGTTGGCGGGCTGTCTGTATTCCCCTCACTGCCCTTAAATTTTCCGCCTGATCAAGTTTGATCTAAGCTTGTTCAAGCTTTCGGGCGCCCTGGTCCCAAGTGCACTTCTTGGACTTGTGGTATTATCTTAATTATCAGCATTACAAGGGTAGTACCATCAATAGCCACTAGAGGGAGGTGCTCATACTGCTATATAAAGCAGTGATGCTGGACTTTAGGGGAGGCGTGTGTGCAGGAGACAGCTAGTGAAGGTCATCAGAGAAGTTAGTGTGAGAAGGTTAGATTCTAGTTTGTTTTTTTTAAATTTAGAGTGCCCAATTTTTTCCAATTAAGGGGCAATTTAGCGTGTCCAATCCACCTATCCTGCACATCTTTTGGGTTGTGGGGGTGAAACCCACGCAAACTCAGGGAGAATGTGCAAACTCCACACAGACAGTGACCCAGGGCCGGGATTCGAACCCGGGTCCTCAGCGCCGTAGGCAGCAATGCTAACCACTGTGCCACTGTGCTGCCCAAATTCTAGTTTGTGAGTGAGATTTGCAGTAGGTGAATGTATTTGGATGTTATTGATCAATTCTGTATTCTAAAAGGACTAAGTGTCAAAACCCAGTTTAGTAGTGTAAATAAACTCATAGATTTGTTTAAGGAAAAGCTACAGTACATCTGTACAAAATCTCATACACCCACACTCACACGTCAGTGAAATCCTAGTGATAACACCACATTTTTGTGGAACACTGAGCCAACCATCCTAAATAAGCAACACAAAAAACACCACAGGACTTAGTAGGCTTCCCACACCTAGAGGTGCACAAGGTAGACTTGGCCATTCCATCACACGGTCCCATCGATCGCCTGGGGTGGTGGAGGTGGGGATGGTGATGGTGATGGGGAGGGAGCACACACACTTACATCTCTTTCTGCGGCTCATTTTACCTGAAACAGGTGACTATAGAAGGGCATCACCCACATCAAGCATGACTGAACAGGAGGCTCTCCCCACTCTTACCACCCACAGTCGGCTGACAGAAAGAATTTGATACTCACCCTGTTTGATCATATTATGAACACACCTTCCTTGGCCATCAAGTCCTGGGCCTAGAACCCAGAGCTTCTGGCTCCGAGGTATAGATGGTACTTATTACAGTACTAGACTTCATGTTTTCCTGCCTTTACTTCAAAGTACCACAAACCAGTTCCTACATTAAAGATGCGATGTAAATACAAATTGTAATTTTTACAATAATGATTGTGTCTCACATCATAGAATTTACAGGGCAGAAGGAGGCCATTCGGCCCATCGAGTCTGCACCGACTCTTGGAAAGAGCACCCTACCCGATGTCAACACCTCCTCCCTATCACCATAACCCAGTAACCCCACCCAACACTAACGGCAATTTTGGACACTAAGGGCAATTTATCATGGCCAATCCACCTAACCTGCACATCTTTGTGACTGTGGGAGGAAACCGGAGCACCCGGAGGAAACCCACGCAGACACGGGGAGGATGTGCAGACTCCGTGGAGCTGTGAAGCAATTGTGCTATCCACAATGCTACTGTGCTGTAATCAGCTCCCATGTTTACATAAAGTGCTTTCATAAATAATTAGTTACGAAAGGATAGCAGTCCCTGACAAGCTTTTGTTCAAATTCCCAATTGCATCAGTTAACTATTTTACTATTTTTATTTAAGTGGAGAATGACATCATCATTAAGGGACTTGGTTAAGAGATGGTATTGAGTCTGATAGAAGCTAAATTAATACCTGGGGATTAAACTTACATTCTATTTTTAACAAATAGGTTGATACATTCCAATCAAATTCTTGAGCACGCTATTTTAACAGCCAATTGTATTAGGGAGGTAGTGGTATTGTTACGGGACTAGTAAACCAGGGTAATGCTCCAGGGACCCAGGTTCAAATCCCATCACTCCAGGCGCTCAAATTTGAATTCAATACAAATCTGGAATTTAGCAATTCTAATGGTGACCATGAAACCATTGTCAATGTTCCTACAAACCCATCTGGTTCACTAATGCCTTTTTGGGCAGGAACTCTGCTGCCCTTACCTGGTCTGGCCTACACGTGACTCCAGAGCCACATCCACAGCAATGTGGTTGACTCTTAGCAGTCCCCTCAAGGGCAGTTAGGGATGGGCAATAAATGAATGAATTTTTAAAAAAATAGCATGCCAACATTATTTTAGAACACATTATGTGGATATCGGCATTGGTAAAAGGAGACAGCTGGAGAGGTATGGTGGAAAACTGCAGGGTTTTAAGGGTGAAATTTGTTAAGCAGATGGATGGCCATAGTGGAGGGAGTTGGAGAGAGACTTCTAGAAGGCAAGGCTGCCATGCTGAGCAAGGTAGGCAAGAATAGTTAAGAGAAGCGGAGGGTGTTTACATGGATATAAAACAGGAGGCGATCACTGAGATAGGTTCAGGTAGGCCAAGGAAAGGTTTGGAATGCAGATCTTGGGGAATGCGGGACACTGAGATTCTGATGGGGATGAATTTGCCAAGATTCAGCTGAGTTGAAGCTTGTGGTGTAGGAAGGTTTGCGGCCGTCGAGCATTGCGGCATCGAAAACATAGACATTAGCAGCACAGGAGGACAGATAAGGGGCAGAGGTGAACGGCTTTCAGAGGTGGAAGAAAGGGATTTCACAAATGTGATTTGAGGAAACTGGGTTACCTTAAGGCTCTCCACTTTCAAACTTGAAATGGTAGAATGGGAATCAGCCAGAGACGGGCGAACAGAAAAGTTGATGTTGGCTTTGTTAACATTCAACTGACGATGTTGTTCACTCATTTAAAGTTAATGACTGTTGAAATATAAATACACAGGGATTTCATGAGCTGCCTAGGTGTGTACCATGGGGCTCCCATATAGAATTCAAATCAATTTTCCCATTATATATCTCAAACTGCTGATATGAACAGATCCTGCTGTTTTCATTCAGAATTTAATGAGCCAATTGAGAACTCCTTTGAAACCTCCAGACCTGAATAAGGAATCTGCTAATGTCCAGGGGACGGGTGATATATCCTTTATGTGTGTGGTGCAGCTGCCATATTGAAGTCAAGTCAAAGGAACTACAAAAAGCACAAGGAAATAGTTGGAAACAGGCAAAACGAATTTCAAAAGGGACAATGGTGCTTGAAAAGATGTCAAGTTCCTTGAGGAGGTAACGGATGTGTTATACGGGGCAGGTTGTGCACATGAACTTTAAGAAATGCTTTAACTTGGCACCATATTGAAGATTTACAGAGAAGATTAAAGGATATGGAGGTAAGGGGAGGGGGATAGGAAACAGGATTAAAATTGGCTCAAAGGAACAAATCAGAGTGCAGGAGTTAAGAGTGTTTTGTCAGAGTGGCTGGAAGTGGGTGCCCCAGGAAGGCCATGCATGGCCACTTCTGTCCACTGCATATACCAATGACCAATGGTGGCACGATGGTTCGCACTATTGTCCCACAGCACCAGGGACCCAGCCTCGGGTGATTGTCTGTGTGGAGCTTGCACTTTCTCCCCGTGTCTGCGTGGGTTTCCTTTGGGTGCTGCGGGTCCAAAGATGTGGAGGTTTGGTGGATTGGCCATGCTAGATTTCCCATTAGTATCCAAGGATGTGTAGGTTAGGTTGGGTTACGGGGATAGGGCGGGGGAGTGGGCCTAGGCAGGGTGCTCTTTCAGAGGGTCGGTACAGACTCGATGGGCCAAATGGCCACTTTCTACACCATAGGAATTCGATAAACTTCTTTGATAAAGGCTAAGAGAGAGTGGGAGGCAGATTTGCTCACCATAGTGAAATAGAAAGTATGGTTAACAAGAAGAGGAAATGCTGGAATAACTTGGCAAGTTACGGCAGCATCTGTGGGGAGAATCGGAGTTAATGGGCGGAGTTTTCCATCCACCCCACATTGTGTTTTAAGGCGGCCGAGGCGACCTGTCATTGGCTGATGGCGGGGCCTTCCAGGTTCCACCGCTGTCAATGGGGTTTCCCATCGATCGCCCCCTCCGCCACTGGGAAACCCACAGCGGGATGTCGCAGCCGGAGAGACTGTATGATCCCACTGACCTGGGCGGCCGCAAAATCCCACCCAACATTTCAGGCCAAATTCTTTCAATGACCAACAGAAACGGCGCTGGGATAAAGTTCGGAAATTTGAACAAAAGCGCCGATGAAATTCAATGCACTAAATGTGAGGTGATGGACCTTGGCAAACAAAATAACAACAGTGATTGTATTCTGAATGGAAGTAGGCTCATTGATGTGGGAGGAGAGATATAAAAACTTTAAATTCATAAGACACGAAAGACTGATAATGGTGTAAAAAAAAGTAAATGGATTCTAGGCCGATCAGAGATAGAATATATCAATGGCAAAGTTAAGCCAATTTAAAATGTTGACAAAAGTCCAGTTAGAGCACAATGTACAGCATTGGGCATCGAGAAAGGATGTTGATGCTATAAGCAGGGTACAATGCAGATATGTTGACATGTTGCTTGGTACAATGAGATACGAACGCAGAGAAAGTTTAAAATGCTTTTTTAAAATTCAAACATTGCAGTTGATGAAGCAATAGATTCAGAGAGTTTTCCAGCACAAAAAGAGGCCCTTTGGCCCATCCTGTCTGTGCCAGCCATCAAGCACCTATCTATTAACATATAACATAGAAAAATACAGCACAGAACAGGCCCTTCGGTCCACGATGTTGTGCCGAACCTTTGTCCTAGATTAATCATAGATTATCATAGAATTTACAGTGCAGAAGGAGGCCGTTCGGCCCATCGAGTCTGCACCGGCTCATGGAAAGAGCACCCTACCCAAGGTCAACACCTCCACCCTATCCCCATAACCCAGGAACCCCACCCAACACTACGGGCAATTTTGGACACTAAAGGCACATCTTTGGACTGTGGGAGGAAACCGGAGCACCGGAGGAAACCCACGCAGACACGGGGAGGATGTGCTGACTCTGCACAGACAGTGACCCAAGCCGGAATCGAATCTGGGACCCTGGAGCTGTGAAGCAATTGTGCTATCCACAATGCTACCGTGCTGCCCTTAAGAACAAATTAATCTACACTCTATTGTTCTACCGTAATCCATGTACCTATCCAATAGCCGGTTGAAGGTCCCTAATGTTTCCGACTCAACTACTTCCACAGGCAGTGCATTCCATGCCCCCACTACTCTCTGGGTAAAGAACCTACCTCTGACATCCCCCCTATATCTTGCACTATTCACCTTAAATTTATGTCCCCTTGTAATGGTTTGTTCCACCCGGGGAAAAAGTCCCTGACTGTCTACTCTATCTATTCCCCTGATCATCTTATAAACCTCTATCAAGTCGCCCCTCATCCTTCTCCGTTCTAATGAGAAAAGGCCTAGCACCCTCAACCTTTCCTTGTAAGACCTACTCTCCATTCCAGGCAACATCCTGGTAAATCTCCTTTGCACCTTTTCCAAAGCTTCCACATCCTTCCTAAAATGAGGCGACAAGAACTGCACACAGTACTCCAAATATGGCCTTACCTAGGTTTTGTACAGCTGTATCATCACCTCACGGCTCTTAAATTCAATCCCTCTGCTAATGAATGCTAACACCATAGGCCTTCTTCACAGCTCTATCCACTTGAGTGGCAACTTTCAAAGATCTATGAACATAGACCCCAAGATCTCTCTGCTCCTCCACATTGCCAAGAACCCGACTGTTAACCCCGTATTCCGCATTCATATTTGTCCATCCAAATTGACAACCTCACACTTTTCATGGTTAAACTCCATCTGCCTCTTCTCAGCCCAGCTCTGCATCCTATCTCTTTGCAGCCGACAACAGCCCTCCTCACTATCCACAACTCCATCAATCTTTGTATTGTCTGCAAATTTACTGACCCACCCTTCAACTCCCTCATCCAAGTCATTAATGAAAATCACAAACAGCAGAGGACCCAGAACTGATCTCTACGGTAGGCCACTGGTAACTGGGCTCGAGGCTGAATATTTGCCATCCACCACCACTCTCTGACTTCTATTGGTTAGCTAGTTCGTTATCCAACTGACCAAATTTCCCACTATCCCCTGCCTCCTTACTTTCTGCATAAGCCTCACATGGGGAACCTTATCAAATGTCTTACTAAAATCCATGTACACTACATCCACTGCTTTACCTTCATCCACATGCTTGGTCACCTCCTCAAAGAATTCAGTAAGACTTGTAAGGCAAGACCTACCCCTCACAAATCCGTGCTGACTATCCCTAATCAAGCAGTGTCTTTCCAGATGCTCAGATATCCTATCCCTCAGTACCCTTTCCATTACTTTGCCTACCACCGAAGTAAGACTAACTGGCCTGTAATTCCTGGGGTTATCCCTATTCCCTTTTTTGAACAGGGGCACGACATTCGCCACTCTCCAATCCCTTGATACCACCCCTGTTGACAGTGAGGACGAAAAGATCATTGACAATGGCTCTGCAATTTCATCTCTTGCTTCCCATAGAATCCTTAGATATATCCCGTCAGGCCAGGGGGACTTGTCTATCCTCAAGTTTTTCAAAATGCCCAACACATCTTCCTCCCTAACAAGTATCTCCTCGAGCTTACCAGTCTGTTTCACACTGTCCTCTCCAACAATATGGCCCGTCTCATTTGTAAATACTGAAGAAAAGTACTCGTTCAAGATCTCTCCTATCTCTTCAGACTCAGTACACAATCTCCCGCTACTGTCCTTGATCGGACCTACACTCGCTCTAGTCATTCTCATATTTCTCACATATGTGTAAAAGGCCTTGGGGTTTTCCTTGATCCTACCCGCCAAATATTTTTCATGCCCTCTCTTAGCTCTCCTAATCCCTTTCTTCAGTTCCCTCCTCGCTATCTTGTATCCCTCCAGCGCCCTGTCTGAACCTTGTTTCCTCAGCCTTACACAAGTCTCCTTCTTCCTCTTGACAAGACATTCAACCTCTCTTGTCAACCATGGTTCCCTCACGCGACCATCTCTTGCCTGCCTGACAGGGACATACATATCAAAGACACGTAATACCTGTTCCTTGAACAAGTTCCACATTTTACTTGTGTCCTTCCCTGACAGCCTATGTTCCCAACTTATGCACTCCAATTCTTGTCTGACAGCATTGTATTTACCCTTCCCCCAATTGTAAACCTTGCCCTGTTGCACGCACCTATCCCTCTCCATTACTAAAGTGAAAGTCACAGAATTGTGGCCACTATCTCCAAAATGCTCCCCCACTAACAAATCTATCGCTTGCCCTGGTTCATTACCAAGTACCAAATCCAATATGGCCTCCCCTCTGGTCGGACAATCTGTGTCGGACATACTGTGTTAGAAAAGCTTCCTGGACACACTGCACAAACACCACCCCATCCAAACAATTTGATCTAAAGAGTTTCCACTCAATGTTTGGGAAGTTGAAGTCACCCATGACTACTACCCTGTGACTTCTGCACCTTTCCACAATCTGTTTCCCAATCTGTTCCTCCACATCTCTGCTGCTATTGGGGGGCCTATAGAAAACTCCCAACAAGGTGACTGCGCCTTTCCTATTTCTGACTTCAACCCATACTACCTCAGTAGGCATATCCTCCTCGAACTGCCTTTCTGCAGCTGTTATACTATCTCTAACTAACAATGCCACCCCCCCCCCCCCCCCCCCCCCCCCCACTCCCCCACCTCTTTTACCATCCTCCCTAATCTTATTGAAACATCTATAACCAGGGACCTCCAACAACCATTTCTGCCCCTCTTCTATCCAAGTTTCCGTGATGGCCACCACATCATAGTCCCAAGTACCGATCCATGCCTTAAGTTCACCCACCTTATTCCTGATGCTTCTTGCGTTGAAGTATACACACTTCAACCCATCTCCGTGCCTGCAAGTACTCTCCTTTGTCAGTGTTACCTTCCCCACTGCCTCACTACACGCTTTGGCGTCCTGAACATCGGCTACCTTAGTTGCTGGACTACAAATCCGGTTCCCATTCCCCTGCCAAATTAGTTTAAACCCTCCCGAAGAGTACTAGAAAACCTCCCTCCCAGGATATTGGTGCCCCTCTGGTTCAGATGCAACCCGTCCTGCTTGTACAGGTCCCACCTTCCCCAGAATGCGCTCCAATTATCCAAATACCTAAAACCCTCCCTCCTACACCATTCCTGCAGCCACGTGTTCAGCTGCACGCTTTCCCTATTCCTAGCCTCGCTATCACGTGGCACCGGCAACAAACCAGAGATGACAACTCTGTCTGTCCTGGCTTTTAACTTCCAGCCTAACTCCCTAAACTCATTTATTACCTCCACACCCCTTATCCTACCTACATCGTTGGTACCAATGGGCACCATCAATGGGTATTCTGATCCCATTTTCCAGCACTTGAGCCGGAAACGAATTTAGAATTAAATTAAAGAACTGAATGAGGTAATAGTTGAGGAGTTTAAATAGGGCCCGTGGACAAAAGATTAAATGTAAGTGATTGACAACAGAAGAAAGGAAGAACGCTCGTTGTACAGGTGAGTTATCAGGTTGTGGAATTCACTTCCAGAGGCAGGAACCATGTCAACGTTCAAGCTCTGAATGGATACAGGGAATGGCGGGTAACCAAATGTAGCAAAAGGGTGGGAAAATGTGATTCAGACAATTTGAAGGGTAAATGCTGACTTCTGCTAGTTGGGCTAAATGGCCTGTTACATTGCAGTAACTTCCACCCATCTCCAGGACATAGGGCGACGCAAATAAATTGAAATTGACTTGAAAACACGGACAAACCTCCCCCATAGAATAGGACAGGCTGTACATAATAGGGCGGCACAGTAGCACAGTGGTTAGCACTGCTGCTTCACAGCGCCAGGGTCCCAGGTTCGATTCCCGGCTTGGGTCACTGTCGGTGCGGAGTCTGCACGTTCTCCCCGTGTCTGCGTGGGTTTCCTCCGGGTGCTCCGGTTTCCTCCCACAAGTCCCGAAAGACGTGCTGTTAGGTGAATTGGCCATTCTGAATTCTCCCTCTGTGTACCCGAACAGGCGCCGGAATGTGGTGACTAGGGGCTTTTCACAGTAACTTCATTGCACTGTTAATGTAAGCCTACTTTGACACTAATAAAGATTATTACTATTATCATCAAATTCCTATGTTCTACACCAGTGAGAATGTGCTTTGTTCTGGAATTTTGAGGCTCATAGCACAGGTTACTCACCTGAAGGTCAAGAATTAAGAGTTCGCAGGGCAAGGGCACAGACCCCAGCCAGCCCCCCAGTGAACACATTAATGAGGCTTGTATCATGAAGCAGTGAAAGGCCCCTATACGCTTTGGGCAACCATAAGGCTAGTGTAAATCAATGTCAAAGACCATTGACTTTTGCCCTCTTTGGCCCACCTTGAATGAGAATGGAAGTGCAAGTCGAACTGAAATTTCTGGGCGAGATTGCCAGGGTTCAGGTTTTGAGGGTGCCACACAGGCTGTGGTTGAGGCCCTTGCTACATTTGCCCCTTCATTAGAAAAAAATAGTTACTCCAACCAACTGCGAATGAAGTGACACAATCACTGGAACACTTTGAATTACTAACTGTTGCTCCATTGATCATAATTCAGCTCTTTCCAATACTGCCTGATTGGTTTCCTGCCTTCTGCTGTGCTCTCCAATTAGATTGTCAGTGATGATCGCTTAAGACGTATGCAAAAAAATACAACTAAATTAATGGCAACTCTATATGATATGGTATTCTTACATTGAACCTCACTCGTTTGCATAAGTGCAGAGCTACGGATGATGTATGGGCGCAAGTTCTATTTTCACAAGGCGCCTTTGTTCTGGATTTGAGCTAATGGATGATTCGAGTTTGATAAGATTGTTCTGTTTTATTCGTAGTCGCAAACCCGTGAGAAATGGCCAGACCTTTGCCTGCTGGCTTCACTTTCCCCCATCTCGTCTCCACTGCAGCCATCTTCTACTCGTCTAACGGCTGAATAGAGCTTCCCTCAGAGCTGACCCATCAGCTCTTCTGCTGCCGTTGCCAATTGCATTCTAATCTTAAACCTGAATTCTGCATTTGGAAATGACAATTGCTATTTTGGGGAGAAGGGCCTTTAATTTCTGAAGTCCTGCAAGATGCATCAGGCTATTTAAAAAAAAAAAATATTTATGTCATCAATGGTGACAAATAGTTAAATAATACTGTTATGGAAATAGCTGAACTGGAAGGATAGATATTCCACAATATTATTCTTCTAAGGTGTAGTGACAAACCAGCCGTGAAGCATGATTAATTCTATACATATTCCAGATGTCTAAAAAAAAGCGACTTTGAAAAATGCTAATTGGGCAGATGGTATAGTTAGGTGGTTAGTTGCCTGAATGTCATTGCTGAGGGAAGTTACTGCAATTGCTGTTCCTGTATGAGCGAGCTGAATTGTTTAATGAGTTTTCTCTGAGCCAATTTATCAAAGGGTGTGTACTGTGGTCTCTGGCATATCGCTGGTGAAGTCAGAAAATGGTACAAATTGGTCTGATAAAGACTCGCGCACACAGGAGGCTGCCACACTAACATCAAAAAACCACTTGGTGTTCTGCAACAGGAACGCCTTTCTGCCCAGACGAAGTGAAGCAGCCAGAGTGAGACACCAGCACAGCTGTTTTTACAGCGTTCCGTCGAGTGCCTTTGAATGAACCCGAACAGATCCCTTACTACATTCACTAAACCTGCCTTTGTACATTATGTCATTAACTGGTTGATTTTGACTGGGTTAAGGATCGTTTTGATGTGGTTACTTTGAGGTCTGACATGCGGGGAGTGTGGTCGGGCTGAGGATCAGGTGACTTTGGACCAATAGGGTGCGGTTCAACGGGGAAAAGAAATCTGGTTCAACTTTTGGGCACGCTTAGTGGGGTGTTCTCGGTGGCTGCAGTGCCGAGAGACATCCTGATAGCCAATGGCACTTTGCTATTTTTTCTAGTCTCGGCGAGAAACACACTATCAAGGCCACACTTACATCATTTCCTGCACTGATAAGCTCACCTTGCCAGTGCATGAAGACTGCTCGCGGATTGGGACGCCCGTCTGTCAGTGCCACCCATGCACTGAGATAGCCCTGCCATGGTGCCTGGATGGAAGAGCCAAGGTGCCAGGCTGGCAATGCTAAGGTGCCCATCTGTCAGCGGGAGTACCAGCGTACCATCTGGCCCAGAGTTTGACCACCCAGCACCTCCGATGGCCTGCGAGACCTCCCCCGCCCCCCCCCACAAAAGAAGTGCTGTTACGACTGGTCCATGTTTGTGCGAACCAATACTAAACGACACCCAAGCAAGGCCTCACTGGGGAGGCCCTCAGTTCCTGGGTCACGTGAGAATTCTGCGGAGACATATTTAAATTAGTCAAATGGCTTATTTAAATATGCTGATCTGGACCACGCCCAATGAGGGTGAGATCCTGATCGCCAAGTCTCACGAGGTTTAGTTGAATCTCACGGCACGTCTCAAGCGACGTGAATGTCGTGCGAAGCCTCTCGCATGATTCAACGGCCTTGTCGGGTCCCCATATCGGGCACGACGAGGCCAGTTAATCCCGCTCATTGTTTCCAGAGCTCACCACCCCTGGGAGTTTTCCACACCGCGTGACTGGGTCTCTTGTAGACTTATTGATCGAGGTTGTTCGCTGTGATTAGTCAAGAACTCCATGATCGCAGGTCACGTGACTATCAGAATGGCCGAACGTTTGTTCGCTGGATACTGCCAATTTTGTGTCAGACAATCCTTACTGTTGTACCAAGGCACAAAACAACAGTCTCTGTGGGTACGTTAAATAGTTCATCATCAATGGAAATTAAACTCCTTTTATGAATGCATTTCCAGGAACCACATTTGATGGCCCCAACTCCAAATAAGGATTTCAAATATTATTCTCTTCATCATCCGTGATTTTCAAATTAAACATTTGGCTGATTTAATTTCACACATTTTTTTTCCAATTACAACTTCAGTGCTGCAAAATGTCAGAACTTATTCCTTCAAATGTTTGCCATAATTGGACTGGGTCTTTCTTCAGGAACTAGTCAACAGGAGTCACGGTGCCATGAATCTCCAGGTAATACTGCACTCTCGCAACTCAAATAGCTGCAAAACCCGACAAAATCCAGTTCTAGACGTGCACTATAATTGCCTCATGTTGCTGATCAGCTGACAGAACCAAACTAAGCTGTGTATTTTTGACCAATTCTGACAACAGCTTGGCGGCTGCCAAATGACTGAGATATTTCGAACTCCAGCTTTCCCGTGTTTGAAATCACTGGGTAATAATATGAAAGCGTGCATGGGGTCAGCACGTTATTAGCTAGTACACTCTTGCACACATCACCTGCAGTGACTCAATGTAGTGTATTGAAAACTGCATTGTGCATTTTGTGCTCACGAAGATCTATTTCTCAATGTCTCTGGTTGAACATATAACCAACCGTACCTGTCCCGAGAACTTCACACTCAAGCTGTAGAATATTTAAGTGACTGATTCAAGGCACAAACGTTGCTTTCTGTACAAACAACTGCAAGGCAAACAGGATAGTTTCAGGACAAATCCCGCATGGCCAATTCTGAAATGCTTCCTGTCTTCAGTGGTGGCATTAACCTGGCAGGTAGGGCACGCGAAAACCAGCTCACAGTTTGCTCTGGATCGCTGTCTGTGCTGCACTGCCAAGCAACTTTCAATTGGACAGGCTTGGGATAGCAGTGCTGGGAATAGGGATTGCTTCAGCTGCCTATGATAATCGAAAATAACCAAATGCGCACTCTCGAACGGCCCATGCCAGGGGTACACTGTGGATTAATTCAGGCCACTTAAAACATGTTTGTAGGCAAGAACACTCACGGCTGACAGAATCAAAACAGCTTCTTCCCCGCTGTTACCAGACTCCTAAACGACCCTCTTATGGACTGACCTGATTAATGCTACACCCCTGTATGCTTCACCCGATGCCAATTTCTATGTATTTACATTGTGGACCTTGTGTTGTCCTATTATGTATTTTCTTTTTATCTTATTTTTTTTTCATGTACTATATGATCTGTTTGAGCCGTTCGCAGAAAAATACTTTTCACTGTGCCTCGGTACACGCGACAATAAACAAATCCAAATACTTTTCACTGTACCTCGGTATACGTGACAATAAACAAATCCAATCCAATTCAGCATTTAATCGGAGACCTCGGAAAACTAGTTGTGGAAACTGCAATAAAAATGCCCGTCCTTTTTTCCTCTTTTTAATCTGTTTTCGTGGTTTTTCTGATGGGATTTATTTTTCAAGACAAACTCTGACCATTTGCAAGGTGGCCTTCCGATAGGCTGGTGGATAAGTACACGGTCATGCTAACCAAACCAAAACTCAACTTCGGGTACAGCCCTTCCTGAAGAGAGGGGGGGTGTAGCAATTGACATGCTGATTAGCCGGAACACCCAGGAACAGGAGTCAGGCCATTCATCCTCCTGAGCATGTTCCGTCATTCAATTAGAGGATAGTGACCCAACTCTATTCATCTACCTAAGAACGTTTTGCAAAGGCACCAGAAACGATCATCTGGGATTTGAGCTTTTGATTGACCTTTGCCACAAAGTGCCAGAGTGCACAGGCTCGGTGGGAGCATGGCCAACAATTCACCAGTGCTCAGCATTAAGAGGAATCTTGTACGCCAGGGAAAAACCAATGTGATCATGGGCAGAAGCAAGGAAATTGGAAAATAGAACTGCTCCACTAAACAGTCACTTGGATATGCTGGCACAAAGTGTTTTATTGAACAAATATACAGTTAAATTACATTAACATAAACTTCTGGTGATGAAGAAGGAGCTTTCTTCCGGTCACAGTCTATCTATTAGCGACATGATGAAGTACGGGAATATCTCCTCCGTCAGCTGTTTCCAGCAACATTCTAAACGCCATCTATTAAATTGCATTTGCATTTTGACTAGCAATTGCAAAGTTAGAAAATCTTGCTGCCGTGTTTCAGGTATCATTAATTCCTGGTAACCTGAGGAATAACATCCCTCGAGAGTTAATTTATCAAGATTTGAATTGTTTTGCTGGCTGGGATGGGACATTAGTTATGTCTTTTACAAGAAGGTTGCAATACTACAAACGTTAATCATTCTCACATTGGCCAATTACTGTTTCTTGTTCATAATGGTACTGCCAGCAGTCCACTATCATAGGCCCGTAGAATTTACAGGCCATTTGGGCCAAGGGTCTTCACCGGCCCTTGGAAAGAGCACCCTACGTGAGTCCACGACTCCACCCTAGCCCTGCAACCCTACCTAACTGTAGGGGAGCACGGTAGCACAAATGGATAGCACTGTCGCTTCATAGCGCCAGGGTCCCAGGTTCAATTCCCCGCTGGGTCACTGTCTGTGTGGAGTCTGCATATCCTCCCTATGTCTGCGTGGGTTTCCTCCGGGTGCTCTGGTTTCCTCCCACAGTCCAAAGATGTGCAGGTTAGATGGATTGGCCATGATAAATTGCCCTCAGTTTCCAAAAAGGTTAAGTGGGGTTACGGGGATAGGGTGGAGACATGGGCTTGAGTCGGGTGCTCTTTCCAAGGGCCGGTGCAGACTCAATGGGCCCAATGACCTCCTTCAGCACGGTAAATTCTCTGATTTCCAGCACACAAGGTATTTTGCTTTTATTTTGAGTTTTGGGGGAAAGTTGTCCAAGAATGGAAATTGCTCGGTGAAGGAAATTGACTGAACTGCATCAGCGTCTCCTTAAATATAAAAATAAAGGAAAAAGCAATCACTCCAGATGAGGAGCAACATCTGTTACTCACACCTCATTCTCAATTTCCGAGCGGAAACCCTGTCGTCATGACAACACGGAGATTGATAGCACTCAAAGGAATCCGGAGAAATTAATTGGATAGACCAAGTAATGGCAGATGGGATCTAATGCGAATCGATGTGAGCTAATGCATATTGATACAGGGAAGATAAAATATGTGCACAAGACTGCATGTCCATTAGCAAAGGTGGAAAAGGAGATGGATATAGATGCAATTATTGATCATTCATTAGAAGTCGCCTGTCTAATCGAGCAGTAGGATGCATTTTATTTTAGTTTCAGATGTATTACTTCAACCCTCTGCGACTTGCAGAGAAGGCTGCATTCAGAACAATGAGCGCATTTTCCCTTCAAAAAAGGATCTCCAAACTATTGTAAAGGGTTCAGAGGGATGGAACGGTGGTGCAGTGGGTTAGCCCTGCTGCCGCATGGTGCCGAGGTCCCAGGTTCGATCCCGGCTCTGGGTCACTGTCTGTGTGGAGTTTGCACATTCTCCCCGTGTCTGCGTGGGTTTCCTCCAGGTGCACCGGTTTCCTCCCACAGCCCAAAAGTTGGGCAGGTTAGGTACGGGGATAGGGCGGGGTGGGCCTGGGTAGGGCGCTCTTTCGGAGGGTTGGTGCAGGCTCGATGGGCTGAATGGCCTCCTTCTGCACTGTCGGGTTGACTATTTTTAATCCGAGATTTACGAGTTAGTGAGACTTTTTCTTAATTAGAGTTTTTTAAAGAGTTAATATGTGTTTTGTATTGCAGAAAACTGACTGAAAGTGATCCAGGCACACTGACAATACCAGATAATTTAGAAGCAAGAAGATTGTTTCTTTGAAACTGAACTTGAAGAACTAGAGGATGTGAACACCAAGTTTAAAAGTTTCTGGAAAGACTTCAGATTTGAAGATTTTTTTCTTATAGATTAGAGGAAATGAACAGCAGGCTATCAGTAAAATGAATTAAAGTCAGATCAAATGGCAGCATGGTAGCACAAGTGGATAGCACTGTGGCTTCACAGCGCCAGGGTCCCAGGTTCGATTCCCCGCTGGGTCACTGCCTGTGCGGAGTCTGCACGTTCTCCCAGTGTGTGCGTGGGTTTCCTCCGGGTGCCCCAGTTTCCTCCCACAGGCCAAAGACGTGCAGGTTAGGTGGATTGGCCATGCTAAATTGCCCTTAGCGACCAAAAAGATTAGGGGTTATTGGGTTATGGGGACAGGGTGGAAGTAAGGGTTTAAGTGGGTCAGTGCAGACTCGATGGGCCGAATGGCCTCCTTCTGCACTGTATGTTCTACGTGTTATAAAAAAGTTAATGAGCAGTTCAAGAAAATTAGGATGGCAGCAGGTTTTGTTGCAGTTTGCGCCCTGGTCTATGGTAGCTTCTGGGAGTGGGGCGGGGTTGATGTAGAAGTAACCCTGGCCAGCTGTAGTTTACTGGTGACTGAGGAACAAAGAACAAAGAAAAGTACAGCACAGGAACAGGCCCTTCGGCCCTCCAAGCCTGTGCTGACCATGCTGCACTAAAATCTTCTACACTTCTGGGATCCTTATCCCTCTATTCCCATCCTATTCATGTATTTGTCAAGATGCCCCTTAAATGTCACTATCGTCCCTGCTCCCACCACCTCCTCCGGCAGCGGGTTCCAGGCACCCACTACCCTCTGTGTAAAAAACTGGCCTTGTACATCTACGCTATACCTTACCCCTCGCACCTTAAACCTATGCCCTTTAGTAATTGACCCCTCTACCCTGGAGAAAAAGCCTCTGACTATCCACTCTGTCTATGCCCCTCATAATTTTGTAGGCCTCTATCAGGTCGCCCCTCAACCTCCTTTGTTCCAGTGAGAACAAACCGAGTTTATTCAACCTCGCAGGTGGATACTGATTCATTTGTCAGAGTTGTCATTCGAACAGACTTTCTGTCAGGCCTTTGAATAATATTGTGACTACAATCAGGCCGGTGAGTGGTGAATATCCCATCAGGTGCCTTGTACATGAGCAGGAATTAAGTCAGTTATGGGCGGCATGGTGGTACACTGTTTAGCACTGCTGCCCCACAACTCCAGGGTCCCAGGTTTGATTACCGGCTTGGGTCACTGTCTGTGTGGAGTTTGCATTTTCTCCCCGTGTCTGCGTGGGTTTCCTCCGGGTGCTCCGGTTTCCTCACACAGTACAAAGATGTGAGGTGGATTGGCTATGCTAAATTGCCATTAGTGTCCAAAAGATTAGTTGGGGTCATTGGGTTATGGGGATGGGGTGGAGACGTGCGCTTAATTATGGTTCTCTTTCCAAGGGCTGGTGCAGACTCGATGGGCCGGATGGCCTCCTTCTGCACTCTCGGGATTCTATAATTGCAGGTTACCCAGCCTATGTCCTGCTGCTGTAGCCCAGATATTGATACAGCTGATCCAGTTTACATTTACTGACCGTAGAGTGTTGCAGAGCGAAGCCAACAGCGCGGGTTCAATCCCTGTACCGGCTGAGGTTATTCATGAAGGATCCGCCTTCTCAACCTTGCCCCTCGTCTGAGGTGCGGTGACCCTCAGGTTAAATCCCCACCAGTCAGCTATCCCCCACAGAGGGGAAAGCACCCTATGGTCAACTGGGACTATGGCAACTTTGTTTGCGAGTACCCCCAAAAAACTACCAACATTTGTCTTAATCTACTCCAGGCTGAGCATCCACAGCCTCCTGGATAGCGAGTTCCAAAAATTCACAACCCTCTGAGTGAAGACATTTCTCTTCAGTTCAGTCTTAAATGCCCAGAAAGACCTTCAGGAGCTGTGCAGAGAGCAGGGCAAAATCAGGCTCAGCTCAGGTCACCCTCCTTCTCAAGGACCCTGGCACCACTCCCTGGCAAGGTTCACACATGGTTAATAACCACTTGAGGAAGCCACCTGGCGTCTGTGGAAAACTAACCCAGTAAACATTGATACATCTCGGAAAGGAGGGTAAGGAAGACGTTTGGCAGAGAAAAAGCAAAAAGAACAATTTTATAGCCAATGATTTCATCAAGGCTCACTTTGGGTTTGGCCCACTCCTGGGTCTATGTGATTTTAAATCGGAAGGGGCAGATGAGAGTAAGAAGCGTCACCCAATAGTTTACATTCATGTTGACCTGATGATATGAGACATTCTGTGATTGACTATCATCAGCGGCCAATGAAGCATAAGCATGTTTGACATTTAAAGAGCTGAATTAGATAATGGAGATGCTCCTTACCTCTGAGTATTCCCCATTCAGTGGCAGGTTATAGAAAGGTGACAAGATAAAGATTTCTCCCAGGAATGCATACAGCTTTGCGTAGATGATGGAGTAAACAGTGAAAGGACTGTGGGAGGATTGAGCTGCACAGAATGCACTGAAGAAGGCCATTCAACCCATTGGGGGTGATTTTCAGGGCACGTTCACCGTGGACACTGATGGAACCATCAATTCACCAGACATGTGTTTTCCGATATGAATATGGGCTTTAATCTACTCATTACAGAGCCAGCCTGTTACCCGCTGATGAACTCTCGGTGAACTGCAGGCTGACTCTGGACAAGGGTATTTATACAGCAGCACAAGGGGGAGGAGTCGTGGGCGGAGCCAAGGGTGGAGCCCTGTACAAGCTCCTGAGCATTCCCAGAGGTACTCCCCCTAGTGGTCGGATAACGCTACTGCGCTTACAAAGATACAGTGTGAATTACCATGTTACATTCACCACAGACACAAATCCCGTTATGGCCTTAACTCTTGCGAGAGGGCCATAATGGGACTTGCACCAGTAAGAACCCAGAACACATTGTTCCCGAGCCCTTCCCACTGACATACTCAGGTTCAGCCAGCAAGATCATGAGCCTGATTACCATGCATTTAGTATTCAAATATTCAAAAATGGATTTACGCTGTTGCTCCTGTGTTCGCCATACATCCCCGCGCCAACCCCCCACGGCGTGAGGTAATGCCGGTGGGAATCACCGCAGATTTCCAAAAATGGAAAACAATTGCGATGACTACACTGGGGGCTCAGCGGTGAGTAAAGTTGGTGAGGGACATGGCCAGGCAATGCCCTGACCAGTCCCATGGCACCCTGGTCAGTGCCAACCTGACACCAGTCAAGATGGCACTGCAAGGTTGGCATGACTGGGTTGCCAGGGTGGGACCAGGGCCTGTATTTTAAGGAACCCCCATTGGGGGCTTTACCTTATGCCAGCAATGGTGGGCTTCTAATGCTCCGATGCCTGTGATGATGAGGGGTGGATGGCTTCAACTTCATTTTCGCAAGAGCTGGGGTTGCTCGCCTCTTTAGGCCCCACCCCTCTTAATGGTGGCACAAAACACGTTTCTAAAAAGTAGCAAAGTGCGGGATAGTCTCGACTGAAAACCTGTTTGTTTCTCTGGGAAGAAACCGGTCAGTTTCCAATCAGAACCTGACACTTTGCCATTTTGGGGGGAAATTCTGCCACTATGTATATACCTGCTCTTTGAAAGAGCTATGCAGTTAGTCCCCTAATCTTTCCCATAGCGCTGCAATAGTTTTCTTCTTTATTTGATGAGCTATTTAGTCTGATCAAAATGTCATGTTCTATATGCAATAAGTGTATCCATGTTATGCATGTGCCATTATAATTTGAATCTTAATTATTAAGGCATCTTATAGGTCAGGGCAATGGTGGCAAAATAAAGTCCAACTTTGGGAATATCACAGATTTAATGAGCATTTGAATATCTTAAAAAGCGAAACATGGGGCTGGATTATCTCTGCTCCTTGACACATTTGCGCTGCCGGGGAAATTTTCCAAGAATGGGTTGGGAACAGCATTGGCTTGTCCATTCATGGAGCTGGGCAGCCAATTAAGGTGGCTAAGGCCTCAATTAGGAGAGGTTGTGCAGTCTTTGCAGATCATCCCCACCGGCGGATTGATGCCCCCCATTCCCCCCCCCCACCCCTGGCTACCAACCCCCACCCATCCCCACCCTGCCACGTCGTGACTGCCAGCATCATTGGAGGCGTCCAGACTCTCCACCCCCAGCGATGGGGTTTGTGATGGAAGGCCGCAATTGGAACCACGTCTGATCTTGTGGAGGGGGGTCTCACCTTCACCCTGGAGTTCCCTACGACTTCAGGTATATTCGGTGTTGGTCAACAAGGAAGCCACCGTGTTGAGGTGCCCTTCGGGTCCCCAGAATGCCTCAGCAACACTAACCTCTCCTGGTGGGGGCTGCCGAGACTCCAGGGCTGCTGGCCCTCTGATTGGGCTTTTGGCAGTCGGAACCTGCCAACCATCCTTACTAGGTCTGTGGACACGAAGGCCCCCAGTAGGAGGCCATCACCTGGACTATTATACCATCCGTCTCACAGCTGGCAGGTGCGGGCTGCAGGCTCACATTTGGTCCCATCGTTGAGGCCCTCAAGCTTGCTGGCAAAATCCTGCGTCTTTCAGAGAATTACTGCGATTTACCCAATTTCCTGTCATTTTCCATTATAAAAAGGTCTTCATAAATTTTGCAGCAATCAATCACTTGTGACGGTTTAACTCATAGCTCACGCTGTCAAGAATATTTGACACATATTAATGTCTCTATTAATATTCAGCATCTGAAAAGGTCACAATATTTATAGTCAGATATTACATGCAAGACATCCAGGCAAAAAAAAGAGGGAGCAATTGTTCAACCCAGGACTTGCATTTAACTAGCTTGTACCACGGCTGAAGCATGCTAATTATGTAAGAAGCAGAACTGGAATGGTAAAATGCACATGGTTAAGGATATTACCAGCAATTTACTCGCTTCAAGGCAGTCTGCCTGCAGATCTAATGTCATTACAATTCACTTAGAAATGGAGGCAAACAAAATGAGACCTTTCTTGTTCCTAACAACACTATCAACAAAAGAAATCAAAAGATAGTTTGACTAAAAGCTTTGCTCTGTCTATCTTCTACTGCATGAAATTCTTTGTCACAGAAGTGCATTAGGCCCTGACTGCTGATGCAGCAGCACAGTTAATATGACTAAATATGACAGCAGATAGAGTGAGCCTGACATTATTTGATAATAAATGTGGCTAGAGAGGAAAAGCACAGTGGCGCAGTCAATTTGTGCCCTCGGTTTCTGTGAACGAAGGTCTAAGCGGCCAATACCCTTGAAGCCCCCCCTACCTTTTTACCGTTGTTTGCAATTCCCCGCCGACTTTGTGCAATGTGATTTGCCAAATCGAATAATCTGGCAGATTTCTGCTGGGACTGTTCCCAGTAAGTTAGAGGATGGAATATTGCAAAAGGGCAGGAATGGATACCACGTAAAACACCGGGATTTTCTGGTTGTTGCGATTCAATTTTCCCGTCGGCAGCGCCCGGTGGCATTCCCATTGACAAGCGGCGGGAAGGCAGAATTCTGCTGCGAATGATCGGGTGCGCCGCCGAGAAACACGCGGCTGGGGGACTGGATATTCCCGCCCAACATCCGGGAACATTTTCTCTGAGTGGCACCCACTTTGCTGCTGTAACTTTTGCTGAAAGTGCTGGGCAAATCCAAATTCCAACTGTACACACAGCGGAATGACAGTGGGGGGGGGGGGGGGGGGGGAGTGGATTCTGCGCGGAGGAAATCTCCGACCAACGCGTTATTCTGCTGCCAACACATCCCTGTTAAACACTGGTTGAGTTAACACAGGGGCCAACTAAAAAGCGGAGGATACTTTGCGATAGATTTTCCTCTTCACTCTCTTGCAATTTTCTGCTGGCGAAGATCACCTGCATTTATCGAACCCAATCAACTTTTTTGACAATCTGAAAATCAACGTAATGGGAATGAGATAGGTTCAACTCGTCTGGAATGCCACAATGGCATTGACGATGAGAACTTACCCCCCCTGCCTCTTGCACATTGTGCTCCTTTGGGAGTTCTATTTGCTCCTACTCGCTGAAAGGAATAAATGTGCCAACTGAAGTGTGACAGGTGAGAAATATGCATTAAATGCATCATTTTAACTAGCTCCCCATGATCCATGAGCCCCTGCTTCACAAGAGCAGGGATGTTATACAATGTAACACACAACGCTCTGTTCCTCAGTTAAAATGTAGATCTGTGTCCCATTAAGGATTCAAACGCTGTTAAGTGAACACTATAAAAGTTTGTACAAGGCTGATTAAGGGACTGCAGATGGGCTGGCTGCAGTTTGTCACGTTCCTGCCAGGTTCCTTCGATGTAGTTTTTTTCCCAAGTGTCCCATTGAAATTTGAGTCGACACTTGCATACAATGGTCAGGATCTGTGTGTAGCTTTATATGATCACAGGTGGGTGTAGATAGTTAAATATGAAGTATTGTACTGCCTGTGAAACTTGCAACCCTTAGCTGCTTTTACTCTGATTTTAGTCCCATCTTTGCACCTCCTTTCCTTCTCCACATTTTTTGGTGCGCCTTCGCCGGCCACGGGACCTCCATCCCACCAGCCGGCCAATGGGGTTTCGCGTTGTGGGCACACCCATACCGTCTGGAAATTCGCTGGCATGAGTGCGCTGCCATGTGAAACAGAGGATCCCGCCGGCGGAGAGTCCAGCCCAGCATTTTTGTTTTATGTTCACACAAATAATGTTAGAAACAATTTTTTTTGGCGGGATTTTCCAGCCTACCTGCAGCATTTTTACTGGCAGCGGACATGGCCCGCCATTGGCTGCCTGTGGGATCATCCAGTCCTGCCCAAGTCTGCGACGCCCATCTCTCCGCCGGGGAGCAGGCTCTGGCGGGGGCAGGGGGCCTTTGGCGGGACTGGAAGTTCCGACCGAAAGGAAGGGCTGGAAAATCCCACTCGAAGTTAGGTAGAAAATCTTCAACAGTGAGGTTTGGAATGGGTGCCCTGACATTGGGTTTGTGCCTTGACTTTCATGGGTGGTATTTTGTCCAATCAAGTCTTCTCATCCTTTTTCCTAAAGGCAGCCAATGATGATAACAATAATTCAAGGGGGGGATATCTGCTGCCATCTGAACACTGCCCATGGGGCCATTCTTCAAGTGTTAACCTGGAAGGTGAATCTGATGGAATAGATGCAACTGGCTTGGAGAGTGAGATGGGTTTTTTCTCCACAAAGACTTTTTCCTTCTCGACAGTTTTTTTTTGACGATCTTCATGCTAATCTAATTAAACCTAACTAAAATCCTTGGGCAAAATACACCTAGTACCATGTTGTGTTCTTTGTTTTAGATCTTTCAGGATGGTGAAGGTTGTAGTGCTAACAAAGAACAGCAAGCTGTGTTTAATTAACAATGCTAATTTATTACACTACACTGAATTAGATACAAACATATTACACTGTCGCACATTGGTTATCACTGTTGCTTCACAGCTCCAGGGTCCCGGATTCGATTCTCGGCTTGGGTCACTGTCTGCATGTTCACCCAGTGTCTGCGTGGGTTTCCTCCGGGTGCTCCGGTTTCCTCCCACAGTCCAAAGATGTGCTGGTTAGGTGGATTGGCCATGCTAAATTGCCCTTAGTGACCAAAAAGGTTAGGTGGGGTTGCGGGGTAAGGGTGGAGGCTGGGCTTAGGTAGGGTGCACTTTCCAAGGGCGGGTGCAGACTCGATGGGCCCAATGGCCTCCTTCTGCACTGTAAAATTATATGTAACCTTGGTGGGCATCACATAGACGCCCATTTCCGATTTCATCCAGCTTCTACAGCCATCCAACTTGTTATCAAACCACTAAATTGCAAGCAGAAAGAGGAACCCTGGCTAACCTCTCCTCTACCTAGCCCAGGGAGATTTTAACAGATTCACTGCCATTCCGATGGAGATCAGCACGCTCAGCATTGTGTACAAATCAAAACTTGGACCTGTCTTGGTTTGCAAGGGAGCCATTAACAAACAGAACCATTTTCAGCGGCTGTGGGTTCAAACCTTGAGCAGAGAAATGAAGGTTGACAATCCAATGCTGTACAGTGGGAGTGTTGCACCATCATAGGTGCCACATTTTTCACGATACATTAAACTGAGACCCTGCCTACTTGCTCGGATTGATGTGAGCGAACTCGCACCACTATCTCGAAGAACAGAGAGTTATCGCTGCTGCCCAGGCTAATGTTTACCCCTCAATTAACATTAAAAAACAGACGATCAGGTCAATATCACAATGTTGTTTGTGGGGGTTTGCTGTGTGAAAATTGGCTGCTGAGTTTCATATGTTACAACAGTGGCTACACATCAAAGGTAATTCCTTGGCTGAAAAGTGCTTTGAGACTCCAGTGATATTCAGAAGCGCTACATAAATAGAAGTTATTTTCTTCTTTTTTCAATTATGCTAAACATGTTGCTCTATCTGTGGTCAGGATCGGATGTTCCTTTGTGTTTCTGTTTTGTCTCTTGTTTCAGCATTGGCAGCTGTATCATTGTGCCATGATGCACAGGGTTGGGGAAACATATGAATCAGTGATCACCAAAAGTCACTGACTAAACAGGTACCAGGAATGCTGCCGGGGCGGCAAGGCGGCACAGTGATTAGCACAGCCGCCTCACGCTGCCGAGGACCCGGGTTCGATCCCAGCCCCAGGTCACTGTTGTGTGGAGTTTGCATATTCTCCCTGTGTCTGCGTGGGTCTGATCCCCACAAACCAAAGATGTGCAGGGTAGGTGGATTGGCCACGCTAAATTGCCTCTTAATTGAAAACATTAAAAGAAAGGAACCATAGAATCCCTGTAGTGCAGAAGGAGGTTATTTGGCCCATCAAGTCTGCACCAACCATCTAAAAGAGCATCCTGCCTCGGTCCGCTCCCCCGCCCTATCCCCATAACCGAGTAGCCCCACCTAACCTTTTGGACATTAAAGGGGCAATTTTGCATCTAACCTGCTCATCTTTGGAGGAAACCGGAGCACCCGGAGGAAACCCATGCAGACCCTGGGAGAAAGTGCAGACTCCACAGGGACAGTCACCCAAGGCCAGAATTGAACCCGGGTCCCTGGTGCTAACCACTGTGCTGCCGTATGGTAAATGCTGCCTGTCCCTTCCTCAAAATGTTGTTGAAAACAGTACAGGGGATGACACGACTTTCAAGTCACAGACTGATGGACCATCAATTCACACGAATCGAGTTGCTGAAGAGAACAGTGGTTTGAATAAACTAAGAAGTATGCCAGCCTGCTGCTGCTCCCGCACTGAGAGCTGGCCACAGGTCTGCCAATTATATACCTCCCCCGAGGGGCTGAGCCAACAGAAGCATCAGCACAACAGCAGTAAGTAAAAGTGAATAAGAACAACAGTGAACATATATACAGTGGTGGATAACAGTAGGATGAATAACGGTAAATATATATATAGTAGCAATACGTGATTCACCACACAGACAACGTATAATGTCCCAGCTCTTGAGCAAATCGAACTATTAAGATTTCTCTTATGGAAGGTAATTCTGACATTTTGCAATGGTTTACAACAAGTGTCAGTGGGCCAGCTGCTCAGTTTGTATCTCTGCTCATTTTTCTTTGTATTGAAGAGGTGAAGCAAAGAGGCCATTCGCAATCATCTGTCCCTCACCATCGACCAAGGTCAGGATTGCCTTTCCGCAGTTTTTGCATGTTTTTTTAAAAAAACGATATCTTTCAAAGTTTCCTCCTGGTGGAAAAGTTTTTTCCGGGAAAGGATTTCACCTGGAAGGTTTTCTAATCAGTTCATTGCAATGTACGCCTGATGAAAACTGAAGTTTCACCATGCTTGAGCACAATCAATGTTGTCAGAATGGCGTCAGCAGTTTTCTTTGAGCTGTGTTAATGCATTGTGATGGTGCTGGATTTGACTGGGGAGATTTATTACTGAGGAATAAAGGGTAAAATCACTCACAAGATGACCGCTTTTACTTTGAGGCATCTCAGCAATTATTCCGTTCACATTTTCCAGTCCATTTTTTCAGAAATGGACAATCGCATTCTGTGGCTGAGCAGGGTGAATTCCGGGACGATGGCTGGGGAGTCTAGAATTAGGAGTTTTTGGTGGGGGGGTGTGGGTTACAATTTCAGAACAGGGGTCAGGCATTTTGGATTGGCAGGGGCGGTTTCTTCACTCAAAGGGATGTGAATCTTTGGAATTCTCTGCCCGAGGTTTATGGATCCTTATCGTCACTATGCATATTGACAGATTATAGAGCTCCAATAAAATGTAACAAAAAACAAGGGGCTAGTTTAGAAGAGTGGGTTTGAGGTTGAAGATCAGCTTAATTCTTCTAATTTAACGTGGCCAGTTTACCTATCCAGGACATCTTTTTGGGTTGTGGGGGTGAGGCCCACACACACACACATGGGGAGAATGTGCAAACTCCACACGGACAGTGACTGTGGGCTGGGATCGAACCCAGGTTCTGGACGCCGTGAGGCAGCAGTGCTAACCACTGCGCCACCATGCCGTCCGGAAGATCAGCTATGATCCAAGCGAATGGTAGAGCGGAATTGAAGAGCCAAATAACCAAGTCTAGCTCCTATTTCTAACGTTATCAGTAACAGCCCGGTGGAGTATGCATGTTCAGCTACACCATTTAAAGGCAATGGTATTCAACAACGGCACACTTCTTGCAAATGTTTCCACTAATGAGAGTACACAATGGTAAATAAAACATCAGCTCGGCCCCATGCTGCTCCTACATCTTTCTTCCTCGTCCCTGAACCATAAAGAGAGGTTCACGACTGAGGCGAAGTGACACTCTGCAATGTGAACAGGCTTTTTAAAAAATATTAACACGAATCTCTGCCACAATTATGGGCCGTTCTCCCAAACGCCTGCAATATCAGACATCATGCACACATGCAGAAACATTGCAGAACTCCTTTGGCTGTGAATCCAGGCATACTTAACATTCACCACAGGGATTCAGTGATCACACTTAGAGAATTCAATGAGAGGCGGGAATCTCGAGAAAAGCAAAAGCTAGGGTTCTGTGTAGGATCTGGAAAAGCATATGTGAATATATTCTGAGTGGTACAAAGGTATAGGGATAGCAGGAGAGGGGATGGAGTCATGTGGCTGTGAGTTTCATTCCATCTACCATTATATAGAATAAAACTGCAGCTGATTCAAGGTACAGAGTGCGATAGCAATATTGGGTTCTCTCCACTGAATCACTACAGTGCAAAAGGAGGCCATTCAGCCCATCGAGTCTGCACCGGCCCACCAGAAAAGCACTCTACCTAGGTCCACTCACCAACCCTATAACCCTGCACATTAATCAAGGCCAATCCACCTCATCGTACATCTTTCGACACTAATGGACAATTTAGCACAGCCAATCCATCTAACCTGCACATCTTTGGGCTGTGGGAGGAAACCGGAGCACCCGGAGGAAACCCACACAGACGCGAGGAGAAGTCCACACAGTCACCCAAGGCCAGATTCACCCGGGTCCCTGGCGCTACGAGACCGCAGTGCTAGCCCACTGTGCCACCGTGCCGCCCTGTTCTCTGTGTGAAGCTTCGGGCAGTAGCTACATTATACCTGCAGTATCTACTCAGTTGTGGCTCAGTGAGTACCATTCTCATCTCTGAGTTGGAAGGTTGTGGGTTCATGTACCACTCCAGAAACTAAGCACAAATATCTAGGCTGCTACTTCCAGTGAAGTGTTGAGGATAAGCGATGCTGTTAAGGGTGCTGTCTTTTAAGCGCTGTGTCAGCCTAAGGGACCATAAATGCAAACTCTGCCTGTCCTTTCTGTCCACTAAAGAATTGCCCGCCATCTCAGCCCTGCTGCTAAGGTTGTAAAGGTGCTTGTGTAGTCACAAGTAGCAAATCTCTTTAAATCTAAGTGGTAGGTTGCTGCTTTTTATAATGTTTTGAACAGAACACAGTCATATCCTCAGACAGTATGTTGTAGATCCCAAGGCCACACTTGTGAAATATCAGCATAACACTATAACTGGTTCATTTTTGTTGTAAGGACATGTCAAAACATCGCTTTCGGCAAAAAAAACAATGGTCTAGGCTGGGGGTAAGTGGAGTTTTTTCTTTAACTTTCAGATGGAACTCAATTGAAATGCAGGAAAACCTGCATCAAAATGCTGAGTGGCCATTTTGAAATGTAATGCTTGATGTCGTGGGTAAATAAATTTGTGCACGCTTCATGAGAGTCTTTTATCCCCAACCCTTGTGACCAGAACCTTGTACCAAATAATATATGAACAGGCTTTTCCGGCCCTTGGTGCCGACAGGGTCTTCTTGTTCCCCTGAAGGTGACCCCTCCGTGACGGGCTCCATGTTGGCTAGGCGAACGAGCCATGCAAAACATTCTGGACATGAGTGGCACAGGATGATCCCGCTGTCGGTCAAGTACAAGCCACCTGCGCCGCCGGGAAACCCGCTAGGGGAAGGGGGCTAGAGAAGCAAAGAATCATGGCGGCACGTGGCGCAGTGGTTAGCCCTGGGACTACGACGCTGAAGACCCGGGTTCGAATCCCGGCTCTGGATCACTGTCCGTGTGGCGTTTGCACATTCTCCCCGTGTCTGTGTGGGTCTCACCCCCACAGCCCAAAGATATGCAGGTTAGGTGGATTGGCCACGCTACATTACCCCTTAATTGGGAAAAAGTAATTATTGGATACTCTAAATTTATTTTTAAAAAGAATCGTAGAACCCTACAGCACAGAAGGAGGCCATTCAGCCTATTGAGTCGACACCAACCTTCTGAAAGAGGAGTCTGCCCAGGCCCACTCCCCCGCCTATCCCCCCAACCCCACCTAACCCGCACATCTTTGGACACTAAGTGACAATTGATCATGGCCAATCCACCTAACCTGCACACCTTTGGATTGTGGAGGTGAAACGCACGCAGACACGGGGAGAACGTGCAGTCGCCGCACAGACAGTGACCCAAGGCCGGAATTGAACTCGGGTTCCCTGGCACCGTGAGGCAGCGGTGCTAACTGCCCTGCCACCGTGCTGCCCCAAATGCCATGGAAATTTCCAATGGAAATGCCAAATCCATTCCTTCGATGACAGGCGGATGACCAAAATGAGAATAGCTTTGATTTCAAATTCATTCTGACACTCCTGGATGAAGAAAATGCCAATGTGATCCAGTTCACTTTGTGTGGTGTGAGGTGCTGGCGTTAATTATATTCTCACGGCGCCCACTCTGAATTTTAGAAACTGCTAAGTCCTCCAATGCCATCAGCCAGGTCATATTTGGGGTTAAACTGGGGTGGGTGAAGAATTCATTTCAATGCTTTGGAGTTCCTTAAGGCCCCAAGATGGGAGGCAGAAAGGTTGCACACATTTCTGACTGAAAGTGCACACTCGCTGTGTTTACGGCAGGATCTCAACATCCACACTAAACAAGCAGCGTCCTTTATCTGTATGTGGAGCAGGCGTAAGGATATTTGCACATTAAAATACGAGACCCACCCACACCAGCTTCCGGAATCAACCACAGCATTGGTTTGTTCGCAGACAGGCAGCATAATTCAGAAGACCAAACTGGCTCTCGTCACGATCTCTGGTCCCTTTACGCCTGACTCTGCCCCCTCCCCAGCCACCCTCTCAGGCAAACCAGAATATTCACAACTTTGGTGTCCTGATCCAAGCTTTGCCGAGCTTACGAACGAACCCAAAACCTCTCCGTTGGTAAGTCCACTTGCTTCCAACATCATTCAAAATTGCCCCAGCTTCATCCCCTCCGCTCGGGAAACACTCCCGACTCAATCACCTCACCATTCCTCCCGCTGGCTCCCATTATTCACAAACTTCCAGCCACAGGCACCATTGTTGCACACGTCAAATCCCTCCTGCGTACCAATCTATCATGGACCCCACCTTAACATTTAATTTTTCAACTGTTAGCTTTGCCAAATTATTCCTTTACCCCCAGATGTGTTGCAAGGAAACTCAAGGATATCTTCCACCTGGATTATTCGAATCTTATTTCCTCTCCGCATTGCTTCCTCCAACTGCAGAGGCAGCAGCATTTTCCCAATGAGACCAGGGGAGCACATAATCCTCCCAACAGCCTGCATCTCTCGTCTGTGCCGCATTTGAGCGCCAGTGCATCGTGCGTCTCGTTTGCACGCTGGCTGCTTGTGCTCATCCAAACTCAGCACAGTCACCACAAGCCCCAACGTTTAAAATTAATGCTTTCACATTTTGCTGCGAAAGATTTGAAAATAGTGGGTTCTCAAGCAGCGGCATAATTACAAAGCAGTGAAATTCCGCAGGAGTCTGTGGTGTAATTTCAAGCTGCCTTGTCTGTGATGCTGAAATATGGATGTTGTAATCCCTGGCATTGATTTCAACACTGTGCTTAATAGCATCTGCATTTTATAGAGAAATGCAGAAACTGCTTTTAATCGATACCCTGAGTTACCCTTGAATCACCACTAAATGCATAACAACCCTACTAATTTCAGATACTTTGACATTTGAGCCATTCCCAAAGTGACATCCACATACCTCTGCAGAAATATAAAAGCCTTTTTCGCATGGCTGCCAGGGGTCTATTAAACCAAACTTCACATTTCAAGCATTCAGATAGAATTTGTAAATTATTTAGGCGCTATTCATTTGTCTGATCATTAAACGAGTGACATGAATACTGGATCGAGAAGGCAACTGCACAATATCATATGTTTTTCCCTGTAGAGACCCATAAACCTTTGCTTGCAACTTGCCCATCCTGAATTCTGTGACACAATCTTCACTCATTGCGCAGGTGTTTGACTGGGAACTAATGCACTGCACTTTGTAACCCAGAATGCTGGGCAACAAGGCGGAAGAAATCTGAGCAAAGGCAAATCGACACCATGAGTTCAGTCAGCCCTCAAAATCTGGATCTTCTAAATCGAAAATAGCTCTGAGTCATAGAGTCGTAGATGTTTACAGCACGGAAACAGGCCCTTCGGCCCAGCTGGTCTATACTGCCCAGTTTCTATCACTAAGCTAGCCCCACTTGCCCGCATTTGGCCCCTATCCCTCTATACCCACCCTGCCCATGTAACTGGCTAACTGCTTTTTAAAAGAAAAATTTGCACCCACCTCTACCACTGCCTCTGGCAGGCCGTTCCAGATGCTCACCACTCTCTGGGTGACGAAATTCCCCCTCTGGTCTCTACTGTATCTCTCCACTCTCACCTTGAACCTATGCCCTCTATTTCTAGACTTCTCGACCTTTGGGAAAAGACGTTGACTATCGACCTCATTTATGCTCATCATTAGTTTATAGACCTCAACAAGATCCCCCCGAAGCCTCCTGTGCTTCAGGGAAAAAAGTCCCAGCCTAACCAGCCTCTCCTTATAACTCAGACCATCAAGTCCTGGTCGCATCCTGGTAAATCTCTTCTGCACTCTTTCTAGTTTAACAATATCCTTCCTGTAATAGGGTGACCAGAACAGAACTCTGGACTTGATCTGAACTCCCAAAGGGACCTAAGGACCTTGGGTCAGAGGCAATCTGGTTTCAGCATTTTCTACACATCTAATCCACATCTAATGGGAGAAATTTTGACTGTTGTGATAAACTGAGAAATATTGAATCAGCCACCATTATGCACCTCTCCTATTTGAATGCAAATAGAAATGAAAATTAAGAGCGAGGTTCATTTTTGCACTGCGGGCCCACAAACAAAAAAGCCAGCCCCTCCCCTGCACACCCTCCTCCATATGTTTGGGGTTGTTTCGGGGCGAGGATAGTTTAACCTCAAATGTGTAACATCTGATAAGAAAACATAAGGACCACAAGACCATAACACGCAGTAAAGATATAGGCCATTTCGCACATTGAGTCTTCTTCGCCACTCACCGAGATCATGACTGATCATGATGTGATAATCCTCAACTTCACTTTCCCCATCTTATCCTGATAAACTTTGATTCCCCCATTTACTAAAAACCAGTCTAAAGGAAAGAGGTTGTTAAGAATTAATGAGGACTTGATTAATAACATTGATTAAGAAGTATTATTTGTTGATACGACTTCTTGCTCTGCAAACATGTTGCTGACTTTTCAAATGTGGAAAATAGTTTTCCAGTCTGGGTCATTACCTCTGGTCAAGTGTCTGCTTGAAAGCACGAGCTGGGGCTGAGGCTGGGGAGATGGTGGCAGGGACTGACTGGGTGGAGCAGTGAATGTTTGTCTGACAGGATGCAAGGCTATTCCTAGTGAGTAAGTTTGGGGAGGGGGTGGGTAGGTGGTAGGCAGTAGGCTCTCATGGGACAGAACGTGTATGTGAAGTATGGGACAGGATCTATTGCGACTTTCATTGTCGGATCTGGAAGGGAATTCCTGCCCCTTTTGGCCCGAAGGTAGGGTGGGGGAAGGCCATGGAGCGACTAGAAGACAGGAATAAGAATTTTAAGATCAATATGTTGCTCAATATGAAGCCGTTGTAGGTAATGGGCACAGGGGTGATTGATATCTGTCGCAGCTTAAGACACCAGCAGCAAAGTTTTGTACAGCTTCGAATTTGCAGGAGTTAGAACATAGAATTTACAGTGCAGAAGGAGGCCATTCAGCCCATCGAGTCTGCACCGGCCCTTATAAAGAGCACTCCACTTAATCCCCACACCTCCACCCTATCCCCGTAACCCAATAACCCCACCTAACCTTTTTAGACACTAAGGGCAATTCACCATGGCCAATCCACCTAACCTGCACATCTTTGGACTGTGGGAGGAAACCGGAGCACCCAGAGGAAACCCACGCAGACACGGGGGAGAATGTGCTGGCATTGTAAAGCATCCGTGCTAACCACTGTGCTACCGTGCTGCCGTAGTTAGAACGTGGAAGTGTAAACTATAACTAAACTATTATTTTACAAGTTGAATCCCAGGATTTTATAACTAATGTTTTGGGGGAAATTTCAATCCATTGTTTCAAGAGCAATTGAAAAACAGTTACATTGGAATTGCGCGTGAGGATCCACACGTCTGTAAGATCATTCACTGGAAGGGGAATCAGTCCATAACAGCTGGATTGCAGAGTCACTGGGATAGCTGACCAAATGACTGCAATTTTTATCAGGTTAAAAAAAATACACAGTTCAGTGCAAGATTTGTATTAGCAAATTGCTGCAGCGGCTGGAGATCATCAAAGGAGGCAACTGCTGATTAAAATATAAATCGAAATTCTGCTGAAGGTGTTAAAGGGGCACGCAGGCGACCTCCATTATGTTGATGATGTGTTTCTTGACACCACATTATTTATCAAGTCATTTTCTGTCGCAGCTCTAAAAAGTTAGATTTGATCGTCGCCAACTTTGATGAATAGGGCTCCAGACTGTACAATCTCACTGCATTCTGTCGCATTGAGGTCGTTACTTTGGGAGCTGAAAGACCAGCAATTGCTGACGGTGACATTGGCAAAGAAGCACTGGGCGCATTAATTTGAGATTTATTTGTTTTACGATGTTACGAGTGGATCCAATTCTGGCCTCGATGACTGTCTGTTGTGGAGTCTGCGTGTCTCCGTGGGTTTCCTCCGGGTGCTCCGGTTTCCTCCCACAGTCCAAAGAGGTGCAGGTTAGTTGGATTAGCCATGCTAAATTGTCCCTTAGTGTCTATAAAGGTTAGGTCGGGTTACTGGTTAGGGGAATAGAGTGGAAACATGGGCCTAAAGTATGTCGGTGCAGACACGATGGGCCGAATGGCCCCCTTCAGCTCTGTAAAGTCTATGATTCTACGAACTAGTGGAAAGTAAAGGTCTTTATATCCACATTAAAATAACAGTCAGGGGCATGGCACAGGAACACACATTCATTTGTAACTGACACCTGCAACCCTTTCTTTCGGATGACTTAAGAGGAACGTCTGCCAGCGCTTACCTTGCCCACGTACTGCGGGTCTTCCCCGGTGTACTCTTCCAGCAGAAAGAACTGGTTCCACATCCAGCCCCGTTTGGAGCGATGTAACACAGAAAGCTTGACAACCGAAGGTTTCACTGGCACCCGGTCCTGTTGCTCTTCAGCAGTCCTCGCAGACAGTGGGGACACCTGGCCGGGCTCTGGCAGACAGGCCCAGAGCAACAGCAGCACACAGCAATTCGATACCGCCATTCTTATTTGGGAGCTGCCGGCTGCAGAGTCTATCTGGGTTTTGTCGGCGGCGCTCCAATTACCCTTCAGCGGCAAAGTGACTCCCTGACTATCCGTTTTGTTCCATTTGTAAACTACAGCGTCTTCAATCAATCTTCAAGTACTCTTAGTTTCTGGGGATTTCTAAAGCGAGAGAAAGAGAGAGAGAAAATAAACAGAATCATGTTTCAAAATGCGGACTGCGTTCTTCAATTTCAACAGCAGATACATAAAATACAGCACATGCTTGCTGATGCTGAATCTGAATTGCTAATCTAATTCCACTGATAACATTGTACTTGACTGGAATTCAGCAAAGTGTCCATCACTGGTGCCCCCTCACCAACCACCCCCCCCCCCCCCCCCCCCGGTGCACCCCTCCCCCCCCCCTCCCCACCCACCCCCACGCATACTAAACAAGCTGGACAAAACAGATTCCACTGCACAAAATCAACACTTACTGTGGGCCTGAAATTTAAAATAACGCTTGAACGCACTGTGCAAAAAGCGATGGTAAAACTCCAGGTCCGGGAGGCCTAACCCACGTTAGCTTTCACCAATGCCAAGTCTGACTGAGGAAAATACCAGCGCGGAGGATGTCAGGAAAAACACATTTGTTTGATTCGCAATTATAATCAAATGATATAGGGTTTTGTTCAGTATTGGGACATGGAAGATCAACTGAGGAGAGGTTTCATCCAGGTTTTCAAGGTATCAGGAGAAGGTGGATGGCAAGGAACTGTTGCCATTGGTTGGGAATAGAAAAGGACTTTAGGGGTATAGTCAAGTAATTAGAGACAGAATTTTAAGAATCTTGAAAAGGGTGGGAGAAGTTTGGAACTCTCTTCCACAAGCGGCAATTAATGTCTAAAATTGCGATTGATAGGTTTTGGCAGTCCAATGAAGGGGCAGGCAGATTTCTGGAGTTAGGGGCAGCAGGGTAGCATGGTGGTTAGCATAAATGCTTCACAGCTCCAGGGTCCCAGGTTCGATTCCCGGCTGGGTCACTGTCTGTGTGGAGTCTGCACGTCCTCCCCCTGTGTGCGTGGGTTTCCTCCGGGTGCTCCGGTTTCCTCCCACAGTCCAAAGATGTGCGGGTTAGGTGGATTGGCCATGCTAAATTGCCCGTAGTGTCCTAATAAAAGTAAGGTTAAGGGGGGGGTTGTTGGGTTACGGGTATAGGGTGGATACGTGGGTGTGAGTAGGGTGATCATGGCTCGGCACAACATCGAGGGCCGAAGGGCCTGTTCTGTGCTGTACTGTTCTATGTTCTATGTTCTAGGTGGCAAATCTGGCATTATCTCAGTAAATGATGGAATGGAATCCATGGATTCCCTGGAGTGCAGAAAGAGGCCATTCAGCCCGTCGAGTCTGCACCGACCCTCCCAACAAAGTCCACTCCCCCACCCTATCTCCCTAACCCCACCTAACCTGCACATCGTTGGACACTAAGGGGAAAAAATTTAGCATGCCCAATCCACTTAATCTGTACACCTTTAAAGGTGGACTAAATGACCTCCTCTTGTTCACATCACAAACAGGAGTTCTGCGGGCAGTGAGAACAGTTTTCCTCGAGAGCAGGGAATGTGGATATTCCATTTATAGCAGGGCTCAGGGGGGATGCAGCCTGAACACAGGTTAATAGTTTCAGGAGGAGATGATTTCAGGATTTTGATATACAGAAATGAGTCCATGCCAACTCGGCAGTGCGGGCAGCATGCAGAGAATGATTACAGCTGCGAGACAGACGGCCAGCGGTGTGTTCTCAGCTTTGCTTTAATATGGTTTCAAGAGATTGCAGCATGACATCACTAGGAAGGAAGTGTGTCATGCAATTTGGTTTTAGGTTCACTTTTACATTTAAGCAGAGCTGTTGCTGAAATGTCCAAGCTTTAAGTCCGTGTATAAATGTTCCCAAGTGCCGAGTCTCAGTAAATGAACCCACAATGTGGTTGCGCAATCTCTTATCAGTGATCTCTAATCAGTCCAAAGCCTTGTGTGCTGTGGCATTTCAAGTGCTCATCAAAATACTTCTTCAATTCTCTATCTCCCACCATCACTTTCACAGCTCTTCCCCTACTCCAAGGATAGACCTTGTTTTTTTCTTTTCTTTATTCGACGCCACTGCCTGCCCATAATAATATAAAAGCACCAATCACTCATCTGCGCCCAGTAGCCATCTGGGATGGCCATTACAAAGGATCTGGGACATATGGCAACCTGCAAAGGACCATGGGAAATATGGTTAACTCAGGACTCAGATGCTCAGAGCTTATGTATATCGGCGTAATAACTAGATAACTAGACGCTATCGAAACCCCAGCTACTTTGCATTCTAACGGCCCATTTCCCCAGAACAAAAGACCTGTACTCAGGTAACAGATACAGAAACAGACTCATCGGTGCCACTCCCTTTGCTCAGGGAGCCCAAAAAGCCAAGGCCAATGACCACACAGGACACGCCCCACCATTAAGGCACCTGCCCCTTTATTGACCAAAATCGAAGGCAGTAATCGAGGCCTGTCGAATTATTGGGTCCAAAGCTAAGGACCACCCAAAAGAGCGGGAAACCCCAGAAGGATAAAGAGAGACACTGCCATGTGTTCGGTCTCTCTTGGCCCCGGGACCTACGCCTAAAACCAAGTGTAGCATCACGACCAGAAGACAAGTTCAAGACCAACGATCGCTACCAGACAGATGAGCCCAGCAGAAACAAAGTCACTTCTCCAGACCCAGCCATGTAAGATCCGAACAAAGGCCTTGTTCCTCTGCATAAAGCCGGGTGCCTGAAGTTAAGTACAGGTTGTTGTAGTGTTAGGTGTAATTTAGCTTGTAGCGTTTTATGTTGCATGTCGAAGTAATTCTTGTGTGTAAATAAACTATCATTGAACTTGAACTAACTAACTGGTTGTTTGGTCTTTGATCGATATCCGGTGAGACCTTGTGGTGGTAACATTTGATACCTGACGACTCTGAAAAGCAATATCGTCAGTAATAACTGCCATATCAGTATCCAGTTAAAAACAGCAACATTATTGGCGTCTCCGGTGCGAATTGGCACATTATTGGAGACATCTGACAGGACTCGACCTAGAAGTGATTTTGTCACTCCGAGAGAACCCACAAAACTTTTCATTAAAAACCCAATTGAGAAAAGTCAAAGAAACCACATGTGTAAGGCCCGTATTGATCAAATCTCCAAGATTCAGAAGTGTGAATTAACTTGAATGCGTACTAACAGGGATACAAGGTAAACTCATTAGATTTTGTTGCTTAAAACTATTGGGAGTATTGTGAACCGGAAAATAGCCTCGGCCATACCCGCTGTTCGAATCGGCGCCTTATTCCCCTTGCCCCAAATTAACGGGAGGAAAAGAGATAATAGAGCAATGGCAACAAAGGCAATGGAACGCCTAATGAACCCGCAGGAACCCGAGGTCGCAGCGACCAGTGGAGCAGAGCAGTGCCCCATATGGGAAGAGGAATTGAGAAAGTATTTGAAGGGGAAAGGATGGCCTCTTTGGTCCGGGTTTTGTTCAAATGAAGAGTCAGGTCCAGGAAGTATAGGACAAATGTAGTGGGACAACCTAACCAAGGTTGCAGTGAAAGTTTGTAAGCGGATGGCAATCGTGTCCTGTTTGGCACAATTGTGAAAGTTGTGAGGATGCTCCACAGACAGACAGGGGAAGAATGAGGAAAACTTTAGTGAATGTGAGAAAATTAATGAGCAACTCCGGGAACAGTTGGCAGCTAAAGATAAAGAGATGGCTGATGTCAAACGGGCGCACCAATTTGTATAGTTCACCTGAGCAACTTTCAGACCCAGTACGATAAGGCCGACCAAGATACACAGCGGGCAATTCTGGTCTGAGAAGAGACGCAACAGCAGGTAGAACAGCTAAAGAAACAATGCGCAGATTTGAAGGCAGCTTTACAAGTGCTCCATAGTTCCACAACACAACAAAGACAGAGTACAGTAGATCACGCCAAATATAGGCAACAAATAGCAAAATTACAGTCATTGCTTTCAGTGCAAAACAGCTTCAGAGACACCTTTGGAGTGAATTTTGATCAGGAGAATGGCCCCAGTTGGCAAGAACTCAATGAAACCGCCCAGAGATATGTGGAGGATACAGAAAATCAGAATAGAGCCCCCCAGGCACCGAAAAGGAAACCACCGACTGCACAGGCAGCACACACCCCCAATGAATCCAGTCACCACACAGCGCATGTCACAGGATCGCGAGGAGCCTGACTTCGTTTACACCACCCCACTAACCAGCACCCAATTGAGAGATGCCTGCACCAAAATTGAACCATTTGAACCCACAGCAGACCCACATTATTTCTTTGAGAGAGTACGACAGCAAACAATTATGTACGGTCTGGACGAACAGGAGGAAATTAAGCTCATAGTCATGAGCCTTGACCCGTCCATTAGCTCAGCTTTATCAGAACCCCAGAACGTAGGAGGAGGAAGCCTCCAGTAGATGAAGGCAGCTATTTTCTACGCGATTGGATACAACAGAGGGGATCCCGTAGAAGGTTTGAACCGATGTAGACAAAAGAAGGAAGAGCCTCCGACTGTATATGCAGGTCGCCTTTGGATCCATTTCAAAGCGGTATTTGGGGAATTGAACTGCACAAACGTAGATAACAACAACACAACTAAATAGGCTCGTACTTTAGTCTCCCACGCCACAGAAGCAGGTCAAAAGGCTTGTGTAAATTACGACCTTGCAGACGCCACACATAATGAAGTGTGGGTTTTAAAGAGACTCCCCCGAGCTTGGGAACAGTCCCTATATAGAAAAGCAGATCAGGAGAAGGCAGAAGCGAATATTAACCCAGTCAGGACTACTCAGGACCCCGCATGGGTAAATGAGGGCAGAACTGAAGATCAGCACCCCAGAGCACAGGCACCACGAGGATACTATAACTGTGGACACATGGGACATGACGCCCGCGAATGCAGACAAAACCCCCCCGAACCAGCAACGGAACCAGCAATCGAACACCCAACCTAGGAACAATGTTAGGCCCATACATAGCATTAGCACCCGATCAGATAATGCAGTGATTAATAGCACAGATTGACAGTGTTCGGACTCCCCAACTTGGGTCTGCGACACAGTCTGGGACAAATCAGGCAGACCAGTAGTCACAGGTACAGTCCAGGGACACCCAGTAGAGTTCCTTTGGGACACACAGGGGTCCCACACCACTTTAAACTCCTCCACAATGTTTCAGCGTGACAAATGTCCCACCACAGACACAATCACTCTTAGTGGATTTACAGGACATGTACAACAGCCAAACATTACGGCCCCCGTAGATATTCAAATCGGCAACATAAACACCAAGCACCCCGTTGTTTTAGTGGACTTGCCCCAAACAGCAGAGCACATTTTAGGAATCGACTTCATGAGCCCACACAACCTTTCCTTTGACCCCATGAATAAGTGTATATGGAAAATGGCCAGAACAGTAAGAGCCCCCGCCACGCTCACAGTAGGAGACTACGAACATAGAATTGGCTCAGTAGGCGACTATTGGTTTGATCCGCAAGCCATTAATACAGATAAGATGATTAGAGAGGTCCTAAGAAAACATAAAGCATCCTTCGCCCAGCACAAGCACGATTGTGGAAAAATTCCGGGAACAGTCACAATTACAGGCTCCGATCCCAAACCCCAGAAGCAATACGGTTTCCTACAGCAAGCCGAGGGTGAGATTGCAAAAGTTATCAATAGCTTACTAGATCAAGGAGTAATTTGGCCCATAGCCTCAACAAACAATGTCCCAATTTGGCCCGTAAAGAAACCCGACGGTTCATGCAGATTGACCATTGACTACCGAGAGCTCAACAAGGTCATCCTATTAGCAGCAGCCCCCCCCCCACCCCGTGGCCACGAGTCCCGAACTCATGCTGACGCAGGGAGTACATGCTAAGTAGTTTACTGTGCTGTATATTGGCAATGGCTTTTGGTCCATTCCCTTAGATAAGGCCTGTCAGTACAAGTTTGTGTTCGCATTTCAAGGACAGCAGTATACGTGGACATGCCTCCCGCAAGGTTTCCACAACTCCCCCTCCATTTTTCATCGACAAATGGCAAACGGACTTTCCAAATCTCCCGCCCTGAATGCCTTATTCAGTATGTGGTCGACTTACTCCTACAGACGAACACAAAGGAAGAGCATGTTAAGCTTGTTTCCGAATTGCTCGGTCTCTTACAATCAATTGGATGTAAAGTCAACCCAAAAAAAGCCCAGATCCTGAAAGAAAGGGTCCTTTACTTAGGCACCATTATCACATATGGGAAAAGAGAGATCGAACAGAAACGGATTGAATCAATAGTTAAATTGCCCCTGCCCCACAATGTCACTGCTCCCTGATCATTCTTAGGATTAGTTGGGTATTGTAGGAACCATATAGATGGTTTTGCCACAAAAGTAGCCCCACTTTCAGAACTCCTTAAAAAGAACGCCCGATGAGAATGGCTTCCTTAGCACATGGACACCATCAATGAAGTAAAAGACGCCCTATGCACAGCCCCCGCTTTGCAGGTATCAGACCCACACTCTCGCTATGCCATGGACGTAGCGACCACCGACCGAACCCTCTCTGCAGTACTACTACAGGAAAGACATGACCATTTAGGACCTGTAGCCTATGAGTTTTGGATCCCATGGAGCAAGGAATTTCAGCCTGTGAACGGCACTTGCTCACAGTCTTTTGGGCAGTTCAATATTTTGCATATATCACAGGCCTCAACCCCGTAACCATTTTAACCGAGCACACCCCAACGCAGCTACTGCTAGATGGTAGGTTAAAGGACGGTTCAGTTAGCTAGATCAGAGCAGCTCGCTGGACACTGTTATTACAAGGAAGGGACATCACAGTTAAACGGACAAAGACCCACACATTTTTAGCGGACAACTTGCAGTATGAAGGAACCCCACATGAGTGCCAGATCATTGCAGCCAAACACCACACAGGACCCTTTATTCCGAAATCGCTGCCCACACGAGCAGGCATCAGAACACGGAATCCCCCGACCATGGATAAATCTTTAAAAATTTCTATAGATGGTTCCTCCACCATTAACAATGGAAAAAGAATAATAGGATATGGTATTTATGTGGAAGACGTGCAGGGACGTGCATGAGAGGAAATATCTTTAAAATTGCCAGGCCAATTAGGATCACAAGCACCCGAATTAGCAGCAATAGCATGTGTAGTGCAGCACCCAGATTTTTCCCCGACCCCCGCAGATATATATTCGGACAGTTAATCTGTCTGCAATAGTTTGACAGAATACCTGCCCCTGTGTGAATCTAGAGGATTCATATCTGCTGATGGTAAACCCCTACCCTCAGCCCCATTATTGAAGCATATTCTTGAGACAGCAAAAGACTGCACATATGGCAAATCAAAGTCAGAAGCCATCATCGGTTCTGCCCACCCGGTAATGTAAAGGCAGACTTCTTAGCCAAGTCAGGAACACGACACGGTCACTTTTGGCAACCCCCCGAGAGTGAACCGATACACGCATTCCAGGTTTCACAGACCAATATCGAAGATTTAGCCCAGGCCCAAAAGGCAAACGACACTCTTAAGCAAGTTTTAGACGGAAACTACCCAGCCCCCTACGGCACATTCAAGGACTCACTGATGGTACAAGACAATATAATTTTAAAGAATGGAATTTATGTGGTCCCCACCCAGGACAGAAACCAGATAATTTGCCAGTTTCATGACGGACACGGACATCAGGGGATAGACAATACCATCGTCCAATTAAGACCTTTGTGCTGGTGGCCCGATGTAAAAGCAGACGTCACGCATTATGTTGAGAATTGTTTAATCTGTGCACAGAATAATCCTGAAAGGTACTCCAGGAAAGGGCAATTAAGACACACCCGTTAATGGCTCATGGACGAATTTACACCTTGATTACATTGGTCCCCTCCCCCCCTGCAGAAATGGTTTTAAATGCGTGTTGGCAGTAATCAACACCTTCACAAAATGGGGGGGAAGCATTTCCCTCCAGGACAAACACGGCTAAGGCAACAGCCAAGATCTTAACACAGCAGATATTTACATACTGGGGACTTCCCCGCAGCACTGAATCAGACTAAGGTTCCCATTTCACCAGCAGAGGAATGCAGAATGTCCTAACGATTTTTGGAATAAAACAAAAATTCCACATTGCTTATCACCCCCAATCCAGCGGTATTGTGGAACGTATGAATCAGACCCTGAAAGTGACTATTCGGAAAATGGTGGAACAGCATAACACCACATGGGACACAGTTCTCCAATTTGCTCATATGTTTATTAGGAACAGCATCAAATTCTGCAGGATTCCCCCCCCCCCCCCCCCCCGCCCCCCCCCCACACCCTCATGACCAGACGACCCATCAAAGGAACTGAATATTTATTAGGACTTGATTTGGCCAGCCCCACAGTCACCACCCTCACCCACGAAAAAGCAGTCCAACAACTCACGGAAAATATTAAAGTAGCACAGTTCGCTGCAGCTTTCCGACTAGGCGCTAGGAAAAAGCAAAGTAAGGCCTGCTTTGATAAAACAGTCCACCCAGTAGAGTATACAGTCAGTCAGAAAGTGATGGTTTCTCTGTATAATTCCAGTTTGTTCCTCACCCCTAAATTTGCAGGACCCTACTCCACTTCAGATAAAATGAGCCCCTCTGTGTACAAAATAACGTACCCCAATGGAAAAACAGGTTGGTTCCATATCAACCAGCTTAAGGTTTATGGAACCCAATGTAGCCACTCCCACCACATCTCTCTAGTAATAGCAGACGTTTCCCTACACTTTTGATGCGTAACCTACACTTGCGCGCCATTTCTGGCACCCAGTTTGTGCCAAAGTAAAGTGGCCATAGTCCCAGACCACCATCGGCTTCTTTCCGCTTTGAGGGGGAGAGCTGACTGGTGGTGGTTTAACCTGAGGTTCAACCTCAGGCGAGGGGCAAGGTAGAGATGACAGGACTTCATGAATAACCTCAGCTGGTACAGGAATTGAACCCACGCTGCTGGCCTCGCTTTGCATCACAAATCAGCTATCCAGCCATCTGAGCTAAACCGGCCCCCAATAGAATACGTACAGCATCATTACTTGGCCATAGAATCCCCTACAAGGCAGAAGGAGGCCATTTGGCCCATTGAGTCTGCACCGACCCTCCAAAGGAGCACCCCATCTCGGCCCACTCTCCTGTCCAATCCCTGTAACCCCCTAACCCCATCTCACCTGCACATCTTTGACAGTAAGGGGCAATTTAGCCTGGCCAATCCACCTAACCTGCACCACTTTGGACTGTGGGAGGAAACCGGAGCACCCGAAGGAAACCCATGCAGTTACGGGAAGAACGTGCAGACTCCACACAGTCACCCAAGGATGGAATTGAACCCAGGTCCCTTACGCTATAAAGCAGCAGTGCTTGGCAACCATCATTCTGTACAAGATAATAACATAGAAACAGAAAGGGAAGTCATGTAAATAGATTTAAAACATTTGCTATATTCATTAAAAATAAACAAAGAAGCCTTAAATTAATACAGCACCATTAAATAGCATTACACAAGTATAGCTGGCAATGAAATACGATTTTAATTTCCACTTGTGAGACAGGCCATAACTCAGTAATGGAAATAAAAGACATGTTTCATTACATTTTGTCATGTATTGTCTATCTATATTGGAACTGTAATTCATTAAGTGGAAATTACAGTCACTGTGAAAACTTGTGTAAAAATTCATTAAATAGCCATTTTAGTCAATCTCTAGAAAAGGACAGGATGCTGCACACATAATACATTTCCTGGAATTGGGAATATTAGAGGTATAACTGTTTTTTTTTGCATATAGTCTACATCCCGGGGCAGCACGGTAGCATAGTGGTTAGCATCAATGCTTCACAGCTCCAGGGTCCCAGGTTCGGTTCCCGGCTGGGTCACTGTCTGTGTGGAGTCTGCACGTCCTCCCCGTGTGTGCGTGGGTTTCCTCCGGGTGCTCCGGTTTCCTCCCACAGTCCAAAGATGTGCGGGTTAGGTGGATTGGCCATGCTAAATTGCCCGTAGTGTCCTAAAAAGTAAGGTTAAGGGGGAGGTTGTTGGGTTGCGGGTATAGGGTGGATATGTGAGTTTGAGTAGGGTGATCATTGCTCGGCACAACATCGAGGGCCGAAGGGCCTGTTCTGTGCTGTACTGTTCTAAATCCCCTTATCCGTCTGGAAAAAGGAATAAGCCACAATTGTGAGTGCCTGCACATTCGGAACAGATATCAAAATCAGCAAAGGAAGTATTGGAAGATACTTGAATTAATGGACATGAAAATTATTAGATAATACTCAGATAATGGGATGGAAAGTCACAGATCCAAATTTGCCCGCAACACAAAGATAGCTTACATTGTAAGCATGGCAGAATTGGAAAGAGTTATTGACAGATTAAGTGAAAGGGCAGAAATGGATTCTAATGTTATCCAAACGTGAATCTCAAAGGATAGAATAATCCTCCGGCTGGTACCCTGCCTTCCGAGGGCATTGACAGCCATGGACCTCTATTGAACATGTCCATGACTATGCCCGGCAAGAAACTGCAGTGGTTTGCTGGGTCCTCCAGCAGTGTGGCTGACCAGGAAACTCTCCTGCTCTTACCACCTGCCAAGAAGAATATTGGAAGCATTTAGAGGCTGATAACCCACCTGTTTGGCCACATTAAGCATGCACCTTTCATGGCCATCAAGTCCTGAAGTGAGACTTGAAATCAGAGCTTCTGACCAAGAGGTAGAGGCACTGCCACTGCACCACTGCATCTCCCAGAGAGGATAACATACTTTCTAAATGGCGAAAAGATAGAAACAGTGGAGTTCCAAAGAGATTTGGGGGTCCAGTTAGGGCGGCCATTAAAAAGATGTAAATAGGTACAGAAAATTATTGAAAAATGCAATGGAATGCTGGTTTCTATATCTAGAGGACTAGAGTACATGGAGGTAGAAGCATGTTTGAGCTATTGAAACCTTTGGTATGACATCTGGCCTCATTTGGCAGCACCAGTGCCTCAAGGTCAATAGCTTGGAGGAGTAATGTGGACAGTTCTGGCCACCACACCGTAGAGAGGATGTATTGGCCTGGCAGAGTTCAGTGTACAATTTCCAGAATTATACCTGGACTCCAAAAGTTAAGTTACAAGAAAAGATTGCACATGTCTTTGAAGTGTAGTCACTGTTGTAATGTAGGAAATGCAGTCGTCAATTAACACGCAGCAAGGTCCCATCAAATGCATTGTGATAATATCCATATTATTTGTTTTTAGTGACTTTGGTGGCGCGATAAATATTGACCTGGACACTGGGCAAAGCTTCCCTGCCCTTCTTCAAAATGGTGGCATGGGATCTTTTACTCCACTCTGAGAGGGTTGACTGGGTATCAGTGCGTCTGAGGGAACAGCACCTCCAACACTGCAGCACTCCTTCATCCCTGGAATGTAAGCCGAGATACTCAGCTCTCTGGAATGAAGCTGATACAGCAACTTACTGACCCAGAGCTCCAACTGAGCTCCCGGACCCGAGCAATTTGAGGCAGATTGTGCTGGGTTAAAGTCAACCAGAGAGAGGTTGAGGCAAATTGGACTTGCGGAAAGAACGGCAAGAATATAACAGAATAGGATTAGCTGTGCAGGATCCAGAAGATCTTTTGAAATGCCAATTTTAACTGGCTTACTTTCTGGTCATGAAGCATTACAGTCTTGCAGTGTCCAAACTGAAATGGAACTGAAGTTTAAAGAATTGGAGAAAGAACACAAATCGGATCCTCCTGCACTTTATCAGAAGTGAATAAAAAGAAGTCCTAATTGCCTGCGTAAGGCAATAGGAGAGAAGCATTTTAGTTTAAGTTTTAATCTTGCTACATAAAGTAGGAATATCCCCAAGGAAAATGATACTTCAGTTGAACAACTTTGTCCTTGAGATCAATGAGGCTCCTGTGAAAATAAAGGTGACATCCTGGAGGGTATTTTTGTGCTTTACCCCATTGTTACTGGAGTTAACTTTTCACCAGGTTAACTCTCTCTTTCCTCTCACTCATGTCGCTTGATGGCACCATGGTTAAAACCCATTCTCCTTGCCTGGTCTACGCAAACTAGTCGCAGGAAACAACCTCCTCAACTGAACAACATTAGTCCCCATTTTGCTGAGTCTAATGAGTCGCTGACCATTAGTGCTGACAACCCATTTGAACCTGTCCTTAAAATGATTCTGGGTATTTCATGTTTATTATGAATGTTTCTCTCCGTTAAATAATCGAGTGCAGCCAAGAAAGACGATGACGTTACACGGTTAAGGCAACCAATAAGTCATTTCTGGCAACAGTCTGTGGTATTGCTATTTGGATAGCTGCCTCTTTGCAAACATTGTGCCAATAACAGGCTTTTAATTGGCTATAACATACCTGGCTACGAGTTTAATTAATTATTGAAACAAAAATCTTACCTCCTTAATTGAAAAAAAAAATCAGCTAGGACAGAAAGCCTGGTTTATTTAAATGAGTGGAAGGGAAGCACGGTGGCCTAGTGGTTAGCACAGCTGCCTCACAGCACTGAGGTCCCAGGTTTGATCCCGGCTCTGGGTCACTGTCCGTGTGGAGTTTGCACATTCTCCCCGTGTTTGTGTGGGTTTTGCAACCCAAAGATGTGCAGGTAGGTGAATTGGCCATGCTAAAGTGCCCCTTAATTGGATACTCCAAAGAACTTTTTAAAAAAATGAGTGGTGTGCTTCTGTCCTCATTCCTCCGAGGTTAACTCCATTACCTCCAGCTGTTTCATCAACTGAATTTATTGAAAGAGTCTAGAAGAGCAACATACACCTCTGAAGTATTGTTGTCTGCAGTGGAGTGCGACTTGCATGAGATTCAATCCAAATTCAGGTAAAGGTGGGCCAGACTTAATGGTATGTCACTGGATTCTTATTTGATTCTCCTCTTCATATTCCTGAAACATCAGTGTGAGGAAACTATTGTCTTCATTCCTTCTTTAGTTCCAGACTAGTGGTAGTACAATCAACAGCACAATTTTTGCCAGAGTATCATAAACCCTGTATACGCGCAACAAGCGCTGTGATATCAGGTGTGGGAGATAGAGCTCGACATGATGGCCATCTGTTTGCCCTGATCAGCTCCACATGCAATAAGCTAAGGTCAGCTGCTGTCACCTTCCTCATTGTGGCACCTATCCATCCAGCTCTGTTGCCAATAAACCTCACTCGAAATGACTTCTCTTTCAGTTGAATTACTCTAATCTCTTACAGCCTCCACTCGGGTGGGCAGCGTGTGATTTAGTTTGCCTCGTTTGACCCTGAGCACAGTACATTTTCTTTCTGATTGACAATGATGTTAGGAAAATGTCAGCAGCAATCCAAACACAGTCCAGGACTAAAGCTGATATTATTTGGTGTTGGCTTGTGATTCTGCCACCTTTAAAGAGCAGATAACGTTGTGTCTCGTGTTGAAATGTTTCAAAGCAGCTTTAAATAGAATTACATAAAATATGTTTGATGGAATCAGACCAGTCAGCCTAACCAATCCATGTCGGCATTTATGCTCCATTCCATAATTTTTCATCTAATTCTATGACAACAACCTTCTATTCCTTTCTCCCTCGTGTTTCCCCTTCAATACATCCAAATTATTCGCCTCAACTGCTTCCTTTGTAGTGCATCTAGGTAAAGAATTTTCTACGCTATATTGTTGGCCTCGAGTTCTACTCATTACAAGTGGAAACATTTCCCTGTGGTGGCTCTCTCAGTACCTTCCATCGTTTTAAAGACATCTTGTTAGGTCACCTCTCATCCTTCTCTTTTCAAAAGAAAAGAGAGCAAAGCCTGTCAAACCTTTCCCATAGTACTTCACAATGTGCTGCGTAACTTAACCCTCTCAGCTAAAGAAATTGAACTCTTTGCAAAGCACAATGCGTTATCCAGATATTCTCCATTGGAAAATGTGCTGGTCAGCTCTACATGGCATGGTTTCCTGATGTAGAATGAATGGGAAGAAAGAGCACAGTGTGTGTTAGCAGCTGCATTTTTCATAATAAGTCGCTTTCATGAAATCCATAATGAAGTTTCATACTAATAATCCGAAGTGATATGTTTTGATTCTATTTTGTGCAGCTTCTGGAATAGTTACATGTGAGAAGGCAGCCCATTATCTCCAGCAGCAGGAGCCACCACACCCCTGATATTTCATAGAATTTACAGTGCAGAAGGAGGCCATTCAGCCCATCGAGTCTGCACCGGCTCCTGGAAAGAGCACCCGACCCAAGGTTAACACCTCCACCCTATCCCCATAACCCAGTAACCCCACCCAACACTAAGGCCAATTTTGGACACTAAGGGCAATTTATCATGGCCAATCCACCTAACCTGCACATCTTTGGACTGTGGGACGAAACCGGAGCACCCGGAGGAAACCCACACACACACGGGGAGGATGTGCAGACTCCGCACAGACAGTGACCTAAGCCGGAATCGAACCTGGGACCCTGGAGTTGTGAAGCGATTGTGCTATCCACAATGCTACCGTGCTGGTCGCTGGTCAGTAACCCCATCTCCATTCATCCCAGCTTCATGTTTTTTCACTTGCCGACTGTTGCCGGGGCTGAACGGTAATTAATGTATGTTTCATTGCATCACATACATTAAGAATAACGCTAGGCGATCTTCCCCACATTCCCAATGTTACCCCCTTCATTGATTGAGGAGTTGTTGATGGTTTGGGGGGTGGAAAGAGAGAGTTAACTCTGTTATTTATAGAAAAATTATGGAAGCAGGATCAGAATCTCTGGATAGGGTTCAGGCCAAATGGGAGGAGGAATTAGGGGAGATGTTGGAAGAAGGGCTTTGGTACAAACTTTTACGGAGGATAAATGCATCGACCTCACGCAGGTTGGCACTAATATAATTGAAGGTAGTTCACAAAACACATTTGACGAGGTGGAGAATGAGTTGCATGTTTGAAGGAGTTGAGGACATTTGTGACAGATGTGGGAAGGGGCCAGCCAATCCTGTACACGTGTTTTGGTTGTGCCTGAAACTTAGGAAATTCTGGAACATCTTGTTTGGCACCATGTCGGCAGCGTTACAGTTGGACCGAGAACCCAGTCCCCGAGGGGTCATGTCCGGGGTGTCAGATTTGCCAGAGCTCCAGACAGGGGCAGGGGGCAGATGTCTTCGATTTTGCCTCGCTGGTGGCGAGGAGGCGGTTCCTATTGGGTTGGAGGTCAGTTTCTCCACCCTGTGGCTCAATATGCTTAGGAGAGTTAATAGAGTTTCTAAGCCTTGAGAAGATGAAATTTAGTTTAAGACAGAATGAGGAGGGGGTTTCATATAAGATGGCGTCCGTTTATACCTCACTTTAAGGAATTAACCTCAGTCAGCAGCTAAAATGGGAGGGGGTTAGTTAGTTAGTTAATTAATTAATTGTTTTCGGGTTGAGGAAGAGATTGTTAAATGTGTATTAAATATGTGAAATATAAATTATGTATAAGAAAAATTTTGAAAAAGCTAATAAAAATATTTATTTAAAAAATGAATAATGCTCACATTTGAGCTGAATATTTCTCTAGGTTACCCTGCTGGAGTCATAGAGATAGGGTCATAGAGAAAAGAAATTATAGCTTTCATTCTGAATATCCAAGCTATCTGTCTTGCTTCTTCCAAAACAGCAAGGGGAACTTGCAAAAAGATAAAGGGAATAGAAATAATATAAGCATGCAGGAAGATTGAGTTTCAAACTGGGGTGTGCATAGCTTGACAGTCCATTTAAGGCTTGTATTGTAGCTTGATATACTTGCTCTTGCAGTTGTGTTGAAGAGCAGTGGTGGTGTCTACTGTTAAATCTCTGTGCAGATCCATTCCTAATTCGGAAACTACATTTGCATTTATCCTTATCCTATATAACTCGGTATCTCACCCAAAATTGATGCAACCATAACACTTGTCCGCTCATTTTTTTCATAGATTTTCATAGAATTTACAGTGCAGAAGGAGGCCATTCGGCCCATCGAGTCTGCATCGGCTCTTGGAAAGAGCACCCTACCCAAGGGCAACACCTCCACCCTATCCCCATAACCCAGTAACCCCACCCAACACTAAGGGCAATTTTGGACACCAAGGGCAATTTATCATGGCCAATCCACCTAACCTGCACATCTTTGGACTGTGGGAGGAAACCGGAGCACCCGGAGGAAACTCATTACGAAGCATATACATAGCAGCCATCAACCCTTAATGTTACTTGCTTAGGCAAGACATCAAAAATACATCAGTGGTTATTCAATTAGTTGTAAACAGGAACTGGAAATGGTAAACAAAAATCATTTGGAGAAACAGAAAAACAACGAGCAGGGGAATAATTCCGCATTCCACTGCTCATACAAATGGTCTCCCCAGAAGAGACAGAGTTACTGGAATCAGCAATGAATTAACAGTCCAAAGGACACTGCTAAAAACAGGACCACACAAAATTGATTGCAAATTTAACAATACCTCGTACATTGCTCCCCAGGCAATACTTATTACTGGCAACCAGAAATCAGTAAATTAATAAAATTACTTAATCTATTGTCGCGGTAATGCCAATTGTAGACAGCCAAGTGGCACTGATTATTAATCCATCTCAAGAATTAATAACTCTAATTTAATCATTTCTCACAACTTTTGCTCTAATTCATATTAAGGGGGAAAAATCAATTTGGCATCATCAGCGTTTGGGATGGACACTTTTGTTCCCTGCAATAAACTGTCTGACTGACTGGCAACCTTGTTTGAGTTGCACCTATAGATACATAATGGACTACATCTGGGGAGGAATGTCAATATCACTAATAAACACGATGGTAAGACTTGGAAAGATGCAATTTGCAGAAACTGGAACTTCTGATTGGCTCATTATGCACTTTGTGCCTTGTGAAATGGTGAACACAACTGGCCAATTGGTGTTGGCCTGAGTTGGGGGGTGGGGGGGGGGGGGGTTACAATCATGGGGAGAACATCACAACTCGTCCTGTAACAACCCAAAATCAATGATAACACAGAATCAGATGTACCTGCAACTACTGGTCACAAGTCACAAGTTTGTTTTTCATGGGATGTGAGTGTCATTGGCAAGGCCGCCATTTGTGCCCAAACCCGATTTCCTTTGAACTAAGTAACTGCTCAGTCATTTCAGAGACAATCGTGTTGCTGTGGGTCTGAAATCACATGTAGGCCAGACCAGATCAAGAGGGTGGATTTCCTTCCCTAAAGGACGCATTTGAACCCATGGTCCCTGGCCATTAGCCTGGGGATGACCAATCCAGTGACATTACCACATCTTCCCATTAGGTAGGGGAGTGAGGGGGTCTATGTACATCCAATGTCCCACAAAAGGACAGTGCACCTGTCTGTGGATTTGCAGCAGGAATTTAGGAAAGATTACGGCAGTTCAAGCCCATGTTATTAATCCAAACTCACATTGTTCATCTGCCCACCTTCTATTTAACTCTCCAGGAAATGGGACTCAAGCAAGTTGCCTTCGAAGATCAGCACACGTTGGTTGTGAAGCAGCCACCTGATCCCCGAGGGCTGTTCCAGATTAGAGAGTGTGGGGTGGGGGGGTTTGCTACCCTGCTTGCTGAAACACGCCTTTGGAACAGGTGCTGACCATTTAGCACAATTAATAGTTTCTGATCCGGAAAATAACCCAACGTACGAATTAGGAGCAGGGAAGGCCACTCTGCCCCTCAAACCTGTTCCGCCATTCAATGGGAACACAACTAGTCTGATTGTAAGCTCACCTCCACATTCCTGTGTGCTCCTGACCTGACCTGACCAATGGACTTTGATAATGTTTTGGTGTTACCACCTGCTCTCTTCCATATTTCAATGATGCATTGTCTGGGACAAGGATTTTAAAGGAACACTTCAAATAAACTTGTTTTCCTGTTCTTGTATCATCGGTGATTTGTACAGGTTGGAGTAATATTGGTTTCTGATAAATATTTAAAAACAAAAGGCACTGCACCAGGGACCCGGGTTTGACTCCGGCCAAGGGTGACTGTGCGGAATCTGCACGTTCTCCCCGTGTCTGCGTGGGTTTCCCCCGGGTGCTCCGGTTTCCTCCCACAGTTCAAAGATGTGCAGGTTAGGTGGATTTACAAAAATAAATAATTTGTGTCCTAGTGTCCAGGGATGTGCAGGTGAGATGGGGTTACGGGGATAGGGCGGTGGAATGGGCATGGGTAGGGTGCTCTTTCAGGGGGTCGGTGCAGATTCGATGGGCCGAATGGCCTCCTTGTACTCTGGAGGAATTCTCCGTTTCTATGATTCTATGTTGTGGGCAGCTCAGTCCCTTCATCAATCGGTAAAAGAACAAAGTGATTCAACCACATGAGGGAGCCAGACATCTATATAAGTGGGAGTTGAATGCTCGCAGCCAGCAGCAGTGCACACACATCTCAAAAAGCCAATGACTGCAGATGCTGGAATATGAATCAAAAATAGAAAATGCTGGACAATCTCAGCTGGTCTGATAGAGTCTGTGGAGAGAGAAGGGAGCTAACGTTTTGAGGCTGGGTGACTCTTTGTCAAAGATGGAGAGAAATTGGAAATGGGGTCAGATTTATACTGTAGTGGGGATGGGGGGTTACAGTATAAATCTGACCCCATCTCCAGTGCACACACACCTCTTGCCCAATCGCAATTTGCCCCAAATGCAACTTGTTTAGTGGAAATGTAGAGGAGGCAGAAATGTTGATTACCTTGGTGCCAAGCTGCTAATATCTGGATAATATATTTCTGCATCTGTGACTTCCTTGACATTTGGGCTTTCCCAGTGTGATGCAAAGTGAAACTTCAGATTTTTTTTTTTTTGATACTGGGCCTTCTGGGCAGCACCGTAGCATAATGGATAGCACAATGGCGTCACAACACCGGGGTCCCAGGTTCGATTCCGGCTTGGGTCACTGTCTGTGCGGAGTCTGCACATCCTCCCCGTGTCTGCGTGGGTTTCCTCCGGGTGCTCCGGTTTCCTCCCACAGTCCAAAGATATGCAGGGGTAAGTGGGTTGGCCATTCTAAATTGCCCCTTAGAGTCCAAAAAAAAGGTAAGGTGGGGTTATGGGGATAGGGTGGAAGTGTGGGGATAGGTAGGGTGCTCTTTCCAAGGGCTGGGGCAGACTCGATGGGCCAAATGGCCTCCTTCTGCACTGTAAATGCTATGATTCTGTCACTTTGAGACACAGCCAATGGTTCAGAGGAGGCTGGTGAGGTTCAAAATGCTGAAGCAGCCCCACGTGTTTGTCATTTCAGTCTGGATGCATCAAGCTGTCCTTCTGTGGGATTATTTTTCTCCCCCCCCCCCCCCCACAATATTGCCCCCCTTTGCAAATGGCATTCACTCCGCGCCCTCAGAGTCAGTGTTCTGAATTATTCCTCAGGCTCTGTCTCTGTGGCTGAAGTTTGTGCTGTGGGGACAGATGTCTCGTTAATGTCACTGAGCAGGGACTGAACTTCCCAGAGGGAACATTCCTCTGGGGTGGGGGTGGGATTGGCTGGATCCCGGGGAATGATGACACCCCCTCTCTCAATCGGAGGCTCCCCACCATCGCGAACACTTCCTTTCTGCCAAAGGGGGGTGAAGAATTCCTGTCACCGCTCCCCTGATGGTGCAAACTGTATTCTTCTGCAAGAGAGTGTGTGTGAAATGGTGAACAGGAATTCTGACCTGCTTCATCAGCTGCTTGAATAAAGCACCCCCGTCAACTCTGTCCCCCATCAGCCTTGGCCAGGTGTGAGAGAATGAATTCCCGGCCACATGGGGGGAGTTAAGCGGATTGAGAAACCAGCGCAATCTGCAAATGTTTCCAATGTCATCGTCCCAAAAGAAATCTTCCTCGACTCGATAGAGTGGCACCGTGCAGACAGAGAGACACTCTGACTCTGACTCCACACACATTTCCATCGCTGTGTGTGAGCGATGCTGAGCTGGGCTGTGTCCACAATAACCAGGCACTTCCCCTGCACTGTCTGACTCGCGGTCTGTGTCTGCACAACCTCCAGACTCACGGACATCAATGGAACAGTTCTTGTCTGGGGCAGACAGAAGTTCACACTCACTCACTCGCACACACACTCACTCACAGACACACACACTCACACATACACTCACACAGGCGCAGACGCCCACACACTCACTCACTCTTACACACACTCACTCACAGACACACACACTCACACATACACTCACACAGACACACACACCCACACACACACTCACTCACTCTTACACACACTCACTCACAGACACACACACTCACTCACAGACACACACACCCACACACTCACTCACTCTTACACACACTCACTCACAGACACACACACTCACTCACAGACACACACACCCACACACACACTCACTCTTACACACACTCACTCACAGACACACACTCACTCACTCTTACACACACTCACTCACAGACACACACACCCACACACACACTCACTCTTACACACACTCACTCACATACACACACACTCACACATACACTCACACAGACACACACACCCACACACACACTCACTCTTACACACACTCACTCACAGACACACACACTCACACATACACTCACACAGACACACACACCCACACACACACTCACTCTTACACACACTCACTCACAGACACACACACTCACACATACAGGCACACACACACACCCACACACTCACTCACACAGACACACACACTCACTCACACTCTCACTCACACACTCACACACACACTCACTCTCACACTCACTCACAGGCACACACACTCACTCACAGACACACACACTCACTCTCACACTCACTCTTACACACACTCACTCACAGACACACACACTCACACATACACTCACACAGACACACACACCCACACACACACACTCACTCTTACACACACTCACTCACAGACACACACACTCACACATACAGGCACACACACACACCCACACACTCACTCACACAGACACACACACTCACTCACACTCTCACTCACACACTCACACACACACTCACTCTCACACTCACTCACATGCACACACACTCACTCACAGACACACACACTCACTCTCACACTCACTCACTCACAGACACACGCACACTCACAGGCACACACACACTCACAGACACACACAGACACACTCACAGACACACACACAGACTCACACTCACTCACACACTCATTCACTCTCTCACACACTCACTCACAGACACACACTCACTCACACATAGACACACACACACTCACACATTCACACACACTCACTCACAGACACGCACACTCACACAGACTCACACTCACTCACACACACACACACTCACGCTCACTCACTCTCACACACTCACTCACAAACACACACACTCACACAGACACACACACATTCACACACACACTCACTCACACACACACACTCACACACACACTCACACTCACTCTCACACACAGACACTCACACTCAGTCATTCACACACAGGCACATGGACTCACACATCCACTCACTCACGTATGCACACATATACACTCTCTCACACACACACACACACTTTACACTTACACACATATTCACTCACTCACACATCAGTCACTCACTCACACACTCATTCACTGACACACTCACTCTCATACACTCACTCTCACACACACTCTATTCGACTCATATTCACTCACACACGCATGGACACACATACACTCACTTCCACACACACACACACTCTCATACACTAACACACACACTCACACACATACTTAACACACTCACTCCCACGTGCATTCACTCACTCACACTCAGACTCACACATGCACTCCCACACACACTCACTCACACACTAACACACACAAACTCACATGCTCACACACACTCACACTTCACACACATTTGCACACACTCACACAGACATACATGCACTTGCTCACACTCATACACTTACACACACACATACTCATGCACTTACTCTCACACACTCACCCTCTTATGCACACACACTCTCTTTCACACACACTCACACACACTCACTCACACACTCACAAACTCACTCACACATGCACTCTCCCACACACCCACTCACTCTCATACACTAACACACACTCACATACACTCACTCACACATTCACTCACACATTCACTCACACATGCATGCACTCTCCCACACACCCACTCACACTCTCATACACTAACACAGACACTCTCACACACTTCACGCACATTCACTCATGCATTGACTCACTCGCACTTATGCATACTCACACATGCACTCTCACACACATTCACTCACACACTCATACACTAACACACACACATGCACACTTCACACACACACACATTTCCACAGTCACTTACATTCTCTCACACACACACATGCACTCACTCACACCCAGACACTCACACACACTCACACATACTCAGTCACAAACAAACACACACACCCTCACCCTCATATATACACACACACACACAATCATCACACACACTCACTCACAGCACATCACGCGCTCACTTATGCCCATTCATACACACTCACTCACACACTCACTCACAGGGGCTGGTTTAGCACAGGGCGAAAGAGCTGGCTTTGAAAGCAGACCAAGGCAAGCCAGCAGCACGGTTCAATTCCTGTACCAGCCTCCCTGAACAGGTGCCAGGGGCCAACTAGGAGCTTTTCACAGTAACTTCATTTGAAGCCTATTTGTGACAATAAATGATTTTCATTTCAGTTTTTCACAATCAAATGTAACAATGAGAGGAAGAGCACAATCCGGCAATTGAACCTTGATCAGAAAAAGAGGTGCAAATGGAAATAGTTGAGTGTTACTCAAACGTTCAGTCAAACCTTTTCAAAAGCCGCTCAGTCTCCATGACACCAACAATCACATCTCTGAGAGCACAAGGTAATGAAACACTCTGAACCTGTCACCAAGACAGCCACCTGGGGGTTGGGTTTATTGATTTGAAGTGAGGTTTGGAAACAACTGGGTCCTTACCCTGCCAGGGGGTGCCAGGCAGCAGCTTTCATGTCTTATCCTCTATCTCCATTGGAGAAACTGGCTGACAGAATCAGATAATCGGACAGCACAGGAGGGCCACTCGGCCCATCATCCGTGCGGCGGCACTTTGAAAGAACTATCCAGTTTAGCTCACCCCCCTCCCCAACCTCACCCTGGCCATGCTGCGGCGGAGAGAGACAATACCCACCTTTCCATCCTGGGAAACGCAATGACCGGTGCCCTCTGCAGTCTGACCGAGCCCAAGACCGACGACCAGGATCCAAGTTCAACTGAGGGCCACTCGGCTTCTCAACCAGGTTGTGCTGGAGTTGCAGGTGGGGACGGGTGGGGAGGTGGAGCAATGGCTAATCTTTTAGGAATCTTGAATGGCCTATTCTGTTGGCATTAAAACGAGGATGGCAGAGTTCCATAGGTTAGCTGCCCTTGCTGGCTGGGGGAAGAGGGTGTGGGCGGGGGTTCCAAGCGGGAGAAAATGGGCAAGAGATCACACGTCAACATTGGACCCTGGGGGTAGGGGGGTGGGGGAGGGTACAGGAGTGATGGAGGACCAAACCATTTTCGCAGGCTAAAACATCCAAGAGAAGATTGCGAACCTTCTTCAGCTCCTCCCCTCCCCCCCCCCCAGGAATCACCAATCAGTTTTTGTGACACCTCACTTTTAATCTGTGTTCTACTGCCAGTAGCTGTGCTCCACTCCCTGTCGAACTAACATTGCCAGATGCCTCCAGCTGTTTGCTACATTCAGCTGGCTCCACAGGCTGAAGGCAGGACATGTTTCTGCCTCGATACATTGATCCACACTCACACTGTCTATATAGTGGATTGGTTAGTGAAGGGGGGGGGGGGGGTACACAGCGGCTGGTCACTCATTCTTGGTGAAGAGGGGCTTAATAATAAGTCACCTAAGGCAGGTATCGAACCCAGGTCCTTGGTGCTGTGAGGCAGCAGTGCTAACCACTGCCCCCCCCCCCCCCCCCCCCCGCCCGGGACTCAAATGTTAACTGTGTTTTCCTCTTCACAGACGCTGCCAGACTTATTGAGTTCATCCAGCACTTTCTGCTTGTACCCCAAACTTAATTCGGCTTCAGTGATTGAACTCAAATTCAAAATTCCCGTTTCTCCCTCCGCCGTTTTAAAAGGTGCCAGTTACTGAACAAGACAGGGCGGGGAGGGGGGGGGGGGGGGGGGGGGGACTGTGCCCAGGAAAACAACAAATCTGGGACTGCTGAAAATCTCAGTCAAAGATTGGAGCTGGGTATTTTCAGCACTCTCTCTGGCTATTTCCATCACACCGCCTGCCTCTGTGCCGGAAACAATACAACAACCGTGAGCTTAATTATCAGAGAGAAAGAACGCGTCTCAGAATAACAGGAGCACATTCACAATGTCCTGACTAATAGCATAACTCAATTCAGAATGACAGCATCGCAGTTCCTCGGCGCTATTACACTTCAGCGACAATACTCACTACCTTCTTGACAAATTAAACCTTGTTCCGCTTGTACATTGAAAGAGTAAGTAATAATCCTGGTCCACTTGTTTAAGTCTGCACAACAATATAACACATACATTCCCTGTCTCGTTAGCACTTCAGTCGATCCCTGGAAACAATGAGATAGTTCTCCAGAAAACAACAACACATGAAACACGGTTGTGTGAAAGTAAAACAAAAACATGCTGGAAACACTGGGCAGTGGTTAACCTGAAATGCTAATTCTCTCCATTGATGCCACCTGACCTGTTGTGTGTTTCCAGAATTTTCTGATGTTTTCTTTTCCTACCATTAGAACATAGAACAGTACAGCACAGAACAGGCCCTTCGGCCTTCAATGTTGTGCCGAGCCATGATCACCCCACTCAAACCCACGTATCCACCCTATACCCATAACCCAACCCCCCCCCCCCCCCCCTTAACCTTACTTTTATTAGGACACTACGGGCAATTTAGCATGGCCAATCCACCAATCCATGGCCAATCCATGGCCAATTCTGGGTACATCTTCTGCAAATCACTTCCACTGTCCTTTCCTGGGTTGTAGCAATCATCCCTTTCCACTTAACATATCTTTAGGATGATCTTTTAACCATTGCAATCGTGCATAGATTCTGAAGTGAATTGCTGCCCTGTAACTTCTATATTTTGCCTAAACTTATTACAGTAATTTTCCTGCTAGAACTTCTGGAAAAAAAAACAAAGGCAGAGACCTCTCACCTTTTTCCACAGATCCTCAGCAACCCAGCGTCGTTTAGTTCTCAATAAACATCAGTTCCGAAATCCTTTGTCTGAATCTTTCTGATCAGAGCCTTGTTAAGGTTAACAAGAATGAGTCAGTCCCTCTTTCACTCCTACCAATGTTGGGTCTTGTAATCTGGTAACCACAGGGCGAGTTTTATGAAGTGTAATACCGCTGTGATGCTGTCATTCTGAATTGGGCTATGCTATTGGTTTGAACAATTGTGAATGTGTTGAACTGGGACCATGGAGGAGGCAAAATCCTGTTCACTGCATCAAAGTTAAAAGTTAACAACTTAATTTGTCTCCATAAACTTCGGTATCAATAAGGTTTCTTTTTGAGGTCAATAAGGCTTGACCGACCGTTCGAATTCTCCAACCAATACTTGTAAAGAAATCAACAATGGCAAATTGTGAACAATCTCTATCGCAAATCTCTACACCCTACATCAAGTAATCTCAATACGTTCTTGATACAAACAAGTCATATGGAATGTGTGTTCTTTCTCTGTCAACACATTATTGAGAAATATGATGTAATCGTCTATTAATCTGGAAATTGTAGAACATATATATCATTGCGATTGCTACTTTGATGTTTCCCATGGCCAGCGTCATGAAGAGGTGCTGGTATAAAACACAGTAAGTATCACGAGTCTGTCATTAAATGTATTGGCCTGTTCTCAATCCGTGGGTTTGAGTGTCAGGCTCAGTACTGCGCCTTATGAGGCTCAAGAAGCGCATAGCTAACCCCATGGGACAGATCTTACTGGGCAATCTTTGTCTGTCTATGACTGGGAATCAAAGTGTTCGGCCGCTCGGCTGGAAACCAGTAAGATTGCAGCAACTGGGGTTATACAGTTGCTGTCCCCTGCTCGCTCCTGAAGTCCTTCATAGTTGGATTGAAGATGTTACACGCAAGGTGGGTGAGCAACCCACCAAATACAGTGTCAGCTAGCCGGATATTACCGGGGGGGGGGGGGGGGGGGGTAACCTTTAACAGCAGTTCAACCTTGACCAGAACAAAGTGATGATCTACCATAAAAAAAAACCCCAATATATATCCATCTATCACCGCTGTCAAATTGAGTCACACATTTCACAGTCGTACATCGCTGATTGCAAGCTTTTTTGCTCAACTATTTAACTTGAAAGCTGGCCAATTAATATTTTTCATGTGAGCCATATGAATAATTGCAGCGTTAGGTTCAGTACAGGACTGATCTGGAAACGGATCTATGCGTGTTCGCGAGTTATTGAAACCCCCAGAGGGAACTTTAGGGAAAAACTTGAGGCAACGGGTGAGACTATTTTGCTAGAATTCCTTGAATGGTAACACGGGTAACAAGACATTGAGACGAGAATGGAGCCTGTCCCAAAATAACCTCCCACTCGCCCCTGCTCCCAAACTACTATCAATATAAACACAGGGCAGCACGGTAGCATGGTGGTTAGCATAAATGCTTCACAGCTCCAGGGTCCCAGGTTCGATTCCCGGCTGGGTCACTGTCTGTGCGGTGTCTGCACGTCCTCCCCGTGTGTGCGTGGGTTTCCTCCGGGTGCTCCGGTTTCCCCCCACAGTCCAAAGATGTGCGGGTTAGGTGGATTGGCCATGCTAAATTGCCCTTAGTGTCCCAAAAAGTAAGGTTACTTAGTGTCCCAAAAAGTTGTTGGGTTACGGGTATAGGGTGGATACGTGGGGTTGAGTAGGGTGATCATTGCTCGGCACAACATCGAGGGCCGAAGGGCCTGTTCTGTGCTGTACTGTTCTATGTTCTATGTTTCCTACACATATTTGACTCGGGGCTCCTTATACTGGTTGTGGAGCGGACACGCAATTGGGAAGATCTTTGCATCGCCTCTTTATATTTCGAAGCATCACTTTACCCTCGCCCTCCCGGATCAGCCGCAGATCTAAGCGGTCCAGCCTCTGTAAATTCCTTACCGAACATCATTGAACCTCCGCCACTGTCAGTGGGGAGAGAAAAGAGCGACTTGTTTGGATAATGTGAATTCCATTATTGCCGTCCCCATCAATCTTGATTTATTTAATCTACCAATCTCTGCTGAGCAGTAATTAAACTGCTGCTTTTCCTGACTCTGCACACAGAGTGGCACAGACTCACAGAGGAATTCGTGTGGGAGCAGCTGAGAACTGCCCCCTGCTATCCGCAGCCCGACATTTGATGGACAGCAACGGGTTAAAACGGTTCGCTTTTTCGACACCGTGAACGGTGGCTAAAGGGGCCCTGAGACGCACTCTTTTATGCAAAAAAAAAGGAGAGTCTCATTGTATTAATCTTATTCTGGGTAAATCTATTCAGGCCACCGTTCCGTGTAATACAGGGGTCTGGGAGTGAAGTTAAATGTGGTAAGGACCTCTGGACGTGAGCAGAAACGGTAATAGGGCGTTGGGGGCAAGGTCCAAGTGGTTCCACCTTGGTTAGTATGGGGAACACAGCCGGAGGAGAGGGTTAACGCTGCTCTGTGTGTGTGTGTGTGCCCACAAACCGGCTCTGCGCTCTCTCACATTCACACTGCACAGGACAATGTTGAACACATTCAGCCTGGGTGATTAGCTGGGTCCGGGTGGAGATGGTTCAGGATGGAGACTGCGGGATTCTGAGATTCTGGGGCGCGGTGGTTTAACAGAAAGTGATCGGGAAACAAAATACTCCCCCCTGCCTTACAAAGCCCCCACTAAGCACTTTCACCCCCCCCCCCCCCCCTGCACAGTGACAAGGCACAAATCAGCTCAGCATTCCTCCAATGCTTCAATCAGCAACTTTCTCTTAAAGCAGCCTTCCCTTCTCGCAGATGCAAAGTAACTTCAAACCCTTCTTCCCGTCCATATCGGATTGTTCAGGTCAGCACAGATGCGATGGGCCGATTGGCCTGATGATTGCCTGGCTATCAGCCACCCGGCACCAGTCCTGGGGTTAACCCCACAGCCCAGTTACAGCGAGTGCCTCAGTGACACAATCCCGCCCGGGTTTGACTGCACTGTGATTCCCCAAATTACTGTTCCTGCAGCTTCACCGGACCTGTCTGTCTGCTCACTGACAAGAGGAGACTGTGACAGGGCAGCAGCTCTGCCAGAGTGTGGTGTGGGCTTGTTCAGTGTGAGGAGCCAGACAGCCTAGCTGCAAATGTAAAACACTCCCCAGTTAAAGAAACAACATGGACAATGACAGATAACACTGACTTATTTGGGTTGACTGTCGCTCTCTCTATAAACGGTCTGCCTCACACACACACTTACAGATATATAAATAATGAGATCGATAATGTGCCGCCCGATGCTAAATACAGAGAGGCCTTTATATTGGTAAATTGCCTCCAGTTTCAAACTCTGCAGTTTGTACAGATGCCCAGGTTGTGTGTGTGTGTGTGTGGGGGGGGGGGGGGGGGGGTCTGGCCTGTCTGTGCCGCATGTTGCTTTACTCCGTTTGACCTTGGGACATACACACCAATGCACAGCCCCAGAGCCAGCAGACAGGGTGTCCCTTCCTCCCAAACAGCACTCAACTCCCACCCGCCCCCATCCCCAAAGCGGTCCCAGTCTACCTGGCCTGAGGAATGGGGAGGATTTGTGACTGCAGGTTTGCACAGAGCCGCCTCCTTGCACTCGCTCAGCGATTCCCGGTCCGTTCAGCACTGCCTGAGCCCCGGTCCACCCGCCCGCGGAGGCTGCAGTTCCCATCAAAGTGAACTATTTCAACTTGGCTGCCAAACCACGGCGCGTTCCCACATTGAGCCCAGCGAGCAAACTGAGAGTGGACAAAGTGGACGGAGCCCTTCTCCATTCCCCCACACACACACTCACCCCTCCCCACACATCTCACCTCTGCAATCGACAGCAGCAGGTACTCTTCCGGAGCAATGACACATTGTGTCAGTCCTGACCATCAGAGAGGGAGAGACAGATTGACAGAGAGAGACAGAGAGACAGACAGAGAGGAGAGAGACAGACAGAGAGAGAAACAGAGAGAGAGAGAGAGAGACAGAGAGAAACAGAGAGACAGAGAGAGGGAGAGAGTCAGAGAGAAGAGAGAGAGAGAGAAACAGAGAGAAAGAGAGACAGAGAGGAGAGAGAGACAGACAGAGAGAGAAACAGAGAGAGAGACAGAGAGAAACAGAGAGACAGAGAGAGGGAGAGAGTCAGAGAGAAGAGAGAGAGAGAGACAGAGAAACAGAGAGAAAGAGAGAGACAGAGAGGAGAGAGAGAGACAGACAGAGAGAGAAACAGAGAGAGACAGACAGAGAGAGGGAGAGAGTCAGAGAGGAGAGAGAGAGAGAGAAACACAGAGAGAGAGACGGAGACAGAGAGAATGAGAAACAAACAGAGAGAAACAGAGAGAGAGACAGAGAGAGGGAGGGAGAGAGAGAGAGAGAGAGAGATAGACAGAGAGAGAGACAGAGTGAAAGAGATAGACAGAGAGAGAGACAGAGAGAGAGAGAGAGACAGAGAGAGAGAGATAGACAGAGAGAGAGGGAGAGAGAGACAGAGAGAGAGAGATAGACAGAGAGAGAGGGAGAGAGAGAGAGAGACAGAGAGAGAGAGAGATAGACAGAGAGAGAGGGAGAGAGAGAGATAGACAGAGAGAGAGACAGAGAGAGAGAGATAGACAGAGAGAGAGGGAGAGAGAGAGAGAGACAGAGAGAGAGACAGAGAGAGAGAGATAGACAGAGAGAGAGGGAGAGAGAGAGAGGGAGGGAGGGGATGAGCAACACAGCAAGGAAGATGCCTTCAGCATTGTTCTGCGCCGAGGCTGCCCCCCCCCCCCCCCCCAACCAGCCGATAGCCGGAGCCGGACAGGAGGTGTTGCGCTTACCTGGGAGCAGGGGGCACTTTCGGGGAGGTAGTCCGCCCCTCTGCTGCAGTGAGGGGGTGCCCGGCAGGCTGGCAGCCTGCTCCCGGTGCCCGGCGCTGCTGCTGCTGCCGCTCCTGTACCCACGCTGCCAATCCAAGACTTGCTTCTTCCATCTACTTCCAGCTCTCGGAGGCAGAGAGAGGTGGGGAGGGGGGTGAGAGGGGTGGGAGGCGGGGGTGGGGGGGTTCTTTCTGCCTGTCAGCTTGCTGATTGGTGACCATTGGCGATGCTCTGACTATTATTGAGAATGATATCCGCCGGGGGCAGGGGAGGAGTGTGGCAGCACTGTGCTGCCTTGCTGGAGGGAGTCTGCTCTGCACGGACTGCAGGGCACTGGCATCCCCTCTGTAAGTGGGTGTCTTTCACACTGAGGAATTTGCCAGTGAATTGAGTGGGCGTGTTCCAGTGAAGAGCTTGAGTTGGAGAGAGCCTCTGACCAGACACACACACTCTGTGATGAATTGACCCCTCTACGTTTGAAGTTTTAAGCTTTCCCACATTCTCCCCACCCCTCTCTCCCCCTCAACCCCCCACACACACATACTCTTCATAATCTGCTTTCTCTCATCATCTGTGAGAAGAAAAGCTGAAACAAACCAACAAATGTGTGAACCATTTTCATATCAGGCGCCCCTACCCCTCCGAGATGAGGTGCCCTGTGCTGTCCCCACATGTCGAACCAGGCAGAATATTGATCTAAACACTGCCTCAGCATCAGCAACCCTTCGGAAACACACCCTGAAAGTTTATGTCCTCCCCCCCCCCCCCCCCAACTCGACGTCCATGGGCTAAATGAAATAAATTGGGTAAAAACAAAAGAAAATAAAAATAATGTTCCGATGGTTAAAAAAAGGTTCAATTATTTTGGGAATACATTATTTCCCTGTGTATAGGAAGCTTGAGCCGAAAGAGCTAATGTATTCATAGAATTCTAACAAGAAAATACTTCTGCCCTAAATGACTTGCTTCAATTACCTGCCATATAAATATTTGGCTGTAGAGTCAATCCATTCTTCTGCTGGTTAACCCTCCGCAGGGCTAACAGCTCCTTGTGTGGGTGAAAAAAATAACACCCCCCCCCCCCCCCCATATGGAGTATTTCCAATATCTTTAGAGCCACACGGTAACACAGTGGTTAGCACAGTTGCTTCACAGCCCCAGGGACCCGGGTTCGATTCCCGGCTTGGGTCACTCTCTGTGCTGAGTCTGCACGTTCTCCCCGTGTCTGCGTGGGTTTCCTCCGGGTGCTCCGGTTTCCTCCCACAGCCCAAAGATGTGCAGGTCAGCTGGATTGGCTGTGCTAAATTGCCCCTTAGTGTCCAAAAAAGATTTAGGTGGGGTGACTGGGTTATGGGGATAGGGTGGAGATGTGGGCTTAAGTTCGATGCTCTTTCCAAGGGCTGGTGCAGACTGGATGGGCTGGAAGCCTCCTTCTGCACTGTAAATTCTATGATTCGATACCCTGTACCGTTCGAACAGGAGACTTTGAATTTAACTCATGCTCCAAGAATGTGGTCTTCAGGAAAATTGGTTCTTTCCCAAAAGGCAACGGTGTGCTTCGTTCATCATCTTTTTTTGCAAGCAATTTTCTCAGAAACATTGAACATTGAAACATATAAAGATTTAAAACACAGAGGGACATTATATGCGTCATTGTGTTTAGGCCAAGAGAGGAAGAGCCATCCAGTCTTTGAAAAACAAAATACCTGCAGATTCTTGAAATCTGAAATGAAAACAGAAAGTTTTGGAAAATCTCAGCAGAAGTGTCATCGTCTGCAGATCAACAATTAACAATTCGATTCGAACATGCAACTTCAGAACAGGACTGTCCGATGAAGAAGCATATTGGACGAGAAACTTCTGTTTCTCTCTCTGCAGACTGTGCTTGTTTTTCCGATCGCGGGCGCCAAAATCGTGTTCAGCGATTGGCCGGAGAATCCCCGTTTCCGCCGGAATTAGGGACGGCACCGGTTTTGTGACGCTCCGGCCCCTCACAAACAGAGAACTCAGGGAGTACACCACACGCCATATGGATGGACTCAGGACGTCACCTGAGGCCCTCCCCCAATGCTCCACCCCCAATGGGCTGAGTCCCCGACGGCGTGGCTCGCGTTTGCTCACACCGTTCAGGGACCTCGTGTGGCGGCTGCAGACTGAGTTCAGCGGCGTCACAGTCGGGGGGGGGGGGGGGGGCATTCCGCTGGCGAGGCAGGGGGGTCTTCAGCGGGGGCTGGGGACTTTTTCCACATGTGGTCTCCGCCTCTGGCAGGTAGTGAGTTCCAGGCACTCACCACCCTCTTTTTGAAAAAAACATTCTCTTTCACTCCCCTCTAGTCCTTAAACTTTGAACATGTTCTTTTTTAATTCGTTCTGGAATGTGGGTATCAGTGGCTGGGCGAGCAATCCCTAATTGCCTGTGAACTGAGTGGCTTGCTGGGCCATTTCAGAGTGGGCCGTCTGGAGTCACATGGCCAGGCTGGGTAATGATGGCAGATTGCCTTTCCAGAAGTACATTAGTGAACTAGATGGACTTTTACAACAATGGTCATCATCAGACCTTTACTCAAGATTTTTATTGAATTCAAATTTCACGATATGCCCTGGTGGGATTTGAACCCAGAACCCCAGAGGATTACCCTGGGTCTCTGGATTACTAGTCCAGTGACAACACCACTATGCCACTGCCTCCTCTTCCTGGTATTAGAACATAGAACAGTACAGCACAGAACAGGCCCTTCGGCCCTCGATGTTGTGCCGAGCAATGATCACCCTACTCAAACCCACGTATCCACCCTATACCCGTAACCCAACAACCCCCCCCCCCCCCTTAACCTTACTTTTTAGGACACTAAGGGCAATTTATCATGGCCAATCCACCTAACCCGCACATCTTTGGACTGTGGGAGGAAACCGGAGCACCCGGAGGAAACCCACGCACACACGGGGAGGACGTGCAGACTCCGCACAGACAGTGACCCAGCCGGGAACCGAACCTGGGACCCTGGAGCTGTGAAGCATTTATGCTAACCACCATGCTACCGTGCTTTGGGAATTGATCTTTTGTCTACAGGAAATAAGCCTTTTGACTTCCCCTCATAACTGTTTACACCTTAATTAAATCACCTCGCCTCTGTGTTTTTAAACAAAATCAACCCCAGTTTACTCAAACTTTCTCCTTAGCTGAAGTTACAGCAGCACAGTGGCTTCACAGCACGAGGGACCCAGGTTCGATTCCCCGCTGGGTCACTGTCTGTGCGGAGTCTTCATGTTCTCCCCATGTCTGCGTGGGTTTCCTCTGGGTGCTGTGGTTTCTTCCCACAGTCCAAAGACGTGCAGGTTGGGTGGATTGGCCATGCTAAATTGCCCTTAGTGACCAAAAAGGTTAGGAGGGGTTACTGGGTTACGGGGATAGGGTGGAAGTGAGGGCTTAAGTGGGTCAGTGCAGACTTGATGGGCCGGATGGCCTCCTTCTGCACTGTATGTTCTATGTTCTATAAGTTGGTCATTTCCTGAGCAGCGAATGATACTTTTCTTTAATTTCATAGTGCAGCGGGATGCGCATGAACCAAAATGGGGTGAAAAATAAAGTACATTTTTTAAAATACAGAATTGTCCGAGACAAAGTCAGACTGTTACTTGACACTAAAGGTTGCTGCATTCCTTTCTGTAATGCTCTCAGTGGAAAAGCTAACATTAGTACCAAAAAAAATGAAACTAATTGAAAGGTCACTGCTTAATAGCTCATGCAGCATTACATTGATGCTAGATCATTGTCACAGTCCACAGCACTTAAGAGAGTATTCCTATTAGCTGAATAGCAGATGATAATCCAAAACCGTTCTGCAGTAGTTAATTGGAATCACTCCTGTTATTATACGTATACATTTTATGTTGCATTTTTTATTGGAGAGATGTTTCCTGGGTTGCTTCCCCATTTATAGGGCAGCCCACCCACCTCTTGGTATTTCATGGCACAGTCACTTGATAGAAAAGAGTTGTAGATCACAACCATTTGTTTTAATGGTCTCTGCTACTCCTAAAAGTACCTGCGCGGTTCTAGTCAACATTTATGTGGCCACATTATATGAGCATCAAGTGTCTTTATAGGTAACACGCTGGACTGGGTTTCAATTGCCTGAGGGGTTCGAGGAGAAACTTCTTTCTTGGAGATTTTCCATTTTTTTCTGTCTCTCCCAGGAGATTCTAAGGTTGAGGGAGTTTGTGGAGTGTTGCGGGCTGAGGGGAAGGGTGGGCGGGGGGAGTTATGGGGGGATTGAGGAGGAGTGAGCAGTGGCTTTCACAAATTAATTCATGGGGTGTAGGTGTCGCTGGCTAGGCCGGCACTCACTGCCCATCCCTAACTGCCCTTGAGAAGGTGGTGGTGAGCTGCCTTCTTCAACCACTGCAGTCCTTGTGGTGCAAGTGTTCAGGACGGAGTTCCAGGATGTTGCCCCAGCGACAGTGAAGGAACGGCCGATATTTTCCAAGTCAGGGTGGTGAGTGGCGTGGAGGGGAATGTCCAGGTGATGGTGTTCCCATGCGTCTGCTGCTCTTGTCCTTCTAGATGGTAGCAGTCTTGGATTTGGAAGATGTTGTCTAAAGATGCTTGATGAATTCCTACAGTGCATCTTGTAGACGGTACCCGTGGCTGCTATTGTTCATCAGTGGTAGAGGGAATGAATGTTTGGGGAAGGGTTAGCAACCAAGTCCTAGATGGTGTTAAGTTTCTTTAAGTGTTGTTGGAGCTGCACTCATCGAAGTGTTCCTTCAAACTCTGGCCTGTGTCTTGTAGATTGTGCAGTAAGAAGTCTCACAACACCAGGTTAAAGTCCAACATGTTCATTTCAAACACAAGCTTTTGGAGCACTGCTCCTTCCTCAGGTGAATGAACATAAGACTTAATAGCAAAAATAGGCCATTCGGCCCATCGAGTGTGCTGCACCGTTCAATGAGGTCAAGACTGATCTGATATGATAACCCTTTAGTGAGTGAGGAGGTGAGTTGCTCTCGACAGGAATCCTTACCTCTGACCTGCTCTTGTAGCCGCAGTATTAATATGGATTGCTCAGTTGAGTATCTGGGCAATGGTAACCCCTAGGATGTTGATAGTCGGTGATTCAGTGATGGTAATGCCATTGAATGTCAAGAGCAGATGGTTAGATTTTCTCTAGTTGGAGATGGGCATTGCCTGGCACTTGTGTGGTGCGAAAGTTACTTGCCACTTGTCAGCCCAAGCCTGGATATTATCCAGGTCTTATTGCATTTGGACATGGACTGCTTCATTGTGTGAGGCGTTACGAATGGTGTTGAACATTGTGCAGTCATCTGCGAATATCCCCACTTCTGACCTTATGATGGAAGGAAGGCCATTGATGAAGCAGCTGAAGATGGTTGGGCCTATGGCACTACCCCGAGGATCTCCTGCAGTGATGCCCTGGGGCTGAGATGATTGACCTCCAACCATCACAAACCATCTTCTTTTGTGCCAGGTATAACCTCAGCAAATAGAGATTAATCCCCAATTCCCATTGGTTCTAGTTTTGTAAGGGCTCCTTTTGGGGATAAGGTGGGAAAATGGTGTTGAAAGGGTTATCATATCAGATCAGTCTTGACCTCATTGAATGGTGCAGCAGATTCGATAGGCCGAATGGCCTACTTTTGCTATTACGTCTTATGCTCTTATAGTCTTTTCGATGCCTCACTTGGGCAAAATGTGGCCTTGATATCAAGGGCAGTCAGTCTCACAGGAAACAAGAATTGTCTCCCCCATATCATCATTATCCTTGATGGATCAGCAGTCAATTCCAATTCTTTATATCCTAATATTCTTATGTTTAATTCAGTCACTTTTTATCGGTAACCTCTATTATTTAGCAGGATGCACCAAAACAATATGAAGCTGTTTCAATTTCAGAAAGAAAATCCACTAAGAACAGATTTGTGAAAGTTAGCTCATTTCTATGTTACTCTGGGTTCTGGATGAATGAGTTTTAAATAAGTAACTACAATGGGTAATTATGATTTGGAATCACTACGAGTGAAAATTTAGGATAACCGGTTACTGTTTGACTGTGTTCACAAGGCAGGATTCGATTGGCTAAGCATTGTGCTAACATGAACTGTATGTTCAATATTTTTCCAAATGAATGAGCAATGGGTAAGATCCGTTACTAATGTATACAGAGAGAGCATTGAACTGGCCAACATGTTGACAAAATGGCGCACATCTTAGAGCAATTTGCCAAATCAGAATAATACATTCAACTTGATATTCTAGAATAAACAAAGTACATTTTACGCAGTTATATTTTGACTGGAAATAAAGATCAGATAGTTGGGTTTACAGTCCGCTGCCAAGGCTGACGTTGGCACAGGCTGAGAATCAAACCGAGGCACTGTTCCACTCTGAACAGTGCATCTTAAAAATGAATTAAAATGGTTGGTGTCGAATTGGGACTGATTGACCACACAAGTGAGCAGCTGTTTTATTAAATGGACAGCACTGACAAGCACAAATATTGAATTAAGTATCCAAACGGGCTTGAATCATTGAAATACACATTTATTTGCCCAAAAAAGGCAGGGATTGAAAAGGAATTGCAATATGGAAAATACATTCAGGTAACCTCTGACACTGTAAACGGCCAGAGGTCATGATCTCACCCTTATTTGTTAATCTGTCCATTCATAAACCCCCCCCCCCCCATTTAAGACCGAGATGAGGAGAATTATTTTCTCTCAGAGGGCAGTGAACCTTTGGAACTCCCTTCCTCAAAAGACGGCAGAAATAGTCTTTGAAGGGCAGCACGGTGGCGCAGTGGGTAGCACTGCGGCCTCACGGCGCCGAGGTTCCCAGGTTTGATCCTGGCTCTGGGTCACTGTCTGTGTGGAGTTTGCACATTCTCCCCATGTTTGCTTGGGTTTCACCCCCACAACCAAAAAAATGTGCAAGCTAGGTGGGTTGTCCACGCTAAATTTCCCCTTAATTGGAAAAAAATGAATTGGGTACTTTAAATTAAAAAAAAAAGAAATAGTCTTTGAATGTTTTTAATGCAGAGTTAGATAGATTCCTGTTAAGTAACGGGGTGAAAGGCAATCCGGGGTAGGTGGAAGGTTACAATCTGATCAACTATGATCTTATTGAATAGCGGGGCAGGCTCGAGGGGCCGAATGGCCTACTTCTGCTCCTAATTTGCATGTGCCCATGTAAACAATATACCTCAAAATCTAATAGATGGATTTCAGCAAAACATGGTACACATGGAGGGTGTGGTGCGTGGGAGAACGGATTCATTTTTGATGAAGGTGTGGATCCCGATCAAGATCCTAGAATTCTTTTAAGGGTCATTCTGTTCACATTGGGAGATAGAATTGATTGACTTTTTTTCTTAAGAATGTTGTTGATTATGCATGTCTCAGCTGCAGTGGTGGAATTTGTCACAGCTGTCAAAATGTGAGCAGAGTTTTCAGACCAGGTTGTTGGGTGTGGATTGGCCTGAAGCCTCCTCAGTGAGATGGAACCTCTTAATTCAATGTTTCTTTTTCTTAGCTTTGTAGTTAGAGAGTGTCAACTAGGCCGGGAAAAACCTGAAGGAAGATACATGTGTAATTGCAATAACATTGCGTTACCTATTGGGCTCTGTTCTATAGAGTGCCCTCTTCTGCTGTTCAAGTATGAGATTGTTTGGAACACTGCACTAATTCTCAGTCGAGCATTGTACTGGATTAATTTCTAAATCGGTCTCAGGCTAATTACTATTTGAAGGATGTGCAAGGACTAATATTCTGTGTACAGGCTGCAGTACACAAATCACAAGCCATGTGTTCAGAATCTCCCACGAGGTTAAGCCTGTCATGGAGGCCCATGCTCAGAAAATTGTAATCGACAGATTCCTCAGTGGCTCAGATAACAATGGGCATCTGGGCTGGTCCAGCCCCCCCCATCCCCCCCCCCCCCCCATCCCCCCCCCCCCCCCCACCCCAACCCCCCCCCCCCCACCCCCCCCCCCCCCACCCCCCCCCCCCCTACCCCACACTTGCTTTTTGCTAATGCTGGATGCCTCAAAAATTCAGATAACCAGATGTAATGGGGAGGGGTTGACAAACCTTCAGTGCCCAGACATTTGGCTTCCAATTTTGGAATTTGGAGTTGGGAGGGGGGGGGGGAGGGGGGCGCGGTGACGAAGGCTGGACCCCGTCCCACTCATGGCTTTCCCTGTGGGGCATTAGGTCCCTACCAGTGTGTGTTGGGGGGGGGGGGGGGGGGGCGGTTTGGGTCCATTTGGACTCCAGGCAGGGCTTCAGATGGCTTTGGGGTCTCGCCTTGGGATAAAAGCCAAAGTTCTCAGCAGCTTGAGGCTGGAGGAGAGAGGACGAGAACAGGGCTGTGACAAGGAGCTGAGCCCGCAGTTAAGGGTGGTAAGTCGCTGCATTGAGGAACTGAGACAGTGTCTGGAGAGCCGGGGGTGCCAGCGGAACAGGTGAAAAGCTACTGGAGACCCAGGCAGACCGCCCCCAACACCCTTGAGTTTGAGAAACCAGAAGGAAGTTAGAAATAGGAACTCTGCTTTCCAACAGATTAGAGATCAGAAGTTAAGTTCTCGATGGTATATGGACGAATGTGGAACATATCCATTGTAAATAGTTTGTTCCTTTAGTCAAGCTTTTCCATTAATGTTCATAAAGATTTGATGTCAGCAGAATAAAGGATTCCTCTTTTACAACCTTTGTGCAGTCCATGTGCTTAAATCTCAGGTTACACAGATTTGGGGTACACCTGTGGCAAGAGGTGAACCTTCAACATCCTTGCACAGCTCAAGCAGGTTGCTGGTGCAAGGAGTTCATGCTGGGATGGAGAGAAGGAGCAGAAGCAGAGGCCTGTAGTCACACTCATGGCCCCACATGCATTGGAGGCCTACTGGTCTGCGAGCGGCCAGAGAGCAAGCCCCACTGCCTAATTACGACAAGTACCTCTCTGTGTGGGTGCCCCGTGGTTACAGAGAGAAAGAGGAAGGTGAGTCAGGAGCCTGGGAATGCTCCCTAACAACTCATCAAAATCATAACAATGGGGCCAATACCTACACTAGGGGCAGGTGTGGCTCCATAGAAATTGGGGAAGTCTTGTAAATATCGGACCAGCCTAATGGGAGCAGAGACATGATAATAAGCTTTCTTTCCTTTGCCGCACCTGGGAGTTGGGATGAGAGGAAAATCTGCCCTTGTTGTGTCACTGGGGCACGTAGATCAAAGGCTTCTGCTCTTAACCTGTGCTGAGTTAGTTGAGGTGAACCTAGGCACCAGTTGGGGGTGGGATTGGGTGACTACAATTGATTTCAGATTCCCGAAGTGAGGCAGGAAGAGCCCGACAAATAGCCCACTTCTCATCCTACTCTTTCTGGAAAAGAGCAATCTATGGTGAGAATACATAACGCCGAGGACCTAGGTTCAATCCCGACCCCGGGTCACAGTCCTTGTGGAGTTTGCACATTCTTCCCGTGTTTGCGTGGGTCTCACACCCACAAGCCAAAGATGTGCAGGGTAGGTGGATTGGCCACGTTATTTTGCCCCTTAATTGGAAAAAAAGAACTTGGTAATCTAAATGTTTTTATTTTTTAAAGTCTGTGTTGAGACTGGGTAACAAAAGAGTGGGACTATGCCATGGTAATCCTGTAGTTCAAGGTTACTCATTGATTCTGTCACTCCTGGAGAATTGCTGCTTGGTTTGGACCTAAAGGTTACTTTTGTGAGGGCCACGAAGAATCGAGCACGAGCTGAAGGGTAGAAAGAGATAACATTTATTTACAATAACCTATAAATACAACAGCACCAGCAACTCCCTTGCTGCTCACTCCTCTCTAGCTGGTTCCAAACTGGCCAGCTTTGTTTATGCAGGGAATCTGCTAATGATTTCTCCGCCCCCCTCATTGGGGAAGCTCATACTCCCAAAGGATTGTGGGATTTCCATTAGTCCCCAGCCAGTGGTAAGCAGGCAGGTTATAACAGTTACAATCAGTGATGCTGACCATAGGACTATTATTATGTCATTAAAACCCACCTGGTTCACTAATGTTCTTCTGGGATGAAACCTGTGGTTCTTACCGAGTCTCTAGTCAGGAGCCAAACATTGGTTGATTCTTAACTGCCCTCTGAAGCAGCCAAGCAAGTGATTCAATTGTATTCAAGATGGCGGGTGACCAGCAGCTTATCAAAGGCAATTAGGGATGGGCAATAAATGTTGACCTTGTCAATGATGTTCACATGCCACAAATAAATCATAAAATGTGGTACTTAAGAATAACTGTGGCAGAATACTTTCGGCAAAGGAGGAAACTGGAAAAATAAAAATTTTAGAACAAGGAAAATGGGGGGGGGGGGGGCAGAATCTTCATCACAAAAGGTTTACAAGACATTACAAGCAATGCCCATTTTAATAAATGGTAGAAAATCTGAACTGACCTGTGGAAAGCGAAAACGGAAAACGGAGCAGTGACATTGTCAAAGATTTCATTCAGAACTTGGCTAAGTGGCCATTCAGGACGCCCACGTTAAACATTAATAAGAACAGTGGGCTACATTCTCAAAGAAAATGTGCTTGCGATATGCGAACTAAAAATGTCTTACAGGAACAAGAGTAAGTCATTCAGTTCTTTGGTCTGTTCTACGATTGAATTAGATCCTGGCTGGTCTATACGTCATCTCCATTTGCCTGCCTTCGCTCTTGATTTCTCGACATAACAAAACGTTATCAATCTCAGCCTTGAAAGTTTCCATTGATTTCCCAGTATTTATGACCATTTCAGATTTCCCCTAGCCTCAGTGTGAAAAAGTGCTTCCCTATTTCACGCCTAAATAGTCTTGTGCTAATGTTATGATTATGTCTACTCATCCTGGATTCCTCTCACCAGAAGAAACTGTTTCTCTGTATTTATCTTGATCATTCTTAAGGACCTCAATCAGATCACCCACAAAACACCTAAACTCAGAGATTGCAAACTATGTTTGCGTCAACCTGCCTTCATAATTTAGCTCTTTTAACCTTCTTGTCATTCCGCTGAATCTGCACCGTATCCCCTCAGAGGAATAGGAGGGGGCCATTTGGCCCTTCTAGCTTGTTCTGTCATTCATTTAGACCATGGTTGATGTTTACCTTGACTCCATTCACCTGACCGGGTTCCATTACCCTTAATACCTCGACCCAACAACAATCTATCAATCTCAATTTTGCGGTGTTTAATTGGCTGCTTTAGCCTCAACGTACTTTGGAGTAAAGAAATCCGATCCCGGCTTCGGGAAACTGTCTGTGTGGAGTTTGCACGTTCTCCCCGTGTCTGCGTGGGTTTCTTCCAGGCGCTTCGATTTCCTCCCACAGTACAAACGATGTGCGAGTTAGATGGATTGGCTGTCTTGGATTGCACCTTAGTGTCTAAATGTCAGGTGAGGTTACGGTGTTGAGCAAGGGAATGGGCCTGTGTTAGGGTGCTCTTTCGGAGCATTGGTACAGACTCGGTGGGCCAAATGGCCTCCTTTTGCACTGTAGGGATTCGACAAAATCCAAATTTTCACTGCCCTTTATGTAAGCAAGTGTTTCTTGATATCACGTCATAAAAGCCAAGCTCTCATTTTAAGCCACTCCAAGGAGAGGAAATAATTTCTCTCTAGCTACCCTATCAAACCCTTTGATCATTTTCAACACTTCAATTGGACCAGCCCTAAATCTTCTATACTCCAGAGAGTAAAAACCTAGCCTGTGCACCCTGTCTCATAACTTCTCCTCTAATGTCAATATATCTTTCCTGAAGTGTGAAGCCCTGAACTGAACTCAGGTCTCCACATGGGGTCTGGCCAAGGCTTTGTGCTGAAACATCACCTCCTTGCTTTTGTACTCCAGTTCCCTTGGGACGAAGGCCGATATTCCATTTGCCTGTTTGATTACATTTTATCCCCAGGCATTAGCTTTTAGTGGTTTGTGTACACGGACACCAAATCCCTTGTACGATGCCTCACTGTGAAGTTAACAACCTTATCTTTTTAAGATTACAAGAGCAAATGGCAGTAGTTACAGTTTAGTGATGCTTTATCTGATCTAAGCAGGGTAATAAACAGAGAGTTGGGGAACTGTACTGAAGAGGCACCTATGTTAAGAAGTAAATCATACGAATATTGCTGAGGACATCACACATCACTTCCCACACAGCTCTCTCGCTCCAGCTCAGCCTTTTTATGCATAATTAACCTAAGATGTTAGTATGATGGAGGATTTGCAACTTCAATCCCTCTGGTTCCATGATACATTAATTCAAATATAAACCATCTGAAACAATTTGTAGCTATCTCACTGAGATAGTGGACCATCCTTGCATTTACAGCAAGTTTAAATATATACTGTTTCTCAAATGTCGTCACAGGTCTGTTTTGCTACAAAAGCCTTTTGACATACAGACAATAAAGACTTACATTAATATGGTATATATTTCAAAGCATTTTCCTCAATGGAGGCTCACTGGACTGATGGGGCGACATGGTGGCACAGTGGTTAGCACTGCTGTTTCACAGCTCCAGGGACCCAGGTTCAATTCAGGCTTTGGATGACTGCCTGTGCAGACTCTGCACGTTCTCCCCGTGTCTGCGTGGATTTCCTCCGGGTGCTCCGGTTTCCTCCCACAAGTCCCGAAAGACGTGCTTGTCAGGTGAATTGGACATTCTGAATTCTCCCTCCGTGTACCCGAACAGGTGCCGGAGTGTAGCGGATGGGGGATTTTCACAGTAAATTCATTGCAGGGTTAATGTAAGCCTACTTGTGACAATAATAAAGATTGTTATTATCACCAGCGATTGACGCCCTAGAAACCAACCTTTACCTGAATTTTGAGCACGCCAATTCAAATCCTGTCTCCCGCCAGCACATCTCAGACTTTTGCTAATTTGGCATCTGTGCATGTATGGAGTGTCTAAGAGCTGCTCTAGTAATGGAGTTCAAAAAGAGGGCAGTTGTACATTGACAGATTCTCTTTTCTGGGGCGGAGTTGGATTTGTTGAGTTATTGTGGAGGTATGGCTATGCGTGCGTTGCACTGGTGCTTCCGAACCACAGGCAAATCGGTCGTCCGTAACTCCAGTCATGAGGAAACCCATGGCCTAACAGCAAGAGGTAACTCAAGGGCGTATGCTGATCGAGCAGCCGGCTTCACTGCTGTCAATTCAGACCTCGAATCTACCTCACACCACCAAAAAAAATAAATAAACACCACCTCCTTGTTGCTGAAGCCCTTGATGAATAATACACATTCCTGCAATCTTTATTAACTAGCAAGGTTAAATAGAGGATAGATCATCTGTGACAGTGAATGACAGAGGTGCTGTGAATCAACCACTTCTCCCGACCAGCATAAAAATGAGGAATGACTGAACTGCTTTACGGAAATGGCCTGCTGACTGCTGCAGCTCGTAGCTCATCAAGAAATGTAACACTTTCACGAGTACACACCTACCTTCTGCTTTGAATAAGGCCGTGCTGTAGCCACCATTAATCGAGATTTGTAATCTTGCCTTCCTCCCGAGGAAAAACGTCCATTAGAACATAGAACAGTACAGCACAGAACAGGCCCTTCGGCCCTCGATGTTGTGCCGAGCAATGATCACCCTACTCAAACCCACGTATCCACCCTATACCCGTAACCCAACAAACCCCCCCTTAACCTTACTTTTAAGGACACTACGGGCAATTTAGCATGGCCAATCCACTTAACCCGCACATCTTTGGACTGTGGGAGTAAACCGGAGCACCCGGAGGAAACCCACGCACACACGGGGAGGACGTGCAGACTCCGCACAGACAGTGACCCAGCCGGGAATCGAACCTGGGACCCTGGAGCTGTGAAGCATTTATGCTAACCACCATGCTACCGTTCTGCCCATCATTGTAAGATCTGAGTGGCACTTCTTTAAAGCGGGAGATTCGTTGCAATGGTGAATTTTAGAAAAATTGTTAAAAAGAAAACGAACTCCAGCAATTAAGGACCAAAACATCATATTAAAAGATTACTTCGGAGAAAGTGGAACCTCTTTTTAAAAAAATTGTTCATATGGAGAGAAAGGACTTTCGTGATCTTGGGATGAGCCGATGTATTTTTCAGGCATTGAAGTGCCTCTGAAGGAGTGTCTGTTATAACGTTGGGAAATGTGTTCACCAAAATCCACACAGCAAGCTCCTACAAACAGCAACACGATAAAGATCAGATAATCTGTGTTTAGTGATGTTCAGTGAGGGACAAGTATTAACCAGGAAACTGGGATAAACTCCCCGGCTCCTCCTCCACAGAGTGCTGTGGGATCTTTTATATTCACCCTGCCAGGGCAGAGTTGGTTTCATCTTTCATCCAATGTAAAATTGAAGTAATCGAAAACCTTGCTGCTTATTCATTCCAAATCCTGTTCATTTATCATCCCTTTGCTCACTGTGCTACATGGACACCTGTCAAGCAAAACTCCAAATTCCTCACCCTTGTTTTCAAATCCTTCCTCCCCATTGTAATCTTCTCCAACTCCTATATATCTATTCTCATTTAATTTGGCATTTTGATCATCCCCAATTTTAATTGGGAAGTGTGCCCTCAGCTACCTGGGGGGTTGTAAGCTCTGGAAATCCCTCAAATGGTGCGTCTTAACATTCCTGAAAAGTGGCTTGGGATGTTCATCGTGTTAATGGTTCGATATAAATTCAAGTAGTTGTTGTTGCAGTAGGGGTGAACATTGAATTAATATGGACCTCGAGTGTGAATTGGCAGTGGCAATCATCCTGATTATATTCAGCTCAAATCAGAGAGTTAATATGGACCTGTCAAAGTTGAGTTGCTTCTTAATTTCTTGCTGAAATAACTCATTCAGTAGCCTTAGAGGGCAATTCACTTATTCTTGGGGTGAAGGGTGACTTAAAAAAAGTAATATTTTGACTTGACTAATTCACACCTAATGGAATGCTTTTGATCAGAAGGTTGTTTCACTTCAAATGGCCAGGTGGCGAAGGATAAAATTGGAATTCAGTCTTTGCACGCTTATAATCATTTGAAAAATGAAATGAAATGAAAATCGCTTATTGTCACAAGTAGGCCCCAAATGAAATTACTGCAAAAAGCCCCTAGTCGCCACATTCTGGTGCCTGTTCGGGAAGGCTGGTACGGGATTTGAACCGTGCTGCTGGCCTGCTTTGGTAGCCAGCAATTTAGCTGAGTGCTAAACCAGCCCCTAATTGCAGATATACGCATTGCAAGCATGCGCCTTCAAATCCAACCAGAGTTTCAGTTTGTTCCTATATACGGGGGGCATAAATAAATCCCCCAGTCAATTCCCACCACCTTAACACAATTAAAAACCTAATTAATATATAAGTAACACCAGCCACTGACTGATCAGCAGACACCCTCAGACTCACACTCATCACCGGGTCACTTTGATGTAAAAGGGGCTCCAAATGAGGTTGTAGGATAAGAATGATGTATGACAACCTTAATGACTGTGCACATTGAAGCTGGTGTGCGAATGTATCAGCTGTACAATTTAGCCGCTATGCTGCTTATTCTGTTGGACTACAAACCGTACTAACTTGTGACCGGCTTCAACCAGGAATCACACAATGGGCCCAGATTAACAATCAAAGAGGAGCAATGGTTCGACAGTCATATGAATAGTTAAATTGCAATTAGTAAGCAGGTTATCCATCTGGAATTCTGTGAGAAACATGGATTGCTACTTAAGACAATCCAGAAATAAAGGATAACTGATCAGTTTTGGTGATACTTGATTTACAGGGGAAAGCAATGATTTTGTGCCATCCATTAAAATTTGAGAAAGTTATTTTTCCCTGAGTTCACTTTTCCATTGTTTGAAAAAAAGTAAAGTTTCCCTGTAGCTCGGCTTCATGTTTGTTAGAATTAATTTTGAGGTCAGCAACAAAAATTATGTGCTTTCCGTTCAATACGCTGATTGGTAAACGTGATGTGGAGATGCCGGCGTTGGACTGGGGTGAACACAGTAAGTAGTCTGATAACACCAGGTTAAAGTCCAACATTTTTGTTTCAAACATTGTCTTTCGGAGCACTGCTCCTTTCACCTGAGGAAGGAGCAGTGCTCCGAAAGCTAATGTTTGAAACAAACATGTTGGACTTTTACCTGGTGTTCGAAGACTTCTTACTGATTGGTAAACATAGAGCTTTCCAAGGAGTTTAGGCGGAGGCTCATTCTCATTGGATGTCTAGTGCAGTGCAGTACCCTGGGAAGGGGTTCTGTGGTGTGTGTTAGAAAGGGAAGCAACAGCATTGACACTTCAACTAATTGTGGAATCATGGCTGAGGCATGCAGACTCTAAACAAGGAAACATAACATAGATTTAATTCATGTATAGAAATCAAAATAAAAATAGGGAAAGAAAGAAAGGCTTATAAGAATAGAATCCCTACAATGCAGAAGGAGGCCATTTGGCCCATCGAGTCTGCACTGACCCTCTGAAAGAACACCCAGCCAGGCCCAAGCCATCCCCCCCAGCCCTATCCCCGTAACCCTAACCAACAAGCATTTGGACACTAAAGGGCAATTTAGCATAGCCAATCCACCTAACCTGCACATCTTTGGACTGTGGGAGGAAACCGGAGCAGCCGGAGAAAACCCACGCAGGCACGGGAGAAAGTGCAAACTCCACACAGGCAGTCCCCTGCGGTCGGAATTGAACCCGGGTCCCTGGCGCTGTGGGACAGCAATGCTAACCCCTGGGGGATTTAGGGAAAGATAACATTTAACACAATTACATTCTTAAGGAATGAGACTCCCGATTTGTAAAATTAAGTTTTCAGGGATGGAGAGGTTGTTTCTTAGTTATTAAGACTTACCTTCCAGTTAATTATGCATTTACACTTGAATGGCAAGCCCTCACCTTTTCTAGCATATTTAGTGGGTAACTAGCTGGGTAATTAACCCAACCTCACAGCCTTCACGTGCTTCAATGCCAACTCTCTTGGTGACGTACCCGTGCAATGAAACGTGCGACAGAGCAGGGGAAATCAGACAGCAGTGACTGTATTTTCATGTTTACCTGTGCACAAACATGCTGTCCAATTTATTCCACAATCGAGGCGAATGCCGATAGCTTCTCCGTCATCCTCAATGTTAATCCGGGAACTGCATTTCCATAGAAACCGCTGCCAGACCAGAGACTTTTACTGATTTCCTGCAGCTCAGCGCATTAAAAACTATGACAAAATTTATGTGAAGCGTTTGCATTATTTAATACAGTACCTTAATCCTTTCAATGACTACTTTTAACTTCATATATAATTAAAAGGGAAGGGCATCTTAGAAGGTAAGTAGTTCAAATGACAAGTGTAAACCGTACGAGTTATTTAAAAACTGCTGCGGTGTCCTCTTTAGTCATCCATTTCATCATGCAACAGCTGGACCAGATGTTCTGTGACAGGGGAAGGTGTTTGCAAAACGCCTGCACCTCACACTTGGTGGCAGGGCGATTGGTGTATTTAAGAAGCGAGTTATAGCAATTTTGAATTACTATTTTATGTCCCACAGTATTTGAATATTCACACATGCCAACTCAGAAAATTAGTAAGAAACTGGTCAACAGCTGACACAGCCTACAGAGAGTTGACAGCACATGAAATGGTTTGATTCTAAGCTGTGTGAAAGCAACCCTGGAAGCACTGGGAGCTGGGTTTGGGCTGGAGGTACACTGAGCATCCGTGCACTCAGGGAGAAGAAAAAGAGGGGGAAAAAAAGCAAAGCTTTGCATTAATATGGCAGCTTTCATGACCAGCCCGTTACAACCAATGAATTATTTTGAGGTGTAGTCACTGTTGTAATGTAAGCCTGATATGGGATACACGTTGTGGTGATTGTAGATCTGAGTAGATGCAATACAACTGAGCAAGCACTAGAGGGAGCACGGGAGAGCTATATATACACAGGGACAGGAAGTGACGACACTTCACGGAAGGCAGAACTCGTAGCAGGGCACAGACACAGGCAGGCAGCATTTGAGGTAGCTGTAAGTTAAGCTCTGAAGACAGAACAAATTCACAATAAAGCATCTTCTCCAACTTTGAGACTACGAGCTTTATTAAGACACGAGGAACAACACATGGCACCAGGAGTGGCTTCAGACGCTTACTACAAGACAACTCAGCTGCAGACACAGAAAGACCAAAATGGCATGGAAATCTCCTACTGGACATTGGACTTGGGAAGACATCGCTAATTCGAAGATGTGGCTTGGAACCCCACCTCAGCTGGACACGACTGGCAATGTAAGAAATGTCTGGAAAATGTTTAAACAATGGTTCGATTTATATATCATAGCTAATGATGTAGCAGCAGCCTCAGACAAAATTTAAATAGCAATGCTCATCGCAGGACATAAAGCTAGGAAAGTATATAATGAATTTAAATATTCAAAAGATGAAGACAGCAACAACTTACAAACAATACTAAACAAATTTGAAGAGTACTGTAAGAAATTTGAACAGCACGGTAAGCTCAGAGGCCAAACTGCACAGAGACTGAGTGATGCAAAACTCTACAAACAGAAAGGCTTCAGTCAAGAAATCGCAAGTGAAAAGTACAGATCAAAAAGAAGAAATAACTTGAATTTTTCACAAAGCCAAAATGCTGAAATCCAGTCCAGATCGAAAGGAAAAGGTAACTTACAACTTTCAGAAAGAAAGAACGCTGAAATCCATGATAAAATGGCGTCTGACCATATTTTTCAGTCTCGGGCAGACAAAGAACTAAAATCTGCATCTGCGTATGCCAGGAAACAGAGGCCGCGCATGCGCAGTTACAATCACCCGTTTATCGTTCTGCGCATGTGCCAGCCGCGCATGCGCAGTTTAAAAAAGTTTGTGTTGCTGATCGTTATGCGCATGCGCAAGCCGCGCATGCGCAGTCTCAAAACGTTTTGGTCGCGGATCGTTATGCGCATGCGCAAGCCGCGCACGCGTAGTGGACACAAAACCGCACAGTAAAGGCAGGCCGATTTGCGCATGCGCAATTCATTCCTACGCATGACATCACGAGCATCATGACGTCTGAGCATCCGGACCACGTCTACTTAAAAGGGAAATGCCCGAAAATTGAAAACAAAATACTTAAAGCTGTAAAACCAAATTTTCTTGCCTCAGAACACAGAAAAACGCCTGAACTTAAACCAGCAGTTGAAAACAACTCTCACAACACCCTGGAAAAAGCAGTCTGCACCACGCAAAGTGAAGAGAACAAAAAGAAATCTAAAACAAAAAAAGATGATTTGTTTTTCGAAGATTACTACTCAGACATGGCTGAGTTAGTCGGATATGCTAATCACAGCATCAGCGACACGGTCGCAAAGTTCAACACGAATCAACTCGTGGTAGATGAATCCAACCAAGATAATTTGGTTTTCGAAGAAGACTACTCAGACATGGCTGAGTTATTCGGATATGCTGATCACAGCATCAGCGACACGGTCGCAAAGCTCAACACGAATCTACTTGTGGTAAATGAATCCAACACCATGGTGCCATGGCAGATCGTCGATACATTGGATGACAGCAATACCCAAGACAAAGACGACGCCACACAGAGAGCACAGAAAGACTCCACAGAGAGAGCGGTGACAGGCTCCACAGTGAGAGTGATGAAAGACTCCAAAAGGGAAGCAAGCAAACACTCCCTGGCAAACACCATGCATGAACAAGACCATGAAGGTCAACCCGCTGTATCTGAGCAACTGCAAGCAGACTATGAAAGTCTACCAAGCTCACATAAACAAGAAGAAGACAATGTACATCTACCCACTGCATGCGAAAACAGTGACAAGGTGATCACACTCGAGATACAGGAGGTACAGGATCACAGCGAGACTGACAGTTCTCAGCTTGTCTGTACAGAAGCACAGAGTAGGGCCACCCAAGAGTCCAGAGAGACCACATCAACAGAAACCATGCAGATTTTGACTCCAGAAGAGGAGCGCTAAGAGTCCAGAGAGACCACGTCAATTGAAATCATGAAGATTTTGACTCTGGAAGAGGAGCACCAAGAGTCCAGTGAGACCGCGTCAAATGAAATTGTGAAGAATTTGACTCCAGAAGAGGAGTACCAAGAAAGCAAAGACGACAAATCAAATCCACAACAAATGACTGATGTCACCAGCATCAATGCAACATCAGATCATTCTCACCATTCTCGAGACAAAACGTTCAATGACTCAAATTATCCATACGGGACACTCATTGAGCATAACAGGAAAAACAAAAGCCAGAAGAAGCACAGCAGAAACGAGAACAACAATAGCACCAACAAAAACTACAAGCACAACGACAAAAACTACAAGAAGAACAACAAAACCAACAAGAAGCATAACAAAGGTAGCGACAACAACAAAGACAGAAACGACAAAAACAGCAACAAGAACGGCAACAAAAACAACAAAGACAGGAACATCAGAAACAACAGCAATGAAACAACGACTTGTACAAAATGGTACAAATCTGCACATGAAGGACAATGCCACAGCACACTGCAAAACAATGACAAGACTACAAACATGTCATGGGATGACAACGCATCACACAAACTCACATCTGCTCCAGAACAAGCAAGTACACCAGCTTTCAAGGCAGATGACATTAGAAATCGATACCACAAGCACAAAAAAAAAGTCCATGTCAGTCAACATCAGTGGTTAGACCATGCAAAAAAACCATGGGATGGCGTATTGGTTACTTAAAATAACAAGGAACACCAACAACATTCACAATGGAGTTGCAATATCAATATCACCACGTCAACAACAACAAAAGAAAAAACTCTGAACAAATTCCTCAAGTTTGGACTCATAAATTGTTTGATTAAGATTGGACTCACAAATATAAATTGGCTTTGTAAAATAAGTAATAGCACCATCACTTGTATAGATACACATATCATAAGTAACTGTTTTGTACAATTTTCTTTAACGATGTACAGAAAATATGTAAAGAAAAAAGGGGGATGTGGTGATTGTAGATCTGAGTAGATGCAATACAACTGAGCAAGCACTAGAGGGAGCACGGGAGAGCTATATATACACAGGGACAGGAAGTAATGACACTTCACGGAAGGCAGAACTCGTAGCAGGACACAGACACAGACAGGCAGCATTTGAGGTAGCTGTAAGTTAAGCTCTGAAGACAGAACAAATTCACAATAAAGCAGCTTCTCCAACTTTGAGACTACGAGCTTTATTAAGACACGAGGAACAACACACATGTTTTCAAGATATACGTTCTCGGGCAAAACATTCCACCATGCAGAGGCAGCTTTGCACGCTCGGCGTAGACAACTGACTCATTTCCAGCTCTAATTGTGCTGCTCCATGCATTGGGTAAGGACTAACCAAAAGACTTCTTGACATGTTCCTGAACGGGCATCAGACTCTTTGCAAATACAAATAAGAAGCCCAAAACGCGCTGGCGATCCCATCAAATTGTTTAGCCAATGTTGCCGCAATTCGAGAATTCAAACTTATCAATCTGCAACAAAGAAGGTCAGTAAATTCCTTGAATCGGGAACTGGGAGGAGCAGCAACGCTCCTACCTTAAGGGCAGCATGGTAGCATTGTGGATAGCGCAATTGCTTCTCAGCTCCAGGGTCCCAGGTTCGATTCCGGCTTGGGTCACTGTCTGTGCGGAGTCTGCAATCCTCCCGGTATGTGCGTGGGTTTCCTCCGGGTGCTCCGGTTTCCACCCACAGTCCAAAGATGTGCAGGCTAGGTGGATTGGCCATGATAAATTGCCCTCAGTGTCCAAAATTGCCCTTAGTGTTGGGTGGGGTTACTGGGTTATGGGGATAGGGTAGAGATGTTGACCTTGGATAGGGTGCTCTTTCCAAGAGCCGGTGCAGACTCGATGGGCCGAATGGCCTCCTTCTGCACTGTAAATTCTATGATAATCTACCATCTCGATATTTAACCACGCGCCCAGTCAGCAACACTCGACCACAACCCCAGTCTTCTCTCCCGATCCTCATTCTCCAAGGCTCCTGGTCCCCAGATCCCCCATTCGCGCTCCCCAGGCCCCTGGACTGCCAATCCCGATCCTGCCTTTTCTGACTTGCCTGAAAGTCTCTGCGATGCGAGCTCAATTTATTTCCGACTTGAAAGAGGAAGAAATTTGACTTGGAGTTTGACAGAAATCTTGGGAAATCATTCTGCATTTTTGAAATTGGTTTGCTTTCAAATAGCAGCAAACAACCGGTCACTGGGGGAATGGTTTTGATACCGATTTCTTTAAAAAAGACCAACAGCGAAGAAGGGGTTCAACCCCAGTGATACTTGACACCAGATCAGATCAGTTAGAGCTATAAAGAGCAGATTTAAAAACTCTTTTTCAAAGTCCCTGTGCCTATTGACTCATTTCTATGGGCTGAGGGATATGCTTTCCATGTTTGGGATTGTTACGATAAAATAGTGCATTTTGATTGATTACTTTTTAACTTTATTCTCAGCGTTTGGCCATTGTAGTGATCTTTACATGGGTATGTACAGAATGGGTTGATGGGAAATGGAAAGATCACTAGGGGGCAGCACTGGCGGATATAAAAGGAGAAGCAAGCAGCCCTCCGGTCTCTTTGGCTGATTAGACTGTGAGGAGAGCAGAAGCAGAGATTTAGCTCAGGGTTGCTAGTGTGGTCAGGCCTAGTTGTTGTATGTAAAAGTTGTAACCTTTCTACTGGTAGAATTCTGAAAGTAAGAACTCACGCAGTTGTTAAGTTCTGTTACGCAATAAACCTTACATAAACTTTTGGACAACTTCGAGCCTTCTTCCAGAAGCCTCTTCTGTAACTGGATTGAGTAGCACATGTTACCTACCACACAGCTAACAAAACAGCCATCACTGGCAGGGCCAACACCGATCGCAGGACGCTCGCTGCCCCAGGAGAGACGGCGGTGCTTCTAGCTGGTGAACCAGCGTTGCCTGGCGCTGAGGGTCAATCACAAGGTGCTACTGGATAAGGACTTTCCAGGGTTGTACCACAACAATAATGAAGGGCCACAGAAATCTCTCCAAGCCGGTGACATCAAAATTTCTGGATTTGCTTTCCTTAAAAAAGAAAAACAAAGGACCATTTGTATTATGGAAGAATCAAACAGACCAAACTTCAAATAGTCGATTGCTGCCCTTACTGTCTGCCAGGATCGGCAACAAACCAGTACCAGACAGTAAACAGTGCACCACTTAACTAGAGACACAGTGCATTACTTGTGTTCATATACACAGAGGCACCATGCACTATTTAACTCCATATACACAGTGATACCGTGCACTATTTAACTCCATATACACAGTGATACTGTGCACTATTTAACTCCATATACACAGTGATACTGTGCACTATTTAACTCCACATACACAGTTATTCTGTGCACTATTTATCTCATATACACAGTGATACAGTGCACTATTTAATTCTATATACACAGAGATACTGTGCACTATTTAACTCCATATACACAGTGATACTGTGCACTATTTAACCCCATATACACAGTGATTCTGTGCACTATTTAACTCCATATACACAGTGATACTGTGCACTATTTAACTCCATATACACAGTGATACTGTGCACTATTTAACTCCATATACACAGTGATAGTGTGCACTATTTAACTCTATATACACAGAGATATTGTGCACTATTTAACTCCATATACACAGTGATACTGTGCACTATTTAATTCCATATACACAGAGATACCATGCACTATTTAACTCCATATACACAGTGATACCGTGCACTATTTAACTCCATATACACAGTGATTCTGCACCATTTAGCTCCATATACACAGTGATACCTTCCGTATACACAGTAATACTGTGCACTATTTAACTCCATATACACAGTGATACTGTGCACTATTTAACTCCATATACACAGTGATACTATGCACTATTTAACTCCATATACACAGTGATACTGTGCACTGTTTAACTGCATAGACACAGTGATATCATGCACTATTTAACTCCATATACACAGTGATTCTGTGCACTATTTAACTCCATATACACAGTGATACTGTGCACTATTTAACTCCATATACACAGTGATACTGTGCACTATTTAACTCCATATACACAGTGATAGTGTGCACTATTTAACTCTATATACACAGAGATATTGTGCACTATTTAACTCCATATACACAGTGATACTGTGCACTATTTAATTCCATATACACAGTGATAGTGTGCACTATTTAACTCTATATACACAGAGATATTGTGCACTATTTAACTCCATATACACAGTGATACTGTGCACTATTTAATTCCATATACACAGAGATACCATGAACTATTTAACTCCATATACACAGAGATACCATGCACTATTTAACTCCATATACACAGTGATTCTGTGCACCATTTAGCTCCATATACACAGTGATACCTTCCGTATGGAATCTATGGAATTCCTTGCCCAGTGAAGCAGTTGAGGCTCCTTCATTACATGTTTTTAAGGTAAAGATAGATAGTTTTTTGAAGAATAAAGGGATTAAGGGTTATGGTGTTCGGGCCGGAAAGTGGAGCTGAGTCCACAAAAGATCAGCCATGATCTAATTGAATGGCGGAGCAGGCTCGAGGGGCCAGATGGCCTACTCCTGCTCCTAGTTCTTATGTTCTTATGTTCTTATGTATACACAGTGATACTGTGCACTATTTAACTCCATATACACAGTGATACTGTGCACTATTTAACTCCATATACACAGTGATACTATGCACTATTTAACTCCATATACACAGTGATACTGTGCACTGTTTAACTCCATATACACAGTGATATCATGCACTATTTAACTCCATATACACAGCAATACTGTACACTATTTAACTCCATATACACAGTAATTATGTGCACTGTTTAGCTTCATATACACAGTGATACTGTGCGTATACACAGTGATACTGTGCACTATTTAACTCCATATACACAGTGATACTGTGCACTATTTAACTTCATATACACAGTGATACTGTGCACTATTTAACTCCATATACACAGCGATACTGTGCACTATTTAACTTCATATACACAGTGATACTGTGCACTATTTAACTCCATATACACAGTGATATCATGCACAATTTAACTCCATATACACAGCAATACTGTACACTATTTAACTCCATATACACAGTAATTCTGTGCACCATTTAGCTCCATATACACAGTGATACCTTCCGTATACACAGTGATACTGTGCACTATTTAACTCCATATACACAGATACTGTTCACTATTTAACTCCATATACACAGTGATACTGTGCACTATTTAACTCCATATACACAGTGATACTGTGCACTATTTAATTCCATATACACAGAGATACCATGCACTATTTAACTCCATATACACAGTGATACTGTGCACTATTTAATTCCATATACACAGAGATACCATGCACTATTTAACTCCATATACACAGTGATACTGTGCACTATTTAACTCCATATGCACAGTGATACTGTGCACTATTTAACTCCATATACACAGTGATACTGTGCACTATTTAACTCCATATGCACAGTGATACTATGCACTATTTAACTCCATATACACAGTGATACTGTGCACTATTTAACTCCATATACACAGTGATACTGTGCACTATTTAACTCCATATACACAGTGATACTGTGCACTATTTAACTCCATATATAGAGACACGGTGCATTATTTACCTCCATATACACACAGAGACACTGGGCCGGATTCTCCGTTCCTGAGACTAAGTGTTGATGTTGGGGCAGGATTAGAGGAGTTCCACAACAGCACAATTGGTGCTGTACCTGGAGCAATTCACTGACCAGTGAAGGGCTAGCACCAGCGCCACGTGGAACCTTATTGATTCCAATGAGAAACGGTGCCGGATGTGCCGGATTTGCTGGATTTGCCGGATTCGGGATTGACACTCAGGAGGCTGACAAGCTCCAGCTGCAGACACACACTGCACTCCCCACACACACCATCCCAGCCAACAAGGTGGCAGCGAGGAGAGAGACAACCTGTCTCACGGACGCTGAACTTGAGACCCTGCCAGACACGGTGAATGAGAGATGGATGATCCTGTACCCAGCCCGGGAAGGAGGCTGCTAGTCGCCGCCATTCGCCGTGCCTGGACGTAGTGGCAGAGGTCATCAGAGCTGTGGGCAACACCGCCAGGGCTGGCCAGCAGTGCTGGAAAAAACGGCACAACCTCCTCAGGGCGGCCAGAGTGCGTAGGCAGCACTGTGACCCTATCACCCACCCCCACCCCCACACACCGTAATCCCAGCCCCACAGGAGGGCAGCCAAACCCCCGCCCTGCACCACATGCTGGCACCCCTCCCCCCCCCCCCCCATGTCCTCAATTCTATCTTCCTCTCCACTCCCCATCCTCTCAAAATAAAGTTTCTGTTTCCACACCAATAGTGTGCTGCACTCTTTTTCCACTCTTTCAACCATTTTAGTTCATGCCTGAAATCACCCATCCTGACTGCTGCGCGCTGACCTTGAAATCTCTTCATCCGCTGCACCCACATCAACACCCCCAGCGAAGCAAGGGAAGTTTCCTTCCCTTCCCTCACCATCACCTTCACGTCTAGTTTCGTCCCCAGAGCAGCTGCCTCTAGTCTCTTGACCAATGTTACCCCAACGTTTCCCCTTTCCCCAGATCACAGTGTGTGAACAGTGGCCTGAAGACGCCAATCGGATGTGGGGTGTCCAATGGGCTTAAAATTGTATTTTTCAGCTTAGGTTCCAAATGTACAAACCTACGAATTAGGAGCAGGAATCGATCTTTTGGCCTCCAGAGCCTTCACCGCCATCCAATAATATTGGGGTTTTCAACCCCTGGTGGGTCCCGGGCAGGTGTCGGAAGAGTTGTGGACCATTGGTCGCGACATTGCTGCGGTGGTCTGGATCGCGAGAGAAGCGCTCGACAGCTGCTAATGTCACTTTTATTGAGAACGGCGGCTGCTCCCGCCTTTTAAATGAGAAGAAATGGGGCAGCACGGTAGCATGGTGGTTAGCATAAATGCTTCACAGCTCCAGGGTCCCAGGTTCGATCCCCGGCTGGGTCACTGTCTGTGCGGAGTCTGCACGTCCTCCCCGTGTGTGCGTGGGTTTCCTCCGGGTGCTCCGGTTTCCTCCCACAGTCCAAAGATGTGCGGGTTAGGTGGATTGGCAATGATAAATTGCCCGTAGTGTCCTAAACAGTAAGGTTAATGGGGGGGGGGGGGTTGTTGGGTTACGGGTATAGGTTGGATACGTGGGTTTGAGTAGGGTGATCATTGCTCGGCACAACATTGAGGGCCGAAGGGCCTGTTCTGTGCTGTACTGTTCTATGTTCTATGAGGCTGTATGCAGTCTTCCAGCCATAACCGGCAGCAGTGTCCTGAGTCAAGTACCCCGTTTGTGCATGCATTTGATGCCAAATCACAGAGGAGAGCGTCTTCCATTTTCTAGCTGCTGGCAAGCAAGGCAAGAGAATTGTGAAGATTAATCAATTTCTTACAAGAGATGACCAACCAGAGACACAAATAGGCAGTGTACCTACTGGACAGGATCTCACATCTGAATCTACTAGAGAGAGCTGCACAGGAGAGTCCAGGTCAGGACAGAGTAGAGCTGGTGTTAGCTCTGTACAGAGCTCCAGCGCCTCTGGTTAACAGCTCACAAAGAAGAAACTCAGGAATAAAGCAGTATAAAGATGATTTCTTGAGGTATGGTTTTGTCAATTGTGCCAATGCAAATAACGATGTAAAGCCCATGTGTGAAATATGTGGGGAAGTACTGGCAAATGAGAGAAGTTCCAGGTTTGAAAAAAGTAGTGGGTGAAAAATTCCTTTTGAGTTTAAGACCCCAGAGTCAGCTATTAATTTACAGCTGACTCAAAATTAAAAGATTACGCTGCTGTACCTGACCTGTGATACCACATTAAAAACACGTCAAAAGTCCATTCTGGAGTAGCATCTCCCAGGAGTATCAAGTGGTGAGTAAAACAAGCATTTTGTTGCTATTCACGATGACCTACATGTGCGAGGTTGGATTTTCTGTTTTCACAAACATGAAGACGGCACAAAGGAAATGGCTGAAGTCTGCCCCTGACATGCGCATTGCCCTCTCCTCCTGTGAACCTGACTGGAGTGAGATTGCGAGGACCAAGCAGGCTCCCCTTTCACATTAAAGAAAGGCGAGCATGACGTGTGTTGCGAAGGTCGGCCGGCGTGGGTCCTGAAGGATGGCCGGTTGGCAAAAGTGGGTCCCGGGAAAGAAAAGTTTGCAAAACACTGAATAAGATTATGGTTGATCGCCTTGCCTCTGCTAAGTTCCTGTTAGAGGTTTCTGCCAAAGTTTATTTGCATAATTGCAACCATATAGCCTTCCATCAACCAGTGCCATGGGCAGCATAATGGAATGTGGTTGTATATTTTATCCCATTCAAAACTATGCCTTAATGTATTTAAGAGGCAACCTGACACGCTGTTACTACTGCAACTGAAAATGGGTTTATCAGCAAAAATAAGAATTTAAAATGAGCGTGTCTAATCGTTTCACCTGTGAATAACATGATATAAATTCACTGAAAATGATTGTGAGAAACAACATTGAACCAATTACCAGTTCGATTTGTGTATACTTGTCCTCCATGTTGCATCTTTGAACAATCGAGCATTACCAAACCGTGATGTGGCAGCACGGTAGCACAGTGGTTAGCACAGTTGCTTCACAGCTCCAGGGTCCCAGGTTCGATGCCCGGCTTGGGTCACTGTCTGCGCGGAGTCTTCACGTTCTCCCCCGTGTGTGCGTGGGTTTGCTCCGGGTGCTCCGGTTTCCTCCCACAGTCCAAAGATGTGCAAGTTAGGTGGATTGGCCACGCTAAATTGCCACTTCGTGTCCAAACAAAGGTTAGCTGGGGTTACCGGGTTACAGGGATAGGGTGGAGGCGTGGGTTTCAGTAGGGAGCTCTTTCCAGGGGCCGGTGCAGACTCGATGGACCGAATGGCCTCCTGCACTGTAAATTCGATGATTCTATGATTCTATGTGGTGTTGCTAAAAGGCAGAGAGCATGGAGGAAGACCCCAAGTCCACCTCAGTCAGGGACCTAACCCTGTGTTCTAAGTGTTAAGATGAACCCCGTACTCGCCATCCAGCGGACTGAGCTGCCCTTCCCCCGCCCCACCTCAATGCCAACCCCCCCCCCCCCCCCCCCCCCATATTTCCATCACATTCGAGATTCCCCAACTGTTACTCTGCTTCCCTTGAAGGTGCCTCGTTTAGGCTGATACACCCAGAATACAACTCATAAAAAACAGCAACAATAAGGTGCATTTATATAGCACCTTTAACTACAGAGTGTCCCGAGGTGTCTCGCAGGAGCATTGCAAAGCATGCCTGGGCACCAAACTATATGAGGAGAAATTACTTATAGACAGTCAAAGATGGAGGAGCAGCTTAAAAGGAGGAGAGGGAGAAGTGCCGAGATGGTGAGATTTAGGGATGAAATACCAGTTCTTCAGGCCCAGGGAGCTGAAGGCCCGGTGGAGAGATTAGAATCGAGGATGCGAGAGAGGCAGCAATTGGATCAGCTCAGATGTCTCCGAGGGTCCTGGGGCTGGATGAGATTATTGAGACCGCAATGGGGGAAGACCATGGAGGGATTTGAACACAAGGATGGGAATTTTTAATTCAAGGTGTTCTATAAGTAGGAGCCAGTGCAGGTCAACAAGCCCAGGGATGAGAGGTGAATGGGAAGAGGGGAAAATTAGGACATGGGCAGCAGAATGTTTGAAGGTTTCAAGCTTGCACAGGATAGAATATGGGAGGCCAGCCAGGGGAACATTGAGCGGTCAAGACGGGATTGTGGGGATGGTGGGAACAAAGGTATGGACGTTTTTATCAGCCGCAGGTGGGCTGAGGCAGGGAGAATGCCAAGCGATTACAGAGGTTGGAAATGGTGTACCCTGATGAGCTGTACAATGGTGAGCTGTACGCTAGTGAGCGGTACACTGGTGAGCTGTACACTGGAGAGCTGAACACTGGTGAGATACACACTCTGAGCTGTACAACAGTGAGCTATACGCGGGTGAGCTGTACATTGGTGAGTTGCACACTGGTGAGCTGTACACTGGTGAGCTGTATGCTGGTGAGCTGTACACTGGTGAGCTGTACGCTGGTAAGCTGTACACTTGTGAGCTGTACACTGGTGAGCGGTAAGCTGGTGAGCTGTACACTGGTGAGTTGCACACTGGTGAGCTGTACACTGGTGAGCTGTATGCTGGTGAGCTGTACACTGGTGAGCTGTACGCTGGTGAGCGGTACACTGGTGAGCTGTATACTGGTGAGCTGTACGCTGGTGAGCCATAAACTGAGGAACTGTACACTGGTGAGCTGTACATTGGTGAGATTTATACTGGTGAGCTGTACACTGGTGAGCTGTACACTGGTGAGCTGTATGTTGGTGAGCTGTACACTGGTGAGCTGTACGTTGGTGAGCTGTACGCTGGCGAGCTGTATACTGGTGAGTTGTACGCTGGTGAGCAGTGCATTGGTGAGCGGTACACTGCTCAACAGTACGCTGGTGAGAGGTATGCTGGCGAGCTGTACACTGGTGAGCTGGAGGCTGGTGAGCTGTACACTCCTGAGCTGGACACAAGTGTGCTGCACACTGGTGAGCTGTACGTTGGTGAGCTGTACACTTGTGAGCTGTACACTGGTGAGTTGTACGCTGATGAGCTGTATGTTGGTGAGCTGTACGCTGGTGAGCGGTACACTGGTGAGCGGTATACTGGTGAGTTGTACACTGGTGAGCTGTACACTTGTGAGCTGTACAATTGTGAGCTGTACTCTGTTGAGCTGTATGCTGGTGAGCTGTACATTGGTGAGCTGGATGCTGGTGAGTGGTACACTGCCGATCTGTACGCTGGTGAGCGGAAAACTGGTGAGCTGTACGCTTGTGAGCTGTATGCTGATGAGCTGTACACTGGTGGGCTGTACACTGGTGAGCTGTACGCGGGTGAGTGGAAAACTGGTGAGCTGTATACTGGTGAGCTGTACGCGGGTGAGCGGAAAACTGGTGAGCTGTATACTGGTGAGCTGTACGCTGGTGCTTTGTATGCTGGTGTGCTGCACACTGGTAAGCTGCACATTGGTAAGCTGTACATTGGTGAGCTGTACATCGGTGAGCTGTACACTGGTGAGCTATACACTGGTGAGCTGTACACTGGTGAGCTGTATGCTGGTGAGTTGTATGTTGGTGAGCTGTATGTTGGTGAGCTGTAGACTGGTGAACTGCAAACTAGTGAGCTATACACTTGTGAGCTGTACGCTGGTGAGCTGTGCACTGGAGGGCTGTATGTTTGCAAACTGTACACTGGTGAGCTGTGCGCTGGTGAGCTGTATGCTGGTGAGCTGTATGTTGGCGAGCTGTACACTGGTGAGCTGTGCACTGGAAGGCTGTATGTTTGCGAACTGTACACTGGTGAGCTGTATGCTGGTGAGCTGTATACTGGTGAACTGTACGCTGGTGAGCTGTATGTTGGCGAGCTGTACACTGGTGAGTTGTACACTGGTGAGCTGTGCACTGGGGAACTGTTCACTGGTGCGTTGTATTTTGGCGAGCTGTACACTGGTGAGCTGCACACTGGTGAGCTGTGCACTCGTGAACTGTACACTGGAGGGCTGTACACTGGTGAGCTGTTCGCTGGTGAGCTGTACATTGGTGAGCTGTACATTGGTGAGCTGTACACTGGTGAGCTGTACACTGGAGGGCTGTACACTGGTGAGCCTTTTGCTGGTGATCTGTACATTGGTGAGCTGTACACTGGTGAGCTGTACACTGGTGAGCTGTACATTGGATGGCTGTATGTTGGCGAGCAGTACACTGGTGAGTTGTACGCTGGTGAGCTGTACACTTGTGAGCTGTACGCTGGTGGGCTGTACACTGGTGAGTTGTACACTTGTGAGCTGTACTCTGTTGAGCTGTATGCTGGTGAGCTGTACATTGGTGAGCTGGATGCTGGTGAGTGGTACACTGCCGATCTGTACGCTGGTGAGTGGAAAACTGGTGAGCTGTACGCTTGTGAGCTGTATGCTGATGAGCTGTACACTGGTGGGCTGTACACTGGTGATCTGTATGCGGGTGAGCGGAAAACTGGTGAGCTGTATACTGGTGAGCTGTACGCTGGTGCATTGTATGCTGGTGTGCTGCACACTGGTGAGCTGCACATTGGTGAGCTGTACATTGGTGAGCTGTACATCGGTGAGCTGTACACTGGTGAGCTGTACACTGGTGAGCTGTATACTGGTGAGCTGTACACTGGTGAGCTGTATGCTGGTGTGCTGCACACTGGTGAGCTGCACATTGGTGAGCTGTACATTGGTGAGCTGTACATCGGTGAGCTGTACACTGGTGAGCTGTACACTGGTGAGCTGTATGCTGGTGAGTTGTATGTTGGTGAGCTGTATGTTGGTGAGCTGTAGACTGGTGAACTGCAAACTAGTGAGCTATACACTTGTGAGCTGTACGCTGGTGAGCTGTGCACTGGAGGGCTGTATGTTTGCGAACTGTACACTGGTGAGCTGTGCGCTGGTGAGCTGTATGTTGGCGAGCTGTACACTGGTGAGTTGTACACTGGTGAGCTGTGCACTGGGGAACTGTTCACTGTTGCGTTGTATTTTGGCGAGCTGTACACTGGTGAGCTGCACACTGGTGAGCTGTGCGCTCGTGAGCTGTACACTGGAGGGCTGTACACTGGTGAGCTTTTTACTAGTGAGCTGTACATTGGTGAGCTGTACATTGGTGTGCTGTACACTGGAGGGCTGTACACTGGTGAGCTGTTCGCTGGTGAGCTGTACATTGGTGAGCTGTACACTGGTGAGCTGTACACTGGGGGTCTGTATGTTGGCGAGCAGTACAATGGTGAGCTGTACGCTGGTGAGCTGTACACTGGTGAGCTGTACACTGGTTAGCTGTATGCTGGTGAGCTGTACACTGGTGAGCTGTAAGCTGGTGAGCTGTACACTGGTGAGCTGTACGCTGGTGAGCTGTACACTGGTGAGCTGTACATTGGTGAGCTGTACACTGGTGAGCTGTAAGCTGGTTAGCTGTACACTGGTGAGCTGTATGCTGGTGAGCTGTAAGCTGGTGAGCTGTGCACTTGTGAGCTGTATGCTGGTGAGCTGTATGCTGGTGAGCTGTACGCTGGTGAGCTGTATGCTGGTGAGCTGTACGCTGGTGAGCTGTAGACTGGTGAACTGCAAACTAGTGAGCTATACACTGGTGAGCTGTACACTGGTGAGCTTTAAGCTGGTGAGCTGTATGCTGGTGAGCTGTACGCTGGTGAGCTGTACACTGGTGAGCTGTATGCTGGTGAGCTGTATGCTGGTGAGCTGTATGCTGGTGAGCTGTATGCTGGTGAGCTGTATACTGGTGAGCTGTACGCTGGTGAGCTGTATGCTGGTGAGCTGTATACTGGTGAGCTGTACTCTGGTGAGCTTTACGTTGGCGAGCTGTACACTGGTGAGTTGTACGCTGGTGAGCTGTGCACTGGGGAACTGTTCACTGGTGCATTGTATGTTGGCGAGCTGTACACTGGTGAGCTGCACACTGGTGAGCTGTGCGCTCGTGAGCTGTACACTGGAGGGCTGTACACTGGTGAGCTGTTCGCTGGTGAGTTGTACATTGGTGAGCTGTACATTGGTGAGCTGTACACTGGTGAGCTGTACACTGGAGGGCTGTACACTGGTGAGCTGTTCGCTGGTGAGCTGTACATTGGTGAGCTGTACACTGGTGAGCTTTACACTGGTGAGCTGTACACTGGAGGGCTGTATGTTGGCGAGCAGTACACTGGTGAGTTGTACGCTGGTGAGCTGTACACTGGTGAGCTGTACATTGGTGAGCTGTATGCTGGTGAGCTGTACACTGGTGAGCTGTAAGCTGGTGAGCCGTATACTGGTGAGCTGTACGCTGGTGAGCTGTACACTGGTGAGCTGTAAGCTGGTGAGCTGTACACTGGTGAGCTGTAAGCTGGTGAGCTGTACACTGGTGAGCTGTACGCTGGTGAGCTGTACACTGGTGAGCTGTAAGCTGATGAGCTGTACACTGGTGAGCTGTACTCAGCCAGTACGCTGTGACAAAAGGAGATAATTCTGCCCAATAGCTCGGAGACGAAGTTTGGAATGGGAACAGCTTTTGTCTTCCCTGTCGTTAATTGGAGGAGATTTCTGTTTGTCTGGTATTAGATGTCAGACAAGCTATCTGATCAGTTCAAGCCAGTGGCAGGGCTGAGGGAAGGTGATCATGAGCTGTGTGTTGTCAGTAAGCATATGGAAATTAATGCTGTGTTTTTGTGTGATGCCACTCAGGGTCAGCATGCCGATGAGAAATAATAATAGGAAACAGCGGAGTTAATGGTGGAGGAATAGGGGGGAAATCAATGCAAATAGTAATAACCTTTATTGTCACAAGTAGGTTTACATTAACTCTGCAATGAAGTTACTGCGCAAATCCCCTCGTCGCCACATTCCGGTGCCTGTTCAGGTACACTGAGGGAGAATTCAGAATGTCCAATTCACCTGACAGCACATCTTTTGGGACTTGTGGGAGGAAACTGGAGCACCTGGAGGAAACCCACACAGACACGGGGAGAACGTGCAGACTCCACACAGTGACCCAAGCAGGAATTGAACCCGAGAAGCTGTGAAGTCACAGTGCTAGCCACTGTGCTACCGTGATTCCCTGGCTAAGATTGGAGAGACGAGAATGGACCCACCAAGCTGAAGGATCATGGAGAGGCGTTGGAGGAAGATGGTGTGGTCAGCCATGGTAAAGGTCACAGACAGTTCAAGAAGGATAAAGGGAAACAGTTGACCTCCGTCACAATAACATCACTGAGTTTCACCCCTGCGTTGGGTTCTGCTGCTGCTGCGAAAAATATCTTTGCCTTTGCTACGTCGCCCCCAGGCTTTCATTTCTGGCTGACAATCCAGACGTTCGTTCGCCTGAAGGACCGTGGAGAGATGGATCAAAGGGCCTGGGTTGCTATGGAAGGTACGAGTGGCCATTGGGATGGGGGGGGGGGGCTATTGGTTAGAGCAGCATAGCTCAGCATGGGGGATATGAGGAACCATTAGGTATTTGGTGGATAGCCATAGTTGGAATGGGGGGGCAGGGAAAAGGCCTTTTGCCTTTGCCTTTGAAAACTTTCCCTCACCCAGAGTCCGGTTCACAACACCTCGGAGGGGCTCAGGCGACTCATTGAAAATTTGGCCAGCTTCAGTGAAAACCGCAGTGGTCTGGGAGATACCTTTGCCCACAATGGAGCCAGCCAGGCCAGGCTGCAGAGCGTGGGCCCACAACCCCTACCAGCGTACCCCATTAAATGGCATCGGTGAAGATTGGAAACCTCGGCAATGGGGGCAGGGAATTCTGGAAGAGGGTGCCAGCTGCCATTTGTAAAGGTCAGAGGGCTCTCCCCGGCTCTGCGATGGTCCAGCCCACAATGTGTGTCAGCGGCCTGACAGCCCTAACTAGCCATGGCACCAGCCAACAGTGCACACACTGTAACCGCCATTGTACGCAGAAGGTGGAATACAGGAAGTCCACATGCCAACAAATTCAGCCGTTTCGGGTCCATTTTGGCTGGGAGCAACAATATAAATCAGGCAATATCAAATCCACTCTCCATTAAACATCACTCCCAGAATTCTACATTGGTCACCTTCACAAAGCTGAATGCAGAAAGTGTTGTATAACGGGTAACTGAATTAATATCGCTGGCTTTATGCTACTGTCTAAATAAAAGCTGACTGCCATTGAGTCTAATTTGGAACTAGCCTTCAGCAGAGATGAAAGGGGTGTCACCAGTTCCAATGTTTCCATACACTTGTTCAGTCCATTTGCGTGAACCACTTGTCTCTAATATGTGAATCATGTCGAGCCTCCACCACATAATGAAACAGTCAGAGTACCTAATACAAATCATTAACGTAAATCACATGATTCCCAGATGAAATGGCCAGCATAGAGAATCAACCATCAGAGGAAGAGGGGGATGGGAAATGACGGCGACACTGCCTCATTTGCTGCTATTTTGCAATAATGGTGTTATTACAGATATAGGGCTGGATTCTCCTGTTTTGAGACTATGTCCGGAGGCAGTGTCTAGTCTTACAATGAAAAGGTTATCGCTGCTCCCACACGGATGATCTGCCTGGTGGGGGGCTAGCAACGGTGCCGGATAAAACTCCCGCCGTTTGGGACATAAACGGCTGGAGAATTGCCGGGTCCATGGCTGCCCTTGCGCATGGCGACGACCTGCAGCGGTCGCGCAGTACAACATGGCGCCGGCGACACGCAGATCCAGCCTGCCACAAAGTGCCTCCCTGTAACCCCCCCGATCACCTCCGTACCACCCCGCACCAGTCCCCTTAGCCCCAGTCAAAGTCCCCCCCCCCAGCCAGTTGAACGGCTCCCCCCCCCCCCCCCCCCGACTGTGGCGGCGCCGAACACATTCCGCAGCCGCCACGTGAGGTCCCTGAAAGCTGTGAGGGCACGTGCAACCCCGCCGTTGGGAAGTCGGCCCATCGGGGGCGGAGCATTGGGAGAAGATCTCTGGTGATGTCCCCAGGCCGTCCCAATGGCGTGCGGTGTACTCAGCGATTATGCCGCTTTTTCAAGGGCAAAACATCCGAAAAACAGCGCCGCCCCCGATATCGGCGTAAAAACGGATTCTCCGGCCAATAGCCGAACACGATTTCTGCGTCGGTAATTGGAGAATCCCGCCCATAAAGTTTATAAGATTATTAAGTTTTGGCATTGCCTCCTTAATTGAATGTGGAATGGAGGAATGAAGGGGGTCCTGTAATTGGTTTTGAATTCTGCTCAACAAGGTTTGGTAGCTTGGTTGGTAAAGGTTAAAGGTGAAGCAGGTGCAAGATGCTCACGGCTATAGTCAATGGTAAAAAACATTTGAGTTCACTATGGGTAGACCGTTAATTTACAAGTCTCACAAAGAGGGATTAGGAGTGTTCGATTTTATAAATGGTTATTCTTTAAACTGTCTCTGTAGTTCCAAGATATAATGGAATGGGGGAGGTATCTCGAGGATAGCTGATTAGCATTTCTACCTGGATACCAGGCCCATGTGAATCATGTTGCCATGGAGATTAGCTTTGAGAAGGGATGGGGCGATAGTCATTCTATTATTGGGTTTCAGGATGTGTAAGATATCCCTGAGATACACAGACACAAATTGGCCACCTGAGATGCACAGAACAGGAATTAGCAGCAGCTAGTGCTAAACATGAAGTGCAGAGAAACTGGTGACTCTATTGGTCATCATATAGAGAGAGCTCGTGCTCAGATTGAAGAGACTAAGTTTGTGAGGATTTATATGAGGCTGAAAGATTCGGTTCAATTGGGCTCAGGGGAAGGAATCCCCAGTGAAAGTCGATTCTGGGATTAGAAATTACCCAGATGGAAAGGGGAAAATGAATCTAGCCACTGGGAGTGGAGAAAAGCTCTGGACTAGATCTGTGAGAATAAAGTGTATAAATAAGCAGCAATGTAAAATATTGGGAGATCTTCAGCCACGTCACAAGCTAAATGTGGAATTTCTTTTCTGAAGCTTCGTGATTGAGTTGCCCACTAAACAGTATGTTAGCCAGCGTTGCTTTTTGTTTGTTTGTTACAGTAGAAGTCTAAAAGTTTGAAACCTTGTGATGTGATTCCTTCAGTCAGTCATTAGAAATTCCATAATCTATTGAAGAGGTATTGGTCTCTATGAGGCTTGTATTTAAAGACAGGGATTAGTGATGTGCACTCTGCTTAATTTAGAGGTCAGAGTTTGATTGTCCAATTTCCGTTTCTCGAGGGAGTTGGTGCAAACCACAAAATGTGAAGGGAAAGGTAACAATACCCGGTGATAATTAGTGAAAGGAGCATCTGCCAGATATCTAAAGAAAGAGATGGCAATGGGCATAGAGTGCCCCATGGCTACATGATCCTGTTGTGCATGACATAGATACCACGGACATTACTGCTTCATCCATAATGAAATAGATGCAGATGTCTACTCATTTGATGACGACAGCAGTTGTCTCCCATGGCACAGACACAATGGTCAGCACGAAATAAAATAAATTTAAAAGGAAACATTTAACCCTCAGTACTCCAGATGTCTGTATCCATTTAAACGTTGATGGGCTCAAGGAATTAAATTCAAGTGACAGTTCTCCTTCTGATTTCAGAGAGACTGTTCGTTCTCCCAATGTGGGTGTCACTGGCAGGATCAGCCGAAGCAGGCCAAGCCTAACTTCCCTTGAGAAGGCGGGGGGGGGGGGGGCTGGGGGGGGTGGGGGGGGAGCCTTCCTGAACCGTTACCGTCTGTCTGATGTAGCTACGCCCACAGTGCTGCTAGGGAGGGAGTTCTAGGTTTTTGACCGAGGGATGTTGAAGGAACGGCTGATACATTTCAAAGTCAGGGTGGTAAGTGACCTGGAGGGGCACTTGGAGGTGGTGGTGTTCCCATGCGTCTACTGCACTTGTCCTCCTGGGTGGCAGTTTTAATGAGGTGTTAACTAATTAGGCGCTCCATTCAAGAGACACGGCTAGCACAGTGGTTAGCACTGTTGCTTCACAGCTCCAGGGTCCCAGGTTCAATTCTCAGCTTGGGTCACTGTCCATGCAAATTCTGCACATTATCCCTGTGTCTGCGTGGGGTTTCCTCCGGGTGCTCCGGTTTCCTCCCACAAGTCCCGCAAGAAAGACGTGCTTGTTAGGTGAATTGGACATTCGGAATTCTCCCTCTGTGTACCCGAACAGGCGCCGGAATGTGGCGACTCGGGGATTTTCACAGTAACTTAATTGCAGTGTTAATGTAAGCCTACTTGTGACACTAGTAAAGATTATTATTACAAGCAGTAGAAGTCTGTAAAATATAAGAGGTGGAAAAGTTGTTGTGTTGTTGCCAAGTGCAGTGACACATGTATGGAACAGACAGAACTTACTAAAGTGTCCCGCATGACTATCCCAATTGCTCCAATTTAGGTTGATTCAGGTTAGAAAATCAGATTCTGGCCTCAACTTTAAATCACTTTAAAGTTCTTAAGATGAAAAACAATCGGCAATCGATACAGGCGACAGCAGGAAGCTTTTTTAAAAGAAAGTGATTTGGAATCATTAAATAGAGAATGAAAGCCAGTTAAATACTACCGCTCAAAAGAGAAATGGACACGTTCGTCCGAGGAAGATCATTTACAAGGCTACGGGAAAGAAAATCAGGGGAGTGGGACTAATTTGTTAACACGACCAAAGAGCCTGGACAGGAACAGTGGACTCCTGTGCTTCATCATTCACTGATTCAATGAAATCCTTCTGAATGGAACAATTATGGAAGCGCAGTTGTTGCTATGATATTGTGGCAACAGATTAAATAATTGCAACTTTTCTCATCCTCTCTCCCCCACCCCAGTCAAAATGATGAGGATGAGGACTCACGCTCAAAAGTTGAACGCATTAAGGAAATCAGTCCAGAATTTAACTCCCCCTTAATTTGGGGGAGTTAATTCTGTCTCATTGTCTTAAAATCGACAGTCCCTATCTCCTGTTTTTCTGCCCCAGTCAACCATCCATGCTACAATACATAAGCTTTTAAAGCCCAAAGTAATTTATGTCACCGTCCCTCTCACTCCTTTCCTCCTTGCTCGGGTCCTGAACCTTTGGCCTCGTTAGTTTCTCAGGGATTTAAATTACACTTTGTTCTCTTGTCAGTGCAACGGTTAGTGCACTTACGTGAAATTGCTATGCATGTACTTTAACAAAATCATTTAGCATAAAGAGCCGAAGGAGTGAGGGAAGAGAAGGAAATTCATGAAAGCCGAGCATAAAGGAAATTTCATGAGCACCATAACCTGTGCATTGCAAAATGCATTCAGCCCACTTGTCATTGCAATCTAACCTCTCGAAACTGAACCTTTCTTTTAGATTTTGAACATCATTAAAGATACCTTCAAGATCCTCATTATGGTTCATTACCACTGAGCAAATCTCAGAACTACCTTATTAGGAATGAAATGTTAAAAGAGCAAATCCTGAAAAGGGTCAGAACAAAAAACTATTGCTGAAGCCAATTGTGTTAAAGATTCCAATTGCCATTAAGTGCTTTTGCTCATTTATAAAATTCGCCAGGTGTTAATGTGCTCAGAGTCTCAAAAGTTAAATTAGCCAGAGCAAACTTTTAAAAATACATGTACAACTTTTGAAAGGCGTTAATAACAGAAAGTTAGACAACTTGTGTAAATGTTTACATCTAAATCACACTCTTGTGTTATGATACCAATTGATCCGGACGGGAAGATCCCAGAATAGAACCCTAGTTCAAAAGATTATAACATTAACTTTTTTTAATTAAAAGGGAAGAACAGAGTTGTAGGACCACTAATTAGTTTTAACAACAATATTTAAAAAAAAGTAAACATGGAAAAATGGATTATAGTACAATAATCCTTTACTCACCCTTACCTTAACTAACACACAGATTTCTAGATTAACACAGGTGACACAGTACCTTTGAAACTGCGATGGTCTTATTAGCGCACAAAGTTTTAAAACACACAGATTGGCTGTGATTGAATGCACACACTCCACTCTGAACCCAAGTTAGCATCCGTGGATTTCTCCTCAGAATCCCCCAAGATGATTGTCACATAAAAGTTTCCAAGCTCCACTCCCAAAAACACATTTTAAAACCTTCTCTTGCAATAATTCTTTGCATTAGCAAGTGGCATTCCGAAATCCATTCCACATTTTTCAAAGGACTCTTTTGAACTGAGCTTCCGCTTCACTTCTACCAATGAATCCACTCCAGGTTTTACACCAACCGCTTTTAGGATTTCTTAAACTTGTCTGGATTTACACACACACAAATCCCGATATCCAGCCACCGTTTGCTCCACAATTATTTCAATTAACATCTCGCAAATTGTAGTGAGATATTGCAAACCTTAGAACCACTCCAGATATCTTTCTAACTTCTCACTAGCCAGCTCTTTTACAGTTCTCTGACTTGCAATGAACAATGCTCAGTTCTGTTCCCAATTACTCTTTGTTCCATTAACTTCCCTGGTAACTCTTCTTAATTTCTCTAGTTTCCTTAAGTAGCTGTCCTTTAGATTTCTGGCACTGGCTTTCTTAGCAGGTACTCAATTGCATGGCTTTTCTTCTAGCAAAGCTGAGATAGATGTTTCCCCTCTAGCTGCCTGTCCCCGACCACAGAAGCTTCCTGCTAAAACTAAAGAACAAAAGAACGTTTTTCTTGCCCTTACAGGGGCCTCGTTGCCTTGAAACTATATTTGTCTTCACGCTGTAGCTCCCGGTTGCACTGTTGGAACTTAACCAGCCCCCACAAACATAATCAACTTTGTCCAGCATGAATCTACCTATTCCAGGCACAGAAACATTAAATTAAACACAACTAAAACTATACCTTGTTTTCAATGTTTGCCAATACAAATATAAACTACCTTTGTTTCCTCCCACCTGTGTATCTTAATTTTTTTAACCACGCTGTTTTTGCCTGCTTGAAAATCCAGCCATTCTAAAATAAATACTTTTAAACGAATGATTTACATTCTATTTGTGAGGGCACAAACACATATTTCTTGACCGTGGCATGTAACGGTGAGGCTAAAGCCTGGCAGGACTTTCTGGATTAAGGCCGTATTAGTATTCAAGATAAGGCTCTGGTCTACATTGCACCTGGTACTGGGTGCTCGCCAAAGGATAGAGAGAGAGAGGGGCAGACTGCCAGTCAGGAGCTCTTAACAGGCTGTTGTCAAACTTTTAAACTCTTAAAGAATAGGTAACTCCTGCTACAATTGCGTAGGTCTTGGGTGTAAACACACCTGGAATACTGTATGCAGGTTTTGGTTTCCATATTTAAGGAATGTAAACTTGTATTGGATGCAGTGAGGGCTCACTAGATTGGTTCCTGAGGGAAGAGGGTTGTCCTCTGATGAGAGGTTGAGTAAATTGAGTTCATATTCTCTGGAGTTTGGAAGAAAGAGATGTGATCCCACTGAAGCATACAAGATTCCGAAGGGGCTGTGAGAGATTGTTCCCGCTGGTCGTGGAACCTAACACTTGGGGTCACAGTCAGGGGTCAATCATTTCGGTCTGAGGTGAGGAGATACTTTTCAGGGGTTTTGTATCTTTGGAATTCTCTCCACCAGGGGGTTGTGGATTATCCATTATTAAATATATTTAAGCCTGAGATCATCCGACTTCTATCAGGGAATAGAATGATTTGGGAGTGGGTGGGAAAATACATTTGAAGTTGTGGATCAGCCTTGGTCTTTCCTGAGTGGTGGAACACATTTGAGGGACCTTACCTGTATTCCTGTTTCTAATGTTCCTTTGTTATTGTCAGGGTGCAGAAATGAAAACAATGTTGGAGGCTTTACAAGGGGTAAAATGTTTGTTCATTACAAGCTGGACCCCGACAATAATCAGAGCCGTTCAAAAGAAATGTGGAGGCTGCGAAGAGAGTCTGTGGACAGGTGACAGAATGGCACAGCTTTGAAATCCCTGTTTGAGGTGCAGAGATGGGCGAATACTGTCACCTCGCAAAAGGTGAAGCCATAAGATGAGTCCATGGTGTTGGAAGCTGTATTTTGGCATGGAGAGAGAATTGGCTAATGGGCAGGAAACAGCGAGTGGGGATAACTGGTTCTTTTTCAGGTTGGCTACCTGTAACCAGTGGGGTCGCACAGGGGTCAGTACTGGGACCACAACTGTTTACAATTGATATCAATGACTTGGAGGAAGGAAGCGAATGTACTGTGGCCAAATGTACAGACGACACAAAAATAGGTGGAAAGACAAGGTGCGAGAGGGACAGTTTGCAAAGAGATATTGATCGGTTAAGTGGACAAAAAAGTTGGCAAATGGAGTATAATGAGGGAAAATGTGGGGGAAGAAAAGAACAGAAAGTTATTGAAATGGAGAAAAACTGCAGACATCTGTAACACAAAGGGACTGGGGTGGGGGGGGGGGAGAACTTGTGCAAGGAACACAGAAAGCTCGCACACAAGTACAGCAGGTAATCAGGAAGGGTAATGGAATATTGGCCGTTATTTCAACGGGGTTGGAGTATTACAGTTCGGAAGTCTTGCTGCAACTGTACAAGGTGCTGGTGAGACCACATCTGGAGCACTGGGAGCAGTTTTGGTCCCTTTATTAAAGGAAAGATATTATTTAATTGGAGGCGGTTTAGAGAAGGTTCACTCGGATGAACCCAGGTGTGGACGGATTGCCTTGTGAGCAAAGGCTAAACAGGTTGAGACTCTACTCAGTGGAATTTAGAAGAATGAGAGGTGATCTCATTGAAACTGTAAGGATTATTAAGGGCCATGACAGGGTAAATGCTGAGAGGATGTTTCCTCTCATGGGAGAGGTCTAGGAGCAGAGGAACACAGTCTCAGAATAAAGGGGAGCCAATTGAAGACTGAGATGAGGAGGAATTTATTCCCCCAGAGGGATGTGAGTCTTTGGAACTCCTTCACACAGAGAGCTGTGGGGGCAGAGTCCTCGTGTATATTTGAGGTTGAGATAGACAGATTCTGGATCAGTAAGGGAATCAAGGGTTACAGGAAAAGGGCAGGAACGTGGACGTGAGGAATGTCGGGTCAGCCATGATCCCATTGAATGGTGGAGCAGACTCGAGGGGCTGAATGGCCTCTTCCTGTTCCTATTTCTCAGGTTTTATGGTGTCAGTGAGGTGGCTGCCTGCTCAATGTGAAGCCCACAGAACCCGGTAGATTCAGAAGAAGACGAAATTAAGGAAAAGGACAAGACAAAACTACCCAATCTAATCATTTACCAGGTAGGTCGCTCTCAAATATATCTCCAAACTCTGAAACAGAGCCATGTGGAATCAAAGTGTGAACTGTTTCCCTCTCCACAGATGCTGCCAGACCTGCTGTGTATTTACAGCATTTCCTGTTTTCATTTCAGATTTCCAGCATCTGCAGTATTTTGTTTTTATCCAATAAAATGTTGACTTGTTAACCTGCTTATCCCTAACCAAAACCAATATCCTCGTATAATGTTATTCTGATTGTTTATCTTTGATTACTGGCCAATCGAACTTCAGCAGGGAAGCCATTTTTAATTTTTTTGAAATAAATTTAGAGTACCCAATTATTTTTTTCCAATTAAGGGACAATTTAGCGTGGCCAATCCACCTAACCTGCACATCTTTAGGGTTGTGGGGGTGAAACCCACGCAAACATGGGGAGAATGTGCAAACTCCACACGGACAGTGACCCAGGGCTGGGATTTGAACCCAGATCTTCAGCGCCGTAGTCCCAGTGCTAATTACTGTGCCACATGCCGCCCTGCAGAGAACCCATTTAATCTGCAATGTCCAGCTCGGCACATTTACTTTCATCTCGAAATAACATGAATGGAACAGATTGGTCATGGCTTAGTTCATAGCACTTTTGTCCCTAAATCATAAAGTTTCAAGTCCCAATCCGGAGTTTAAGCATAAAAGATCAAGGCCGCCACTCCCGGGGACGTTAAGCTCTTTCAGTCGGAGTGAACAATCCCCTGGTACTACTTCGAGGAAGAGCGCGGGAGTTAACCCCAGTCGACCAGACCAACATCATAAGCAAACAGAGCACCTGATCATGATCACATTACTGTTTGTGGGAGCTTGCTGTGTGATGTGACCATCAATTCACAAGACACGTGGTTAGAAGTGAACAGTGGTTTTAATAGTCTTACAACAGAACCTGCCTGCGACGAGATGAACTGGCAGCAGGCTCACAACCGCAGATCTTTATACTTCCAGTTAGTGGGAGGAGCCATGGGCAGAACCATGGGCAGAGCCAAGGGTGGAGCCCAGTACAAACTCCTCATCTCCCCCTATGGGCAGAGCCGCGCAACTGCTCATATACCGAGCTTACATAGACACAACACATACAATATAACACAGTGTGAATTACTAGGAATGTGATTCACCACACTGTGCACGCACTGGTTGCCACATTCCCCCACATTACAACAGTGACTATACTTCATTACTTCATTAGCTGTAAAGAGCATTGAGATGTCTGGTGGTTGGGAAAGGTGCAATATAAATGTGAGTCCTCTATTCTTTCACACCTGAGTGCATTAATGAACAGTCTCTTACTGCCACCCAGATTGGCCCAAAGGTTGGGCACGTGTCTGCCACTGTATTTAGAAAGATCAGCATATACAACATTCGTACCTAATCTCTATGTTTGCACGACAAGATGTGACATCAGACAAGGAAGCCATCTGTGCTAAGAAATTATAATTCTTACATTTATTTGTAGGATGCCACCCCTGTATGTTAAACATGGAGGGAGCAGGGAAGGTGATGTTAGAGCATCTTCCAAACAGTGCTAATATCATTGAATTCCGGCATGGATTTTATGGAGGAACAGGCTTCCTGTCTGGTGTAAATGATTCCCCACCCGCTCCTAACTTTGCCAACTATCCCCGCAGCCATTTAATAGCCATTGGACCATCAAGTGGCCACTCAAATGACTGGCAGGTCGCTGGTCCCAGCCGGTGGCCACTTCTGGAACAGCAGCCAGTCTCCAAGGATGATTATTGATGGAGGTGGCAGCGGAGGGAAGTGGGGGTTGGGTCTTGCTTGGGCCAGGTAGACAAGCCCAGGGGGAGTGGAGGGCCGATTTGGACAGGGCAGGGGGTAGGGAACCAATGGTGGTAGGAAGATCTAGGGAGAGCATCCAATCAACTCAGGAGACTGTAAAACAGGTGCCTCACTTAATCAACCAAAGCAATGAAAGTTTCCGAACTGCATGCTTGGCGATGGGGCTGTCCGACCGTGGGTTAACTCCCAGCACTGGCTGGAGGAACCCTTTAAGTTGACATTCATTGGCCATTTAAAGGCCTCAATTGCCCAAGGGTTGGTCGACTTCTCTGTCACTGGTAAAATTGCAATGGGGCAATGCAGTGCCCAATTTTAAGGGCCACCCTGCCTGTCAATCTGGCCCTGGTGATGGTAAAATCCAACCCCTAATATCTGATCTCCCTTTTCAGTCCCTTCCACATAGGCATACACACACCTACACACACCTACACACACTTAGCTGGAAGGATATTATGATGGAGCAAAACAAAGAAGATTGTGAGGAGGCTTGTGTTGAGTATGGACGTGTTGAGCCGAATGACCTGTTTCTGTGCTGTTGATATTTTGTCATGAAAATTCTATATGATGGCAAACTGATCACTTTAATAGTTTATCCACTCCCATTTTGAAAGCCAGAAATGAATCTATGATCATCAACCCTTCAAACAGTTCCTTCAATCTCCTTGTAAGTCTGGAAGGAGCTAAAATAAAGCAACGGAGAGCGATGGTGATCTTTGCTTCCCACGGGCAGTAGCATTTCTATCTTAGAGATTAGCTACAGGCATCCTTTCTGCATAAAGCTCAGCTGTACACTAACCTAGACTGGGTAAGGTTACCAAGGTAACTAGGCCACTGGTGTTGACTATTGCTACAACAGTGGCTAGTTAGTCTGCTTGAGGTGCCTGCTCATCTCCCTGGCAATGCTTGTTTAATCTTGAATGTCTTCAACCATTTAAAACAAGAACATTCAAAAGTACCTGTGATCATTAACTTTAAACTGTCCTTGGGAATCTGGAGCAAAAGATCAGACAGCATTTCGCTCCTTTAACTTTCACCCTTCCCTGGAAAGCTTGTGAATGCTTCAATTACATTCGGCTTCCCAAAACCTTTGCAATTGGTTTTCAGCGATTCTGCACTCACATAAACATTCTGAAAATGCGCAGGTGCCAGAAAGGAATCCTCCCAGCAAAAATAACGTAAAAGAAAAAAAAAACAGCAGTAAAAAGCCATTGCATAAATTCCATTTCATGAGCGCACTGCCTGAAGACAGGTTCTTGGCTCTCATTGTCTGCTGATACTTCATCCTGAGCTGTTTTCTCTTGGCAGCTTTTTATTGTCAGTGGTGGTTAGCCATTGTTTTCCACTCTCGGGAGCAGGCCGTGGAGGCAGTTCCAAAGCCTCTACCTTAGCCGGAACGGTCTCAAACCCACGCCACGGATGTTATATTGGGCGGCACGGTAGCACAGTGGTTAGCACGGCTGGTTCACAGCGCCAGGGACCCGGGTTCGATTCCCGGCCTGGGTCATTGCCTGTACGGAGTCTGCATGTTCTCCCTGTGTCTGCGTGGGTTTCCTCCGGGCGCTCCGGTTTCCTCCCACAAGTCCCGAAAGATGTGCTTGTTAGGTGAATTTGACATTCTGAATTCTCCCTCTGTGTACCCGAACAGGTGCCGGAATGTGGCGACTAGGGGCTTTTCACAGTAACTTCAATGCAGTGTCAATGTAAGCATAATTGTGACACTAATAAAGATTATTATTAAAAGAATATTATTCTGAATTAAGTGTCCGCCATCTAGCCCACTGAACTAACTGCCCCCCCCCCCCCCCCCATTGCAAAAATGAAGAGGAAAAAAATGCTTATCAAAAATACCTCTTCCCCATAAGTGTTCCTTTATGGGGCTTCTGTTTATCTCCACTATCCCAGTGTGGACAATGGAGAAACCATGCATGTTTGTATTTACATTCATTATTGTGCCCTTAGTTGCAATAACTGCTCAAGAGTTTGGGTTAGCGCCAAGTGGAGATCCAGAGACATGAGATAAGAAACATGCTGATATCACCTCTGTCTCATTAGCATTGTGCTTTAATGCTTCCGCTTGTTCCAGGTGGAAAAGCCTCAGGGATCCCTGACTGTGCAAGTGAAGCATAACGGAGACAGAGACCTGCTGTAATAACTCTGCCTATCATTTGTCCTTTGCTTTGCACCCAAGTAAAATGAGAAACCATGGAGCCAAGCGCAGAAAAAGAGTGTTTCCCTTTTCATTTCTTCTGCCTCCTCGACCCTTTGCTACCTTGTTAGTGTTCTGCACTGTTAGGTACTGACTTTTCCCCTTACGCGAATAAAATAATCCCTGTGCACCAGTTAGCAGGTACAGTTGGAAGCTCCGTGACATCCTCTTCGAACCTCCAGGCAGGGTTTTCAACAAAAGCGGCTCTTCGAGAAAACATGACTTCCACCCCGGGTTTAAAGTGGCTCCCGAGTGATGTCAGCTCGGGGGTGCATCTTGTTGAAATTAAATCAGGGTTGGCCAACTCTGTTAAACTTTTCACAAACATCGTCAGATTGCAACATCCAAATACAGTTACAACAAACAGGTACTGTTGCATCCCACTGCAATCCAATTCTTCACTCCTGCTTCCACTCAAGGGTAACATCCTGCAGCTCCGAACAGCATGTCCTCAGTACTTAAGAGGTTAAATTAAATAGATGCGCCCGCAACTTTTGAGATTGCCTGTGATGGGTAAACAGCAGCAGAGTTGATGATGCTCCCGAAGCTGTGACTAATAGTCAGTGCTTCAAGGTTATAGTTCAATTCAATAAGAGTAATAACACAAAATGAATGTTAAGAATGTTAGCCTATATGTGCAGGCGGGCGTAAGATTGATCCAAACATTTCCATCACCGAGTTCTTTAGAATCCATCCCGTACATTTTTGGGAAATGTCCCAGTAAAAGTAGGTTTCTCTGGTCAACTGTACTCTAACAAATTTGCTTATATTGCATAAATACAGGAAAGAGATTCCCAACCATAAGCTGTAGCTCTTTGCTTAAAATGATTGAATTTTATCCTCAAATAAATAATATATGGATGGTTATTTGTGTCAGTTCAGTTAGGGAATATGGTAAAGTACGCCTTATTTTCACTTTGTATGCCTCTGAGAATTTCCACTCTTTTCTTTGCCCAGTTTGTGCATGTGTCATTCTGTGTGCTGCTTGGCGCCTTGGCCAAGCCTCGTGGGGGGGGGGGGGGGGGGGGGGGGGGGGGGGGGTCCTCCGGGTTCGAATCCCGGCCCTGGGTCACTGTTCGTGTGGAGTCTGCACGTTCTCCCCATGTGTGCGTGGGTTTCCTCCGAGTGTTCCGAGTTCCTCCCACCGTACAAAGATGCGCAGGTTAGGTGGATTGGCCATGATCAATTGGCCCTTAGGGTGGGGGTTGCAGGAATAGGGTGGGGGATTGGATGGACTTTCAGAGTGGGTGCATTCGATGGGCCGAATGGCCTCCTTTTGCACAGTTGGGATTCTATGAAAAAAACAGATTTCCCCATTGTCTGCACCCTCTGCTGCCGGGGTACCTGCAGCGAGGGCAACATGGTAGCATAGTGGTTTGCACAATTGCTTCACAGCCCCAGTGTCCCAAGTACGATTCCTGGCTTGGGTCACTGTCTGTGCGGAGTCTGCACGTTCCCTCCATGTCTGCATGGATTTCCTCTGGGTGCTCCGGTTTCCTCCCACAGTCCAAAGATGTGCAGGTTAGGTGGATTGGCCAGGCTAAATTGCCCTTAGTGTCCACAATTGCCCTTAGTGTTGGGTGGGGTTACTGGTTTATGGGGATAGGATGGAGGTGTGAGCTTGGGTAGGGTGCTCTTTCAAAGAGCCGGTGCAGACTCGATGGGCCGAATGGCCTTCTTCTGCACTGTCAATTCTATGAGTCCAAAATGTCCCGGTTCCAGGAAAGGCCGGAGAATTTTGGCCGTCAAACTCTGTTTCTCTCTCCACAAATGTTGCTAAATTTTTCCAGCATTTCCTGTTGTTATTTGTTATTAATCATCCAGAAGTCTTGACGACTTGTCCGGAGACCTGAGATCAAAACCCACCACCAGATGCAGGAGAATTTCAATTCAGTGAATGAAATAATTTTGTTTTTCTGTGCTTCACCAGATTGCTCCCGGGGCATTTTGCAGTGTTATCTCCTCCATCCTTTTATCAGCCAAATCTAAACTGCGGGCGATAGCAGGCATACTGACAGTGGGAATCAGAGATCTCGTGGAGGCGTGAGTTCATCTCTGCATTTGCTTTCAACTTTTTGGTAGTTGGAAATATAAACTCCTGTTTCTTGAAGGGCGGCTGCAAAGCGATGAACATTATCAGATATTGCAAATCTGCCAATTCAACAGAGAATCGAGGTCAAACGTTTTAGTAAATATACATACTGTGTTGTGTTGGAGAAATGTTTTTGAATTCTTAGTTTTCCTTGAGGCCAGTTAATGTTATAATATTATGTTGGTTCTGCAGTCGCAATTGAAGTGAAATAGCCTCGTTACATATGGTTTATTGATGCCTTTCAGCTTTCCATTGTCAATCTTCCTCCTTCCGATGAAAACACGCACTTTCTAAAATACATTTTCTCAACTTGGGGCCACAAGTCATATAATTATGCTTGTCACTCGTCTCTGAACCTTCTTTAATGTACAGCTCAGGATTGATTTTCTTTTAATTCATTCTCAGGACATGGGACATCCCTGGCTCCACTTCTGCTTGATTCGACTGAGTGGTTTTCTAGGTCGCTTTGAAGGGCAGTTAAGAGTCAGCTGCACTGGCGGCGGCTGGAATCAAATGCAGGTCAGGAAGCAGTGAAGACAAGAGTTTCTTCCTCCAGAGGACATGACTGAACCAGTTGGGCAATCATGACAATCCAACGATTTGACTGTCACTTTTACTGATGCGAATTCTTCTTCCGCCTCATTCTGTATTAGAATCCCTACATTGCAGAAGGACGCTGTCATGCCTCCCACGGGGAAACCCTTATTGATCTCCCCATGTGACTCATGGAGTACCAGCTTCTCAGGTGGGAGGCAGAGGACTACCACCTGGAGCTCGTTATGAACTAACATTAAAGCAGGCCCAAAACAGGGCCTGGTGTTATTAGCCCCCTGCAGCTGGGACTGTACTGGGAGCGATATGCTGTGTTTTGCGGATCATTGTTTAAAAATCATAGATAGGTCTATGTTGGTTTACCGCCAGCCTCCTCTGAGTCGTTAATAGGCCATTCGGCCCGTCAAATCTGCACCAACCCTCTGAAAGTGCGCCCTACTTAGGCCCACACCCCCACCCTATCCCATAGCCCCACCTACCCTTTTGGACACTAAGGGGCAATTTAACATGGCCAACCCACCTAACCATCTTTGGACAGTGGGCGGAAACCAGAGCAAGCGGCGGAAACTCACCCAGACACGGGGAGAACGTGTAAACTTCACCCAGTCATCCAAGGATGGGATTGAACCCGGGTCCCTTGCACTGTGAGGCAGCAGTGCTAACCACTGGGGGGGAATTTGGGTTTGCGTTCTCTGGATTGTCGGTAATAAGTTAATATAACCAATAAACTAGCCCATCCCTAGAATGTAAAATATTCAAATTCGCACAGATTTCTCCAAATTTGGCCCCACTGATGATTTAAACTTGATTAAAATAACCTGCTTCTCATCAGGTGTTCTGATGTATTTTGATTCTCGACTCGTTGCAATCAATGATTGGATGGTTCAATAATCACATGAAATGGATTAGCTTTGCACCATAATGAATGGATGTGCGTTTGCTGCGAGAACATCATTGATTTTCCTCAGTCGACTGCCAACTATATTCACTTTCCTACCTTAAAATAAATTTCATCTTCTGTTGTAAGCTCTATCCACTGGATGCCTATAACTTAGTTGTACCTTTAAACTGTATCATGGGTCCAAACCTTGCTAGGGCAGGGAATTTAACAGTGAACAAATTGCCCGTCTTGCGTCCCCGGTCGCGGCGTTCCTGGCGAGACGGAGAACCCCGCAGTAGTGAAGAAAATGGGATTGGCACTGGTTCTCCTGCCCCTCACTGGCGTTGGGATTGAAGTTCATGCCCCACGCCAGCGGGAGAATGCAAATGGGTCATTAAGATGCATTTGTATCTACTCATAGGGCCGGGCCCGTGTTCTCTGGCCCCATGTGATTCTCCGTCCTCTGGGCCGGGAATCACGTGGGTGAGAATTACTACTCACTAATGAGAAGCATGGCCCTGGTGTGGTGGACGTCACTGTGGGCCAAGGGGGTCACTCTTTCAGGGAGTTTCCCCAAAGTCAATCCAAGGGCCAACCTCCCCTCCCCACAATGCAAGACCTGCCCACCCCACCCCCACCAGACATCCCGACCACCCCCACAGAGACCCCCTTAATGAAGAGAACCCCACAGAGATCCCAGAGGGTCCGGGGGGCTTCCTGAAAGGGGGGATCTGTGGGGGGGGGGGGAGGGTTCCCTTTATTTAGGGGGTCTCTGGAAGAGGGGAGGTCAGGTCACCCCCATACTGTGGGGAGGGGGTTAAACCCACAAATCCAGGGGTGAGGGGCTGAATTAAGCAACGGTGTGGGGGGGGGGGGAGGATGCTGCTTTGCGATGCCAGGGGGAGGGGCGCTGAATTGCAATGCCGGGGGTGACGTTGATCAACCTCGGGATCTCGCTATCGGCCTGCCCACTCAAAATGGAAGCCCGCTCTTGGGATTACCTTGGGAATCCCTCTCAATATTCGCCATGCAAATACGAAGGATTGGGAATCGCTTCCTCATTTGTGCTTTCAGCAAACCTCCCAAACAGAGAATTTCGCCCTAATTTTTAATCCGTCCCATATTTCCTGTATAACTATTCAGGTGATTCACACGGAACTGCCTAAGGGCAGCACGGTAGCGCAGTGGTTAGCATAGTTGCTTCACAGCTCCAGGGACCCGGGCTCGATTCCCGGCTTGGGTCACTCTCTGTGTGGAGTCTGCACATTCTCCCCGTGTGTGCGTGGGTTTCCTCCGGGTGCTCCCGTTTCCTCCCACAGTCCAAAGATGTGAAGGTTAGGTGGATTGGCCATGCTAAATTGCCCTTCGGTCCAAAACGTTTGGGTGGGGTTACTGGGTTACGGGGATAGAATGATGGTGTGGGCTTGGGTAACGTGCTGTTTCCAAGGGCTGGTGCAGACTTGATGGGCTGAATGGCCTCCTTCTACACTGTGATTTCTATGATTCTAAGGCTCCAGCTCTGAGTCAGAGACCTATTCAGATCGTCCCAGGGAGCAGGGGAATTTCCCACCAGAAGTTTAAACTTTCTGAGCAATTCCCATGCAGGTCAGCGGGTCAGAACTTCCACAAGATCCTGACGCACACCTTGGGCTGTACGTCCAGTTTTTGATGATCTGATGGGCCAGGGCCATCAGCGATGATGTTGCATCGGGCTCCCACATGGAAACTCAGCTCTAGAGACTCACGGACTGTCTCACCCGTCCCTATAACCTCTTCTCCCTGACTGTAAGTTTCAAGAAAAACACGACCATGAGACAAGGTGTTGCATCGCCACCCGATCACAATGGGGTATTTAGATTTGAATTTGCCTCCAATAGTGAGTTTAGTTTGCATCTACTACACAAACACAGCAGTGTCACACTGTTCAGTGCTTTTCAATGAAGAGACAGCCAGCCAATGCTGGTTTCCTAAAGTTAATGGTGGAACAGAGCAACACGCTGTTAATCTTTGGGCATAAATGATGGGCAGCACCGTTTCCCTCACTTGTTACTTTGACAGCAAATTATTTAAGTTGATACATTAGTGAACCATAAGATATTGCTTTCAAAATTATGCTGATAATCCTTCTCTGCTCTTGAGATGGACACTGAAAGCATCCTCTAAAATGCTCAGGAGCATATTTTTATTGTCACAATGTCAGACAAAATGATTTGTTATTTAATGTATCGTGCCTTACGCCATTTCAGAATTTTGGAATAACATCCATCCTCATTCATTCCTCACATTTAACATGTGTACCCATTAAACTCTTAAATTGTATTAAGTGTGCCTCAGTGTATTTTCTCCCTCATTCCTTTGAGGGCTCTGGGTCACATCTCATTTTAGTCCAGGCATGAGATTCTTTTTAACATGTTTCACAGAATTAAAAATCTGTTGAAATTCTGTCTGGATCTAAGATGCGCTAACTCAGAAAACAAATAAAAATCTCCACCACTCGCCACCAGATACCCACCGTTTTAGAGGGTTCAGTTGTATTTGAATGCTCAAAATTTGAGTTTCGTGGCAATTGAATGAAATGAACTAAAGTCGGTACAAGGGTTCTTTGGGAGGTGGCAGCCTTTCCTCGACTTTCTGGCTCAACGATAAGGTACTAGGTCAGCAGCAGCAGCAACCTGGGGGGGGGGGAAGGGGGAGGGGGAGTTTAGGGGGATAGTGTTTAAGTTAATTTGCTTATTGTTAATTTATTTTGTTGTTTATTGGGGTTGGGGGGGTGGGGGGGGTTTGTTATATGTGTTGTTATGGGTGCCGGGGGGGGGGGGGGGGGTGGTTATTATTATCATTGTTATTGTTATTATTGTTTTGTTGATATATAATTTTCAAAAATTCGAATAAAACATTTTTTTTTTAAAAGGTGCCTCTTTTTAAAAAAAGACTAAACAACACTTATGATTTATAGGCAATCATCTCTTCTTGATTGAGCTGGTTAATATGATTCAGTGAAGCTGCAAGCACAGTGGTAAAAACCTCCTGCCGTTGCTATTTATTGTGAAATTGTAAACATATTTTGAAAGATTGCTAAATGTCGAGTGATAGAAATTCTTCCCACTATCTGTAACATTAACTGTATATTAATCGCATGTTTAATCGTATTCGTTGTGAAGGTTGCCTGGTGTTTTATGGGGAGGTCTGGAGAATTGTACGGCTCAACAGAAACTTTATTGGTGATACATAACTATGTGCATATCCAAGGTGCAGTCATGCATGGGTGCTGTGTCCAAGCAGGCTCTTTCCTGACTCTTCTTCATGGACAGTCCACTATAATGTGACCCTCAACACCATACTGTTCTCCAATCCCCATTCACCCTTCTTCTGCCGAACATCCTTATTCCACACCTCCCCGCCACCCCCACTCCCAGCCCCAAGCCATGACCCATAAACATTTACAATACAACCTCTGCTTTATTTGCTACCCTTTCTCGAATCTCTGACTTCACAAAAGCACTGAACTGGAGGCTTAATAATTCTTTCAGATCTCGTTCTGTCACACTCGGAGAAATCTGGAGGCTGGAAAATTCTTCCAGATCTCGTTCTGTCACATTCAGAGATACCTGGAGGCTTGACAATTCTTCCAGATCTCATTCTGTCACACTCGGAGAAATCTGGAGGCTGGACAATTCTTCCGGATCTCATTCTGTCACATTTGGAGAAATGGTAGTCTCAGTTGCATTTGGTTGACTTTGTTGGTTTGGCATTGAAACTGCCGTACCCTGTGTTTCCGTCGCTTGGTTGTCTCCATTTGATTGATTTCTTTTTTGCGCTCCGTCGAGATGCGTTTCTCTTTCTCGACAACCTGTCTGCTTTGTTCGGACACTGTAGCCGGAACTTTCCACCATTCATGGCAGTGGGATCTTCCTGTGCTGCTGCCACCGCACCCCCTGCCACAGGCGGCGAGACGCATTCAACAGGAAAACCCCATTGACAACGGCGGGACTGTAAGATCCAGCTGCGAAATTCGTGGCTGGTTGCATGGAAAATCCCACCCCGTGGGCTTTGTCCTGTTCTCTCTGGTGGGGATGTTCATTCCTAGAGTGGACTCAGATTTTCATTTTCCATGGGGTCCACCATGCTCTTGCTAACTGTTGACATTCCAAAACTAGAACCTGTGGTGATATGCATGTGCACAGAAATGTACATAGTTATCCATTCATGCATATAGTTATCAATATGACCTCCAGCCAGTAGATGGCGATAGAGATTCACTATGTGACTCGAGATATCCGGCAGTTGGTAGTAAGTCGTACCAGAGGTAAGCCACACTAGAAGTAGCTCCAGGAGAATTCACTGAATTCATTTTGTTGTTACCGTTTGTATCATAGTTCATTAGTTATCTTTCCAAATGTTCATTTTGTTAATAAACTATCTTACTAGTCAAAGTACTAGATGTTCTGTGTGCATCTGTACTATGGCCACAGAACCTTTATTTTTATTTGTTTCACAATGGCAGCCACTTCAGTTTTCAGTTCTCAGCCTGTTTAAGGCACCCACTGCTTTTCTCCCTGATCTTTGAGCTTCAGTATCAGATTTACATTTTCCAATCTTATTTCTGTCTTTTCTTTCTCTGTCAGCGGCAGAGCTTCGTCCTTGTCCTTCATTTTGGTTTCATTTTGTTGGCCAGGCCTGACTCCGATGAAATCTTAATTTGTTCCGCTGTTTGCTTCATTACCTGTTCGCAGTGTGGAAAGTTCAATACTTTCTCCTTTCAACGCTACATCTTTTCCATTCATCTTGTTCTTCAGCTCTTCAGTCTCTTCCTGGTAGCTCTTTGCTTTCTCCTGGAACAGTAAGAAGTCTTACAACACCGGGTTAAAGTCCAACAGGTTTGTTTCAAACACGAGCTTTCGGTGCACTGCTCCTCTCCATTCACCTGAGGAAGGAGCAGTGCTCCGAAAGCTCGTGTTTGAAACAAACCTGTTGGACTTTAACCTGGGGTTGTAAGACTTCTTACTGTGCTCACCCCAGTCCAACGCCGGCATCTCCACATCCTGGAACAGTGACCATTGCTGAACCTCCTCTGCCAACTTGTCCTTCAGTTTGTTAAGAGTGACATTAAATTTGTGTTGCTTCTCTTTGTAATTTTCCAGAGGAACAAATTTTGACCCGAGTTTCCTTGCAATGGGTAAAAGCGTTTCTCCAGGTTGTCCTTTTCTTTGCAAAGCTCTGTTGCTGCCCCTTGAATTTTCTTGTGATTCAACAGAGCACCCTCGATTTTCTTCTGCTGTTCTTCCATTTTGCTGTTCAAGACAGTCTTTGTCTTCTTCATGCTGCTGAAGGGTCACGTGTTCCATTTTGCATTTGGTCTTGAAAGACAATCAGCTGTTTGTTTTCCTGTTGACCTTTTGCCAACCCACACAGTGCTTCAGTGCATTGCTTTGTTGCCAAAAAGCAACAATGCTGCTTCTGGTAAAGGAGCACTCAACATCTTTTTGAGCTCCTCGTGTTTCTTCAGAGTTACATATTTATTATTCAAAGTGTCTCTCAGGGAACAACGTCTTTGAGCACCTTTTCTCCCTGCTGTCGTGTTTTTGCTGTACTTTTTGGTGGAGTTCCTTCCACTCAACTTTAATACAAACATTTTCCTGCCAAATAGCCTCATTTTCTTTTTGTAGGCTCTGCCTCTTTTTGGTTACCTCCAATAGCTTTCCTTCATTTGGAGCCAGCTGCTCACTCGACATTTCCACCTGCTGTTGCAGTTGGGTAATGTGTCAGCATTTTTGAAAAGCTCTATTTTTAGGCATTTCAGCTGTTTCCTTGGCGTTTCTTTTTTCTGTGCTAATTTCTTTGACTTGTTCACTTCATTGCACTGATGTGGTCTGCTACCAATTTGTGGTTTGCTTGCATTGTCTCCCTCAGCCTGGGGTCTCCTGTCTCCTTAGTCCTGGAGTTTCCTGTTTCCCGAGCTCTGGGGTCTTCTGTCTCACATGGGCTGGGGTCTTCTGGCATTCTGGTTCTGGGGTCTTCTTGCGCCCCTCAGTCTCTGCTCTTCTGTCTCCCTGGCTCTGAGATTTTTTTTTTTGTCTCCCTCAGCCTGGGATCATTTCTCTGCCATGGTGCTTTATTGGGCATCTTCTCAACCTTTTCTTCATGTCTTCGCTCTCCACAACTGGTCAAAGGCTTTTAATACCTCGTCAAATGTTGTTGAGGATCCATCAATACCTTGGATGAAGAATATTTCATCCGCAAATACACTAAAAAAATTATAAAAATGTAATAACTGTTACTTTTTCTGATTTACTTACATAATCCTGGTGCACTCTTATAATATAAACATTTTTTTCGGCACAACTCCCAATCTTGGGTCTGGTTTGGCCGTTGCTTTTGCCGAAACTGGTCTGGAAGTTTTAATTTTCTATCCATGGCTGTTTTCAGTAACATGCTTTTGTCGTTGCTGCTTCAAATGCCATTGTCCTTTCCAGAAATTCTGTGCAGGAACTCTCTCTTCAACACAGCTCCACAGCTGCCAGTTTTGTCCTTTGTCATCCACCTGCACTGTCGGATGCCGCAGACCCTTGCTTCGATGAGGGGCCGTTTACCTCTAAACCACCCTCTCTGCAGGGAACCTTCAAAAGAAGAAGTTTGGGTCAGCTACTGAATTTCAGAGCCTTGGAATCACCTGGAGGGTAATTTATAAACTCTGCCGGCCGCGTAAAAATAATATTGTTTACCAGTCCAGCTCAGCCACCTTACGTAACGTTGTTGTTTGAGGATCCTTGCTGCAGATTTCTTCTAGCTGTACTCCGGGTGTACTGACACTGGTGGCTGCCTATTTTTAAAGGTAAATTCAGCTTTTTTTGCTGTGTTTTTTGCTCACCTTTCTTGTGATTTGACGAGATCTGTTGATTTCGCTTTTACCAGGTTCCTCTTTTCATTCTTGGCTCTTGGTTTACTCTGTGCCTTCTTTCCATCTGCACAATTAATTTAAGAAAAAAAAAATTTTGAGTACCCAGTTATTTTTTTTTCTAATTAAGAACATGAACATAGAACATACAGTGCAGAAGGAGGCCGTTCGGCCCATCGTGTCTGCACCGACCCACTTAAGCCCTCACTTCCACCCTATCCCCGTAACCCAATAACCCCATCTAACCTTTTTTTGGTCACTAAGGGCAATTTATCATTGCCAATCCACCTAACCTGCACGTCTTTGGATTGTGGGAGGAAACCGGAGCCCCCGGACGAAACACACGCAGACACGGAGAGAATGTGTAAACTCCACACGGCCCGTGACCCAGGGCTGGGATTCGAACCCAGGCCCTCAGTGCCGTGGGTAGCAGTGCTAATCACTGTACCACGTGCCGCCACATCTGCACAACTAATCATTCTTTTTCAGCATCTAAGAAAAGATGCTCACCCTTCTTGTGATTTGACTAGGTCCCTCTGACTCTGCCTTTATATCTGATCAGGTTTAACTTTTTAACGGCGCTGCAAATTATTCTGCGGCCATTCAGACTTTTTTCTGCTCTTCTGAATTTTGCTCAGCCTTTTTTGATCTACCTAAATCCCGTGGCTTTGTCTTTGCTCAGGGTTGGTAATGGACTTCCAATTCCCTGGCAGGCTCCTTCAGCCTCCACCTCCGTTCTGGAGCTTTTTAGTTAGGTGTTTTCCAACTGTGTCTTTAATTTAGGCACACTTTGTTCAGTCTTTTGGATTCCAGGTTCTTTCTCCAACTCCTCTGGGATTTCAGGGCTCACCCTTCACTGCCACTAAGTATCAAAGGTTGTTTGGTCTCTCACAAAGAGGGCGGGAGGCTTATGTGGTTCAACATAAACCATTTATTGTTAACACCTAACTATGTATGTATCTATGGTACTGCCATGCATGTTATACATTTAGCTGCTGTTGTATAAAGAGTCAAAAGTTCTGCTCTTTTTCCACAAACGTCTTTAATTTACTTCAACAGGCTCTGCACAAAACTTTAACATCACATCACCCTGATACAAAGGCCATCTGAAGTCCCTTTACATATCAGTGTCAATTATTGGCTACTTAACATAAATGAGACAACTAATTGGAATGTCTCTTAACCCATTACTTAACATGATGTGGAGATGCCGGTGTTGGACTGGGGTGAGCACAGTAAGAAGTCTTACAGCACCAGGTTAAAGTCCAACAGGTGTGTTTCAAACACTAGGGGCGCGATTCTCCGCCCCCCACACCGGGTGGGAGAATAGCGGGAGGGCCTCCCGAAATTTTACACACCCTCCCGCTATTCTCCCCCCCCCACGCCCGACCCACGCCATGAATCGCCGCTCGCCATTTTTTACGGCGAGCGGCGATTCTCCGAGGCCGATGGGCCGAGCGGCCAGCCCTTCACGCCCGTTTCACCACGGCAGCAAACACACCTTCTTGCTGTCGTTGTGAAACGGGCGCCAGATGCCCGTTTGGGCCCACCGATCATCGGGCCAGCGTCCAAAACAGACGTACTCTTTCCTCTCCGCCGCCTGGCAAGATCAAACCGCCACGTCTTGCCGGGCGGCTGAGGAGAAAGACGGCAACTGCGCATGCGCGGCTGACATCATCGGCCGCGTCAGCCGGCGTGACGCTTGACGTGCAGCCTTGACGACCGTCGTCAAGGCCGCGCCGCCGTGACGCACGGGGCCGCGCTCCTAGCCCCGCCCTGGGGGGGGGAGAATCGGCCCCGGAAGTGGTCATGAAGGCTGCCGTGGCTCACGGCCTGTCCCACGGCAGCATTTACGATTCTCCGCATTTGCGGAGAATCGCGCTCTAGCTTTTGGATCACTGCTCCTTCCTCAGGTGAATGAAAAGCTATGTTCCAGAAACATATATATAGACAAATTCAAAGATGCCAGACAATGCTTAGAATCCGAGCATTTGCAGGTATCCTTACTGAATAAGAGATAGGGGTAACCCCTATAATATAGCCAAGTTCCGCACACATGAGTACGGCCTCAACCGGGACCTGGGATTCATGTCGCATTACATTCATCCCCACCATCTGGCCTGAGCTTGCAAAATCCTACCAACTGTCCTGGCTTGAACCTGGGGTTACCCCTATCTCTGGATCTGTAAAGATTCAATTACCTGCAAATGCTCGCATTCTAAGCATTGTCTGGCATCTTTGAATTTGGTCTACATCTATGTTTCTGGAACCTACCTCTTCATTCACCTGAGGAAGGAGCAGTGCTCCGAAAGCTAGTGTTTGAAACAAACATATTGGACTTTAACTTGGTGTTGTAAGACTTCTTACCATTACTTAACATGCATGGGTGCTGTCTCCATGCTGATTCCTTCCAACTCTTCTCCACATACCATCGATGATTATGTGATTCTGTGTGTCACTATGTGGGTGGTGCTGTTCTCCAGTCCTAGTGTTATAACCCATGAGGCCCAGGAGGACGACCCGATTGACCTCCCCCATGGGGCTCGTGGAGTGTGAGCTCTCCCGCTGAGGGGCACAGCCCCCCAACAGCAGGCTCCTTAATTCCCCAAGATGAAAGTCAGCCCAGGAAGGAGACGGCACCTCAGGATGGTCCCGGCTGGAACTTGGAGTGTTGCTTAGTTGCTGTATTTCCTGGCTGTAAGTTGGAAATAAACTGCTGTTGACTGGCCTTTCCAGGACTCCTCATTGACTACAAGACCTAGATTAACCTTTATTCTGCCAGACAGTCTTATCCTATAGTGTTCAGTTTGTAGACATTAACTGGGGATTCACTTTTGTTCCTATATTTAGGAGCAGGCTGTGGTTGTTGGGTTTGGTGCTGCATGTTTGTAACATGTGTCTCTGTAATTAAAAGCCTCAACACCAGTTCTATCCTTCATATCCTGGCTTGCTGGAGTTGAAAATTGGAAGTGCCACTAGCACATAGCAACAACAAGTTGTTTGCACTTATCCTTCAATCATAGAATCTATGTTTAGCTGGAGATATCTTGGGTTGGATTTTCCGTTGTCAGGATTTTCCGTTTCGCCGGCAGCCCGGGGATTTCCCGATGATGTGGGGCTGCCCACAATGAGAAGCATCATTGGCCGGCTGGCAAGACGGAGAATACCGGGGGCGGAGCATACCTGAAATCTGGTGCGATGGGACGGAGAATCCCGCCCCTTACCTGCCACTGTGCATAGCGTACAGTTGAGAACACTCCATCTCTCATTGCCCAATGCTGACTTGAGACTGACAAGGTGATGGAACCATCAATTCACCAGACACGTGCTTTCAGATATGAACAGTGGTTTTAATCTACTTACTACAGAGCCAGCCTGTTACCCGTTGATGAACTCTCGATGAACTGCAGGCTGACTCTGGACAAGGGTATTTATACAGCAGCACAGGGGGGAGGAGTCGTGGGCGGAGCCAAGGGTGGAGCCCTGTACAAACTCCTGAGCATTCCCAGAGCTACTGCCCCTAGTGGTCAGATAACGCTACTGCGCTTACAAGGTATTGGTAAATACAGCGTGAATTACCAAGTTACATTCACCACCCAAGGGGCTTGGGTGTTGGTTAGAATTTGGAAATTTGTGACAGAGTGGGAGGGATTCTCCATTGTGAGTCCACCTCACTACCGCTGCCAGCGAGGATGGAGAAGATGGCGCTCAGCCAAACCGTCATTCGCTGCAGCGGGAACGGGGAATCAAACGGGGAAGGAACGGAGAATCAAAGCCACTGTGAGTCTTCCAGTTGGGTCACTGTCTTCCGTCGCAGTCAGAATTTGTGTGTTTTCTTACTGTCCCTCATCAAATTGTTTTGTAAATGCAGTGTGTGCACTTTTACCCTCAGAATGTTCGTCCAGAAACTGTTTGGTGAGTTTTAAAATAAAGAATATGGGTGGGGTTCTCTGTCGGCGGGACCCTTCGCTTCACCGGCAGCGCACTCACGCCCGCAGATTTGCCGACGGTGCGGGGATGCCCACGATGGAAATCCCCATTGGCCGGCTGCCCGGGATGAAGAATCCCACTGCCGGAGGGGGTGCGCCACACCAGTAAAAGGGCGTGGCGGGACGGAGAATCCCGTCCTACATGTATAATCTCACATTTTCTGGAGGTTTAGAAATGTGACATTTCACTCACTCAGCTCACACAAAGATCAGATACAGATGGGAAAGAAAAGCATAAGTACAGCGTGGTAATATTTTGGTCTCTTCTGTAGGAGATCTGCAGGTTCTGAGATGAGTTGATGCTCTGGCTGGAATGAAGATATGGAAAGTCGAGGATTCCCCGTCGTAAACTGTGAGGTTTCTTGTAGTTTTATTACCAAGAGGTTGGTTCTCAGCTGAACTTCTCCCACTTTCAAGGTATTATTGTTTACTACCTTGGCTGTAAAGTTGGCTGCAGCTGGTTTGATGGTTGCCTGTTGGTCACTCTGTCTCTGCAGAGCTAATTCTTCATGGTTCAAAAGCAGGCTACGAACATGGCTGTCTCACCCATGTGACCTGTCACAAGTTCAAAGCCCTTTTCAAATAAGATGGCGTGTTCAGCCGGTAAACATCCTGTGCTGTGACTTTTCACACCTTAATAATTTGTGATAGCCAAAGTCTTAGTGTTTTGCATGAGAGGTCATACACACTACAATGAAAGGTCAACGAGATCCATTCACATCTGTTTAACACCACTGATTTTTGATGTACCTGGTTAAACATGGAGGTGAGTTGTCTGCAAACCATTGTTTGTAGTTATTGATTCATCCTTAAACAATGAAATGTGTGAATTTTACAAGAGGCTGTGAGAATCATTCACTTTAGATCCATGTAAAATCAGATATAGGCCTCAGCGCCTACTATCTACAGCTCAAATACCAAAAGTCACATTGTATGGTGCAACCATCTCTCCTTCTTTGTGTTCACATTTTAGAGTGTAGCTTCAACATTGGTAATAGTGCAGTGGTGGCCACTGCTGAAAGTGGGCCAAGACATGAAGATAACCTGGACCCAGGTAAGTCTGGGATTTTGGATGGCGAGAGTCCAGGGAGGCCAGGGCCGAGGGCAAAGAGGTTGCTGTCATTTTTGGAGGCCAGGCAAGGAGGAAAACGGCATAACACCTTGGAGGAGGAAGTGCCCCTGTTGCGCACAGGGACCCTCAAACGACGGCTCTCTGCCTTCCTGACATTTCCACAAAGTTGTTTTCAGAAACGTCCATCTGACTCCCATCTGCCTACCCATGCCAATGGCATTGTGGCATGGGCAGTGATGTGTTAGGCAGGTTGGTTCGACGTTGACTGCAACTGGATGCAGTGAAGCTAGAAACAAACGTCTGACACCGGAGATGATCCAAATCTGTTTTATTTAATTATGAACTGATGTCCATGTTCAGCTGTGGGTTGACACTCTACTAATCCTACTGACGACCAGACTTACTAGCTACCACATGGCAATAATGTCCACTGACTTGTGCACTCTGACTGTCTCAGTGTCTGTGTCCCGAAAAGAGCGGGAGCCTTAATGCCCTGTGAGCTTTATAGCGGTGGTGTCCTATCTGGTGATTGGTTGTTCTGTGTTGTGTGTTCATTGGTCATCCTGTGTGTCAATCACTGCCTGTCTGTATCTCATTATATACATGAGTGGATATTATGACATCTCCCCCCTTTTAAAAAATAATAAGTTATGGAACGTGAAGGTATATACATGCCTGACTATGTACAAATGGTGTGTTAACGAACATATGTACATGGGAAGGTGTCTATCGTGCAGATACAGAGCAAACAGAACAAAATTGACAAAAGTAAAGTCTATAGATTCAGTCTTTGAGACGGGCGACGAATTCTGGTCGATCGCCGCAGAGGTGGAGGAGGAGACGCCGGCACTTGGACAGGTGGGATTGCTGGCATTGCGGCGGGATTGCTGGCATTGCGGCGGGGTCATGGACAGGTGGGATTGCTGGCATTGCGGCGGTGTCTTGGACAGGCGGGATCGCTGGCAGATCGATGTCCTCATGGCAGGAGACGTCCGGAGGAGGCATGATAGCCAGCAGAGCAATGCGGTTAGGTGGTGGGCGGGGAACTCTGCGCAGCGCCCTCCTGTTGCGCCAGTGAATGGAGCCGTCAGCCATTTGAACAATGAAAGACCTTGGGACGGCCTTCCTGACAACAACAGCTGGGGCTGACCAAACTCCCTCAGGCAACTAGACTTGAACAACATCTGCTGGAGCCAGCACAGGCAGATCCGTGGCATGAGCATCATACGCGATCTTCTGCTGGTCCCTGGATCGCTGCACCTTCTGCAGCACCGTGAGGTGGTCAAGGTCTGGAACGTGAATGGCTGGAACAGCCGTCCTCAGGTTGCGGTCCATGAGCAACTGCGCCAGGGACAAACCAGTCGACAGAGGGGCTGCCCTGTAAGCCAGCAGCGCCAAGTTGAAATCGGATGCTGAGTCTGCAGCCTTGCACAGCAACCACTTGACGATACGGACCCCTTTCTCGGCCTTCCTGTTTGATTGCGGGTAATGGGGACTGGAAGTGATGTGTCTGAAATTGTAGGATTGTGCAAAATCAGACCACTCCTGGCTGTAGAAACATGGACCGTTGTCATTACTGTGAGTGGTGTCCCGTGCCTGGCAAACATCTCTCTGCGGCTTTGACAACGGACCTAGACGTGAGGTCCGACAATTTCACCACTTCCAGGTAACTGGAGAAGTAGTCGACCAAGAGCATGTAATCACACCCATTGGCGTGAAAGAGGTTGACCCCCACTTTAGACCACGGTGAGGTCACAGTCTTGTGCTGTTGTAGCTTTTCTTTAGGCTGCGCCGGTTGAAACTTCTGGCAGGTTGGGCAGTTGAGGACCGTGTCAGCAATGTCCTGGTTGATACCCGGCCAATAAACTGCCTCCCGAGCTCTGCGTCGACATTTTTCGACCTCAAGGTGACCCTCATAGATCTGTCCGAGCACCATAGCTCGCACGCTTTGAGGAATGACGATCCTATCCAGTTTAAGAAAGATTCCCTCAATGACCGTTCACTCGTCCTTAACGTTAAAGAACTGGTGACACTGCCCCTTTTGCCAGCCATGGGCGAGGTGTTGTATCACGCGCTGCAGTAGAGGATCCTTGGCAGTTTCTCCACGTATTTGGACCACACGTTCATCAGTGGCTGGGAGTTTGCTGGCACACAGCTGCACCTGTGCCTCTATGTGGCAGATGAATTTGCCCTGTTCACACGGCGTGGTGATGGACCTGGATAGGGCATCCGCAATGATCAGCTCCTTACCCGGTGTGTAGATGGGTTCAAAGTCATATCGGCGGAAACAAAGAAGAATTCGCTGTAGCCGAGGCGTCATGTCATTTAAATCCTTCTGGATTATGTGGACTAAAGGCCTGTGGTCTGTTTCCACCATGAACTTTGGCAGGCCGTATACGTAGTCATGAAACTTGACTATTCCTGACAGGAGACCCAAGCACTCGATCTGGGCATACCGTTGCTCGGTTGGCATCATGGCCCTGGATCCCAGGACGAGGAGTCGTCTCGTTGGAGGAGCACCGCCCCAACGCCGTCCTGGCTAGTGTCAATAGATATCTTGGTGTCCTTGGTTGAGTCAAAGAACGCCAGTACTGCGGCTGTGGTGAGCTTCGCCTTTAGCTCGAGCCGCTCCTTTTCATGGGCGGGCAACCATCTTTACGAGATGCTGGAGGGCCGTGGCGTGGGCTGCCAAATAGGGAATAAATTTCTCTGGAAAATTTACCATCCCGAGGAAGCGGAGGACCGCCTTCTTGTCCTCCGGGGTCTTCATGGCGTTGATCGCCAGCACCTTGTCGGCATCAGGTTGCACACCCTGCTGTGAAATGTGGTCACCCAGAAACTTGATAGCGGATTGACCAAATGAGCATTTGGCCCTGTTGAGCTGGAGGCCATTTTCATGAATCCGCTGGAAGACCTGTCTGAGGCGGGCAATGTGATCCTCGGGCATTGTAGACTAGATGATCACGTCGTCCACACTGACTCGCACCCCCTCGATGCCCTCCATCATTTGCTCCATAATGTGATGAAATACTTCGGAAGCTGATATGATACCGAAGGGCATGCGGTTGTCGCAATAGACCTGACAGGCTGGCTGTCCATTACGATGCCACCTACCGCTTCATGGGGATCAGGCTTGAGGTGAATGGGCAGACATTGGACTAGACACCTGTCATATTTTATGTGTGCTCCCATCACAAACATTGCCTGGCAGTAGTGGGGTCAGTGCGAATAAATTCCAATCCTGAGAAATATACTCGTGATTGTATTTTCTAGATTATATTATCTAATGTTGCGACAAACCTAATGGAACTACATCACGATAAACATTTGATGTATACGCAGACTTTCATGTTTTAAGGTTAGACAGAGAAGTGTGCATTGGCTGAAAGCAAAGCGTATTCCTGAGTTGGTTTGTACTCTGTATCGCTTGGCCACTCAGTGTGCCGCATTAGGAAATCACAGTCAACTTTATTAACCTTCCAGCTGCATTGCGTCACCCCCCAAACCCCCATCCCACACACTACTCAAGGTGTCTAAAATCCAGTAGTGAAGCAACAAAAAATAAACCAAAAAATATTGCAAAGAGAATAAATTGCCTCTGGCAATTCAATTTGGGGTGTTGCCTTGACATCCATTCACTGCGTGGGGTTCAGTCTGAAGCTTTGACTTATTGAGAATGCTGCCGTATAATAAAGTTTGGAGTAAAAATCAAGTTAATCACTTAGCACCCAGTCACCTCCAGGCCAGTTACAGAATTCTAGAATACCAAACAACTACTGACTCCTTTCTTTCACACAGAATTCTCCATTCAGATATGTTACAATCATTAACCATCAGAATGCAGGAAGGGGCAGGAAACAGAAATCATTTGGCATTCCTGCTCCAATTATATTCCACTGTCCGCATATGTGTGGACATCATTGAACATAGAACATACAGTGCAGATGGAGGCCATTTGGCCCATCAAGTCTGCACCGACCCACTTAAGCCCTCACTTCCACCTATCCCCCTTACCCAATAACTCCTCCTAACCTTTTTGAACACTAAGCGCAATTTTAGCATGGCCAATCCACCTAACCTGCACGTCTTTGGACTGTGGGAGAAAACCGGAGCATCCGACACAGGGAGAGCGTGCAGACTCCGCACAGACAATGACCCAGCAGGGAATCGAACCTGGGACCCTGGCGCTGTGAAGCCACAGTGCTAACCAGTATGCTGGTTGAGTGTAGGATCAAGGTGAGCTGGAATGATTTTAATTATTTAATAGTACACTAATGTTCTCGATCTCATCTCCTGCTTGAACAATTTCTTTCCACGTGAGGTAACTCAAGGCTATTTGCTTTCCTAGTACAGTTTTGCAGCTTTAATCAACAGCCTTTGGAAGAGGAGGGCAAGAAATATATTTCAAAAAACAATAACTGTATAATCGGAAGGATTGTTTTTGTGTCATTGTTGGAGACCTTCCATGTTTTCGGCAGAAAAAGGCTTGAGCTGAAGACGCTTACAGAGCAAAATTAGCTAAGCCTCTAATTGCTAATTGTTTCCCATAAAATGCACAGATGTGATTTGCATTATTGATTTGAGAAACACGCTGTGAAGGTAGTGGTGCTATGAGCCTGGAATGACTATTGAGTAATGTGTAGTGTGTGCCTGCACGTCTGCGTAAGAGAATAAGGCAGCCCAGTGGACACCAGCTCTTCATGGTTTAATTTACTTGGTTGGATACCAGAGTTGTCTGCCTGGCTTCAAATCCAACCCAGGATAAAGGGCTGTCATGCTCATATTTTTGTGTGTGCCTTCCCTGATCTGTAGGAGCCTGATTTGAAGGACTTGTGTCATCTTGGCTCATCTGCTGATAGTCCAGCGCAAGGTGATCCACAATGGGATGTCCAGGATGTGTAAGTGCGGATCAAACGATCTACCCCATTTCACTTCAAACACCCCATCAAAGCAAATATTGTGATGTATCTCACAGGCTAACTCTGAACACGTTGCCCTGATCATTGAGTCACATTGGAATATGACGTACAGTTTTTGGGTCCTTTACCATCAGTGCGAGTTTGATCTATTTGGGGTGCTTCAGAGAAGACGGACAAGGAGCAGCTAGGACTTTGCAGGAAAGGTAGCTGAGCTGAACTTGCTTTCAAATGTTAACGGAATAAATGAGAGTGGACGGAATGTAGATTTTTAAATTCAGAAGGTGGGTACAATGCTGATTTAAGTGGTTTAGCTAATTTAAGCTGTGACCACACCACTGGAGGACATGAATACAAAATGAAAAACCTCAAATGAGACTGTTGATTAGAAGATTTCTTTCCCTCCGTAGACTAATGGCTTTGTGTAACAGGCTCCCAGGAAAAGCAATTAATTCAATGTTGATTAAATCCTGTAAAAAAAAAACTCTGGATGAATATCTGGTTAAAAATAATTGAAGGTTATCGGAGTAGGAATACACAATCAAATGCATTATGGAACATAAGGGGCCTGTGCTGCAGAGAATTGAACAATATCCTCTTTGGGCTACCAGTGTTCAGGTTTAACTGGCATAGATTCTAATCTCAGGATCACAGAGTTATGCAGCTTAGAAAACGGTTATTCGGTCCATCGTACCTTGTGGCAGCTCTTTGAAAGAGCTATCCAACCAAACTCACTCCTTATCTCTTGCCCCATAGCCCTGCACATTTTTCCTTTTCAATTGTTTATCCACTTCCCTTTTTGAAAGTTACCCTTGAATCTGCTTCCATTGGTCTTTCAGGCAGAGCAACGGACTGCACAAAATAAATTATCCTCACCTCTCCTCTTTGGTCAGGCATGTTTAAAAAAATATTGTTCCGGTTTCCACATTAGCGAGGGGGCTAATTCAGCGAAAGATTCAGCGAAAGATTCCTCATAGCTATCATTTTTGAAGTCCTTCTCTAGTACGTTCTCCCTCTGCAGGTTAAATATATCGAGAGGCATTCACAATGGTTTCAATTTCATGTTGCCTGTGAGAACAAATACATTCAATAGATCAGATGACCTCTTCTGCCATGTACTGTCTTGTTTAATACAATATATACCGAGTGACTATTACAATTACTTAGTGTGTGTTGGAATGTTGGGTTAAGAACAGAGAGAATGACCCAGCAATTGGGGTTAAATAGGATCAATCCTGCAACATCTACCTAAGGCACACATATTGGGCCTTATTTGTACAGCTTAGGAGGCTCATGATTGAAGAGGATATTAATATCGGAACATTGCATTGCCAGCATTGATAATCAGATAGATTCTGGAAGGGGGTAAAATTTGGGAGATATAGGGAAGACTAATAACTGAAGGAAGGTGATCAGCTGGGAGGAGAAATCAGGGCAAGAGCAAAGGAAATCGGGAAGGATTGGGAAATTGGGGAAGATTGGGAAATTGGGAGTTGGGATGATTGGGAAGAATGGGGAGATCAGCAGATAGAGGAAAGTGATTAAGAGGGCTGGTGCATCAGGAGTTGGAATAAGCGATAGGGAGGAAAGGGAGAGGTTGGAAGATGGGGGCAGATGGTTGGAAGCGAGGCACCTGTTGAGATTGAAAGAAGGCTGAGCGAGAGTTAGCAGTGGCCTTTCTGACTGCAGTGGATTCAGGAAGTCCATTGCTGTTTCGCTCAGCTTCACATTCAGATAAATCGCTACCGTTGGCATCTGTGCCTTCCACGACCAAGGTTCTAATTTCTGTCAACATGAAATTGAGAATTCCCTCCCCAAACCCCTTTGCCTCTCTGCTTCTCTTTCCTCCATTCAAACCTAACACCTTGACCAAACATTTGCTCATCTGTCCAAACATCTTCTCAGATAGCTCTGGAGTCCAACCTTTTTTGATAGCACTCTTGCAAAGCACATTAGAACATTTGACTACATTAAAGGCACTAGAGACATGTGAGTTGTTGTTGAGAGCCAATTTCAAGGCCCAATTAAAAGATTGGCCCTTAAGCTAATCATTGCAAACTATACGTTCTGTATTTCAGTTCTGTGTCTGGAAAGCGCTGCCTCGAATTGCGGTGGAGCCAGGTTCAATTGAGGCATTCGAGAGGACAGCAGATGATTCCTTGAAGAGAAACAATGTTCAGGGTGATGGGGAAAGGGTGGGGGAAGGGCACTAAGTCATGATGCTCCTTCCCAGAATTGTTTGGAGGGCTGGTACAGAGATGATAGGCCAAATGGCCTGCCACCACACCGTAACAATTCTGCGATTCTGTGAATTGTTAATATATTCATAAAGGCCAAGTATTTGCAGCATTCCAGATTGAGCCATAGGTCAAACGATAAAGTAGAGCAGAGATGCAAACATTTCCAATCAGTCCGTTCTCATTAATATTTAGTCAAGCTTTGAGAGAGACACAATGACGGTTCAAATACAACACTGTCTTGGTGAACAGAATATCGTTATCGCTATAATCTTTTTGATGTGAAGAAAATTGCTGCCATCAGTCCTACAATTTGGATTATTTTAAAATTATGAAATGGGCACCACTTTCAGGGTAAAGCATATGGACCACATTAATGCTTTCAAATCACTATTCAGTCTCCAGCAGCATCATAGTTAGCAAAAAGAATATGATGGTCTCTTTCTTATCTGTGTGCTGTCTTCGTGATGCCATTTCTGTCTTCACGCCTTCTGCTCCTAGCTTTATTTCTCTGTTATTTTCAGTTTCTGTTTCCCCCAACTCATCTCTTTGTTACTTTCTCTGTCTTGTCCCTTCCTCTCAGGACAGGCCTGTTGAATACATGGAATAGTTTGGTGGGGAAAGGAGCCAGCAAACAGGTCCAGGGGTGGATATGTGTGAAAAATTCAGCCCTTCCCAGTCTCCTTTGCCCAAACTCCTTCCCGCCTCTTACACCTTCTCCTTCCCAAAAGCCTCCCTTCCCCATTCACTCCATGGCTTCCATGAATAGCGCTGCCTCTGCAGCTTTGAACGACCCGCTCAACGCTTATGTGTTCTGCCCGCATCTGCGTGGGTTTCCTCCGGGTGCTCCCACTTTCTTCCCACAAGTCCCGAAAGATGTGCTTGTTAGGTGAATTGGACATTCTGAATTCTCCCTCAGTGTACCCGAACAGGTGCCGGAGTGTGGCGACTAGGGGCTTTTCACAGTAACTTTCGTGGTGTTAATGTAAGCCTATTTGTGACAACAATAAAGATTATTATTATTATTTTTGTCATTAGCATTTGCCTCTATCTCTCTTAACCCTCCCCACTCATATCAACCCAAACCCACTTTGGCCAGGTCAAGTGGAGAGATGCCTGAGTTGCCCCCACTCCACGCCCACAGTCTTTGTTCATTCAGATTTGGGTTTTAGTGCAAGGTTAAATTTTTCAAACTCAAAGACAGAAGTCTCTGTGGGAAACAGAACATGGATTTGAAGGCAAGTAGATTGATTACGAAGAGGGAAAGGGAGGCTGATTGGAAATGGTTGTGTCGCTGTTCTATTTTATCATTTGACCTGCGACTCAATCTGGAACGCTGCAAAAACTTGGCCATCATGAATATGTTAACAGGATGTGGAACATCTAGTTCGAAATGATTGGCTCACATCCAATCTTTTAATTTATCCTTGAAATTGATTCTCAGCAACAACAAGTTGCATTTGTATAGTGCCTTTAACACAATTAAACATCCCAAGGCGCTCGACAAGATCATCACATTTTTAAAAAAAGGTGCCTGAGCCACCTGAAGAGATTTTTTGGGCGGATGACCTCAAAGGTTTGGTCAAGAAATTAGGTTCCGGGAAGGAGGAAAAAGAAGTAGAGAGGCAAAGAGGTTGAGGGAGGAAATTTCCAGCCTAGAGGCTTGATATTTGAAGGCATACCATAGAACAGATTATACTGTTGCATGTTTGAAGAAATGGAACTTATGAAAACAATGTGAAAGTTGATCTATCACTGCCCTTCTTGTTAATTAGAAAACTGAAAATATTCTGCCGGTCCCGGCAATTGCAAGCTAGGGATGAGCAAACAATATATTTGGAAGCCTTAATCATGTTCAAGGTCCAGATATTGACACAAAACTCTACTCCAAACGTCACTGCCCACATATGTGAATTGCTGAACAGTGTGGAAAGCATTGCTGTACCCTATGCGTTATACAACTGGAGGTTATAAAGTCATAATTTACAGTTATATGACAAATACTCAATACATGTATCAAAGTCATCTTCCTCAATGGAGGGATTAAGTTGCCTAAAATAAACAGGTTCACACTTTTTTGAAAACAGTGCAGTGAGGAATTTGATACAACTGCATTCATCCAGCAATTTCATTCCCAGCATCTTGCGATCTGTAGGCATACAGAGGTCGATTTTTCTGATCTGACTTACTGGGGGCAATGGTGTGAACTGTGTGAGGCTGGTGTATATATAGGACTGATCTGAGCAAAGGCTTCATTCTCACCCAGTGCACTCAAAGTGTGAATTTTGTTACTAAGGTACATTTTAACACACATACACAGCAGGAGGAAATAGCAAAAACTGGGAAATGAGAATACTGGTCTGAACTGGGTTCCGTTTAATGGTGTACAAGGCCAGTTCGGACCACTGTTTGCTGTTTTTTGAATGTTTTAGTGGATTATTTCCCAGGCTTTGCCACTATGTACAATGTGCCAGCTTCCAGCTATTAAAATGGGTAACGCCAGGAGTATGTTGTGGAACTAGTGATCTTAACATTTTGTTTGAAAGAGGAAGCACGGGGGCGCAGTGGTTAGCACTGCTGCCTCAAGGCGCTGAGGACCCGGGTTCGATCCAGGCCCCGGGTCACTGTCCGTGTGGAATTTGCACATTCTCCCCGTGTCTGCGTGGGTCTCACCCCCACAACCGAGAAAGATGTGCAGGGTAGGTGAATAGGCCCTTTAATTGTGAAAAAAAAATTATTGGGTACTCTAAATTTGAAAAAAAAAATAACATTGTGTTTGAAGATACAGTTCTCTTTCGTCGAATCATAGAATCCCTACAGCGCAGAAGAAGGCCCATTCGGCCCATCGAGCCTGCACCGATCCTCTGAAAGAGCACCCTACCTAGGCGCACAACTCTGCCCTATCCCCGTAACCCCACCCGAACCTTGGACACAAAGGGTAAATTTATCGTGGCCAATCCACCTAACCTGCACGTCTTTGGACTGTGGGAGGAAACCGGAGCACCCGGATGAAACCCACGCAGACACGGGGAGAACGTGCAGACTCCGCACAGACAGTGACCCAAGGTCGGAATCGAACCCGGGCCCTGGTGGTGTGAAGCAGCAGTGCCAACCCACTGTGCCACTGCGTCGCTCAATGCCTTGGCATTGAGCTTCTGAAATTATGTTTGCTGCCTTCGTTTCCTGCTGGCGCATTAACCTTTGTGGGCAATAATGGACGAAAACATTATTGTGGCAGAAGTGATGCAAAAATGCTTTTGTTGCTTTCATTTTCCCTCTCTGGATTTCTGGGCACGGCAATTTGATTTTCTGCAAATCTAAAGGCCAAGGCACAGTTGCCTGGATACATCTGAGGGAATGTGTCTTTCTCAGCACTCTTTTGCCATGCAGTGAGTCATGGAACTGTTCCAAATTCTCCAGCCTGGCACTTAATGCTCTTTCCTTTGCTACAACCACAACCTTGAATTATTATGCCATTGGACCATTACTAGCTGTGTCGGGGTATTATATGCCAAATGACTTAATCAACAGTGCCCAGTTAAGTATAGCAGGCGCATTATTTTCTAGTGGAGCAAATTAACGGTTTTTACAATAATAATGGAAAGGTAAGAAGCATGAAAGGGAGCTGAACTTTTTCTGGGTGCCAGGTTTCTCCAAAGTGCAAGGTCATTTTGTAGTTTGAAAGTTGAGTCTTCGCTGTCTCTCTCTGAGGCAGTCCCTCGGAGTTGAGGATGACTTGCTTCCACACTAACAGTGAGCTCTCAGGTGACTGAAGAATCTTGGGTGGGATTCTCCCATAATGGGGCTATGTCCCCACGCCCACGACAAAACGCACGCAAATCACTCTGGACTTAACTGGAGAAAGTCCAGGGTGATTCTGAGATTTGCAGGGGGCTAGCAGGGCCCTGGAGTGCTCCTCGCATCTCTGGCTGCCGATACGGGGCCCTGCACTTCCAGTCGGGGGTCCGCGCATGCGCACGGCGGCGGCCGACCCGCGCGACATGGCCAACCCACACCGTAGACTGGCACTGAAAAGATAGGGCCCCCCCCAGATCGCGCACCCCCGCTGATCGGTGGCCCCCGATCGGTAGCCTGGCCGTCCTGGAAGCCCCCCACCCCCGTGAATGATCCCCCCGATTGAGTCCGCAGCCACCACGCCGAGTTCCCGATGGGTGGAACCATGCGAGAACTATGCCATTGGGAACTCAGCCAGCTGTACTCCGTGAATCGTCGCGGGGGCCTCTTTCAATGGCCTCCGACTGGCGCCGCGTCGACCGTGCACGATTGGCGTCAATTCTCCGGGGACCGGGCGTCGGACCCGATCTTGGGTTTGATACCCATTCCCCCCCCCCCCCCCCCCCCTCCCAGCGCCGATCGCGATTTCGATGTGGATGCTCCGAGAATCCCGCCCCTAATGTGCGGCCTCCAACTCCTGTCAGCGGTGGACCAGACGGTGGTTGGAGGAACAGGTGGGTGGGATGCCTGTGCGGCCACGGGTTTGTTTGCTGTCGACGGTTGGCTTCAGCTTGCTCTCGCCGCTGAAACCCGAGGTGTTCAGCTCCTTCCCAAATGCTTTTCCTCCACTTCAGCCGGTTTTGGGCCAAGGATTCCCAGGTATCGGTGGGGATAATGCGTTTTTTCAAGGAGGCTTTGAGGGTGTCCTTGAAGCTCCCCTTGCGCTCGCTCACCATGTCGAAGCTCCGACTAGAGTCTGTACCTTTCCTATTGTTTCGGGAGACTCGTGTCAGGCACGTGGTTGAAATGGCCCGCCCACTGGAGCTATTTGAGCATGGTCATTGCTTCGATCAGAGTTTGAGTGTTGCTTAAAAAAGAGACATTTTATTGAATCTTGTCACTTGTCAGGACAATTTACAAGAATACCAATGTGAGGAAAAACAACAAATTTGTACTACATGAGAAGACATTGCTGATTGGTTGACAAATGGACTATGATTGACAGAGACATTACCATGGATAATGCACCAGCTGATGGTGACTTACAGATAACTTCCAAGCATTGTTTGGAGTTTAAACTAGGCACCTTGACTTGGATAGTTCAAGGCATTGCCCTGAGGAATGAGCCAGCAAATGACTCACTTATTTTGTTTGGCTGAAACAGGCATAATGTGTGTACATGTTCTTTCTGTTTGAAAAGAACAAGGTCCAGTGTATTAATATATGTAGCTTCCAGTACATGCAAATGCGCACCACTGCGACTGACAATTTTGAGTCTGTTATCAGCATAATTCTTAGCACACTGAGGATTATTTAGCAAATATTGTCCAATCACGGAATCACATCTAATGTTGGAGACTGTGTTTTGCATTTTGCAAGCATGGGATGGTTGGGTTTGGTCTGTAACCTGCCCATTGCAAACAGTGGAAAGGACATGCTGCTTGATATGATCCACCAGTCTTTGGCATATATGGCCAACATACCTAGCATCTTCCTCTTCTTTGGTGATCGCTCGTTAACGAGTATGATTGTCCACCTAAGAAACTCCGTGTTACTGGTCAGGGTTTTGTGGGATCTTGCGTGGCTGATGAGCCCGATCCTAGAGCCGCATCCTCGACTGCACACTTGACTAGGTGTTTCCGGGTGGTGGGATTGCTCCTTGGCCTCCAGATTGCTGGTATTCCTTTCATGTTGTCTGGTGTCCTTGAAGGGTTCTGTGCCTTCAACGAGGAGGTTCCTGCAAGTAGGTCTCTTCTGAGCAAGAGTCTATCAAGCATTGGTGTCCATGTTGCATTTTTTGAGGTAGGCATTCAGGGTGTCTTTGAAGAGCTTCCTTTGTCCTCCTCTTGTTTGGAAGCCTTCCTTGAACTGGGCAGAGACGATTTGCTTTGGTAATCATTTGCTTTGAGCAACATTATCTGAAAAAGGAGGGACTGGACTGCTCTGAGAAGACCTCAATTTAGGAAGGATGTGGAAGCTTTGGAAAAGGTGCAAAGGAGATTTACCAGGATGTTGCCTGGAATGGAGAGTAGGTCTTACAAGGAAAGGATGAGGGTGCTAGGCCTTTTCTCATTAGAATGGAGAAGGATGAGGGGCGACTTGATAGAGGTTTATAAGATGATCAGGGGAATAGATAGAGTAGACAGTCAGAGACGTTTTCCCCGGGTGGAACACACCATTACAAGGGGACATAAATTTAAGATAAATGGTGGAAGATGTAGGGGTGATGTCAGAGGTAGGTTCTTTACCCAGAGAGTAGTGGGGGCATGGAATGCACTGCCTGTAGAAGTAGTTGAGTCGGAAACGTTAGGGACCTTCAAGCGGCTATTGGATAGGTACATGGATTAGGGTAGAATAATGGAGTGTAGATTAATTTCTTCTTAAGGGCAGCACGGTAGCATTGTGGATAGCACAATTGCTTCACAGCTCCAGGGTCCCAAGTTCGATTTCGACTTGGGTCACTGTCTAAGTGGAGTCTGCACATCCTCCCCGTGTGTGCGTGGGTTTCCTCCGGGTGCTCCGGTTTCCTCCCACAGTCCAAAGATGTGCAGTTTGGGTGGATTGGCCATGATAAATTGCCCTTAGTGTCCAAAATTCTATGATTAACCTAGGATAAAAGTTCGGCACAACATCGTGGGCCGAATGGCCTGTTCTGTGCTGTATTTCTCTCTCTCTCTCTCTCTCTCTCTTCAACTCCACTGAAATGAGGAATTTGATTATATAGAGGTTTATCCATTGATCAACCTCCTTGTGGAATATACCACGTTGAAGTTCAGCTTCAGATGCGTGGACAGACAGGAAATACTGTGCAATATAGTGATGTCAAAGCACAGTTAGGTCATTGTACTGTGTTGTATTTTGCACAAGACAATTCACAGTACAGGGTCAGGAGTGGAACATTAGCTGAACTTACACTCAGTTTTCCCATTAACTGAAACGGCCAGCTATCTCACCTCAGACCAAGGTTTGTGCGGTCAACTGCTCACTCACCGGGGCTGAAATTCAACAGCACCCAATAATCGGCAGAGAATGGTCAACACACTGAATTTGTACACCTGAAAGAAAAATCATCATTGAAATAAACTTTGGCTATGTTGCAAAGTCCACCGGAGAGAGGAACGTTTTGGAAATCGTTATAACAGTAACATACTTTTCTATTAATAAATAAGGGATCGACGTCTGCTGTGAATCCCTTTGCACTTTTGCATCATTATTTCTTGACCAACGCTGCCCGGATCTGAAGCTTGAAACAAGTGTCCAGAATGGACTTTTGAACATTAACACTTGTCAAATTCAGTAGTGGAGCCGATGAATTTGGGTCCTTGTCAATGGATAGACAATCCTCGTGGGAATAACTGCCCTCTTCAAATGACTTGACATTATATATTGTCAGTGGCTAAAGTTAACATGCTGGGAATGTGAATTTAGAACAGTTACCAGTTGAATGTTTCAGGCAAATGCGTTATAGTTTCACCTGGTGATTTTATCCTTTTATCATTTATAAAATCCTTTTCCTGTTCTATGCTGTAATCTAAAATCCTTTCTTTGTCTCCGTCCTATAACCTGGAGTTTTCTTTATCAGCTCCAGGCAGTAATCAATGGTATTTGTTTTCACAGTAAACTAATCTAGACTTTTGACAGAAACAAAGTCCTGGATCAGAACTGGCTCTTATAAATCCCCAACCCTGTCAGTATTTGGAGACGCTTCAGTATTGCAGCCGACACATGGAATTAATTAATGAAATCCAACACAATTACAAAAATAGACACCGGTAATCATTGAAGCAGAAGTCGGCAAAGTGGCACAGTAGTTAGCACTACTGCCTCACAGCGTCAGGGACCTGGATTCAATTTTGGCCTTGGGGCACTGTCTGTGTAGAGTCTGCACGTCCTCCCCGTATCCCCGTAGGTTTCCTCTGGGTGCTTCAGTTTCCAAAGATGTGAAGGTTTGCTGAATTTGCCATGCTAAATTGCTCCTTAGTGTCCAAAGGTTAGGTGGGGTTACGGGGTTAGGGTGGAGATGTGGGCTTAAGTCGGGTGCTCTTTCCAAGGGCTGGTGCAGACTCGATGGGCTGAATGGCCTCATTCTGCACTGTAAATTCTGAAAGAAATGCTGCAGACCCTTGTCAGCATCAACGGTGCCGAGGTGGAGATGGTTGATATCTTCAAATTCCTAGGTGTGCACATCACTAACAATCTGTCCTGTTCCACACACGTTGATGCTACGCCCAAGAAAGCACAAAGCCTATACTTCCTCAGGAAACTAAAGAAATTTGGCATGTTCACATTGACTCTTACCAATTCTACACCTTAGCAAGCATTCTATCTGGGTGCATCACAGCCTAGTATGGCAACTGCTTGGCCCAAGCCCGTAAGAAACTACAGAAAGTCGTGAACACAGCCCAGTCCATCACACAAACCCGCCTCCCATCCATTGACATACATCTCCCGCAGCGGGCAGCAAAATCAAAGACCCCTCTCACCTGGGTTATTCACTCCTCCAACTTCTTCCATCGGGCAGGAGATACAGAAGTCTGAGAACACACAACAACAGATTCAAAAACAGCTTCTTCCCCACTGTTACCAGACTCCTGAATGACCCACTTATGGACTGAACTGATCACTCCATGCATCTTCTCTACTGACTAGTACTACACTCCTGTATGCTTCACACGATGCCTGTGTCGATGTATCTGCATTGTATTTATGTATGCCCTCTGTTTTTTTTCACGTATGGAATGATCTGTCTAAGCTGTGCACAGAACAATACTTTTCACTGCACCCCGGTGCACGTGGCAATGGACAAATACAAATACAGATGGTGAAACATACTCCGCAGTTACAACAATGATCTTGACCTGTTTATTGTTTGATAGTTGACAAAGTCCTGAGTTACCTTTGAAGCTTGTCCCTGTGGTTGTTTTGTCTGCTGCAAGCTTAGAACTAGCAAGAAGGTTTATTCCGCGAAACAGGCAAAAAGAATTTCCAATCTAATGTTTTGTAATGGAAGGAAGTGCAGAAGGCGTGCTGCTTCTATTCCAAACCATCCCACACCTTTGTTGAACAGGATCAATTGTGATGGGAACATCAGTCCCAAACTCCAACCTTGCTTCACGCCCTTAAAAGACCTCAGCGAACTCGAGTCAACTGAGCGTTTGCGGGAGTACCCGTCCAAGCTATCTGGTACGGCCCTATCCAGACTGAATTTACTGTATTTATTCAGGTGATAAAATGGCTCCAGTTTACATTTTATTTGTGGCTCTGGCACCTTGCGCTTCAGCAGTCATTGACCATGTAACTGTCCCCTCCCTGTTTGGGCCACGTGCTAATGGAATGCCCTTGCAGATAGTGGCAGTCTAACTATAACTTACACCGCCCCTAGAAATTTAGGATGGGGCCCATGGCCTACTGAAAGAATGGACGGGAGTTACTTCCAGCTGCTCTTCTGCCAGTACTAGGGGGTCCCCAGAATTGTGAATCTGTTTTGGCATGAGCAAAAGCATATTTACAATAGCTGATCAGATATTTATTAGACATTATCATGTTAGAGGTGCTATTCATTGGCTACTAAAATGCACGTGAGTGACTGGTGCGGCATGGTGGCACAGTGGTTAGCACTGCTACCTCACAGCACCAGGGACCCGGATTTGATTCCGGTTTTGGGAGACTGTCTGTGTGGAGTCTACACATTCTCCCCGTGTCTGCGTAGGTTTCATCTGAGTGCTCCAGTTTCCTCCCACAGTCTTAAAAACGTGCAGGTTAGGTGGATTGACCATGCTAAATTGCCTCACAGTGTCCAAAGGTGATTAGAGGGCGACAAGGATAGGATGGGAGAGTGTGCCTGGGTGGGGTGCTCTTCCAGAGGGTTGGTGCAGACTCGATGGGCTGAATGGCCTCCTTCTGCACTGTATGGGTTCAATGATTCTATGAAGATGATGACATTCGATTGAAAATATTGCTTCTCGGATGATCCATCTTGGGCCTCCCCCAGAGATCCACACAATCAGAGATGCCAATCTTCAGTCAGTTTGATTCACTCTACAATGACTGAAGGCATTGGATACTGCAAAGGCTTCAAGCCTTGACAACATTCTGGCAATGGTACTCCAGAATTATCCACCCCATTCGCCAAGCTGCTCCAGTGCAGATAAAACACTGACATCCATCTGACAGTGTGGAAAATTGTCCAAGTCAGTCCTGTCCACAAAAAGCAGGACAAATCCAATCTGGCCAATTATTGCCCATCAGTCCACTTTCAATCATTAACAAAGGGCTCGAAGATTTAGTCAATAGGGCTATCAAGAGGCACTTATTCAGCAATAACCTGGTCACCAATATTCACATTGAACAATATTCCACCAGAACAACTCGGCTCCAGATCTGAATACCGCCTTTGTCCCAATTTTGTTATTGATCAGAAGACTGAAAGCTAATCAACTGATAATCTTAAATCATCAATAAAGAGAGTTGTGGTGAAACTGACACCCTGCGGTTTCTGGGGAACAGGGTGAGGTGGAAGAGTCGGGGGGAGTTTTGTATGATTCAGCTTGGTCTTATCCACAGACTAGTAGTCAGCTGTAAAAGGTACAAAAAGGCTTTGGGCCCTGACTTCCAGATACACACAAACCACGACATATATGAAAGATAAGAAAGCAGCAGCCATTTTGCAATGAGGCCAATTCGATGGTGCACCATAGCCATTGAATGTAAAACAGCTGGCCGGGATTCTGCGTCCCGCCAGCTCCGTTTTCCGGCGCGGCATGCCCCCACCGGCAGCGGCATTCTCCATTCCTGCAGCTGGACAATGGGGTTTCCCATTGAGGCCACCGCACGCCATTGGGAAACCCACAGGCGCGGGTGCGCTGCTGGCGAAGCGGAGGATCCTGCCAATGGAGAATCCTGCTGGCCGTGTTTATTTGTGCCACAACACTAGGGGGAGCACTTCCTGGACTTCCTGCACATATGCTAATACCAGTGTCAAGTGTCAGCTGCCTGCATTAAAGCAAAAAGTTGGCTTACCACAGACTAACAATAAAGATCAAGATATTCATTGGTATGTTTGTGCAATCCTTAATCATTTGCGAGCCCTTTATTTAGTCCATCTTTAATTCATGAAATATTTCCTCAGTCAAATCCCTCTGATGGTTCAGTAAATGATGAGGATATATAAGCAGCACATTTTTAAAAATTCATTCAAGAGATGTGGGCTTCGCTGACTAGGCCAGTATCTCTTGCCCATCCCTAACTGAGAAGGTGTTAGTGTGCTGCCTTTGTGAATTGCTGCAGTCCCCATGCTTTCGGTACACGCTCAGTGCTGTTAGGTAGGGAGTTCCAGGATTTTGACCCAGCGGCAGTGAAGGAACAGCCAGGTCAGGATGGTGAGTCGCTCGGAGAGGAATTGTCAGGTGGTGTTGTTCCCAACTACACTGTAGCAATCGAGTAAAGGGGTGCAAACCACTCCGGCGTCAACAGTCCCTGATAATGGGGAACACTCCCCTTCCTAAGGGGCTAGATCGGTGCCAGAGTGGTCCCCGCAGCTCCAGCCGGCGCGGAACGGCTGGCGCCAGTTCAGCATGCATGGAACGGCCGCCGTGATTCCGCGCATGCGCGGGGGTTCCCTTCTCCGCGAAGGCCCCCGGGCAACATGGCAGAGCCCTACAGGGGTCCGGTGTGGAGGAACGCAGGCCCCCATGGAACCAGCCCACTCGCCGATCGGTAGGCCCCGATCGCAGGCCAGGCGACCGTGGGGGCCACCGGGGTCGGATCCCCCTGCCGCCCCTCCAGGACGGACCCCGCAGACTCACCTTCCAGGTCCCACCGTGTGGGACCGGAGAAACCCACGCTGGCGCGACTCGGCCAAACCCGGCGGCCACTCAGCCCATTGGGGCCCGGAGAATTGCCAGGGAGGCCGTTGAAACCAGCATGGCGAGTATCCCGAGGGCGCCTGAGATTGGGCGCCGGAGAATAGGTAAACCGGCGTCGGAACGGCGGGGCGTGATTCCCACGTACCCCCGGGAATTCTCTGATCTGGCGCGGGGTCGGAAAATCCCGGCCCTGAACTTCCAATATGGAGAATTGATTGTAACGCTTAGTTTAAGGATATTTTTTGGCAGAAATTAATTCAGTACTTTGAATAAAATATTGAACAAAACATTCAGCACCCAATGTGAGACTCAAAGCCTTGACCCTGAGACTAAGATTCCCTGCATCTACCAACTGAACCAATCAGACTGTGCAGAATCTCTCTGCATCAAACCTTTCCAACTTGTCCACTGACTGCCCGATAGTTATTAGCCTCAAATCAGTTAAAATATTCTCACCCACTGCAATGTTAATAACATGAACCAGAGCTTGTTGAAAGAATTTACGAACTGCATTTTATTATTTAAATTTAACAACAAAATAATGTTGGCATGGTGGAATGATAATAATAACTCCGATAACTTTATCAACCTTCAGTGACTGCCCAGGAATTGAACTAATTTTCCTGCCTCTAAAAGCAGGGTGTAAAGCCTCTTCTGCGTTATCGTTCTAGCTACAGCCAGCTTCCAAACGTCGTGAGTGAAAAATCCCGTACATGGCCTACAGGATAAGAATGATTATCTTCCTCGTGGTCCTTGCGGAGATCGAGGTCCTCTGTCCAGCGGGGGATTTCCCACTAAGGCATCGAGCAGAACAGGAACCAGGTCACAATCTACTGGGCCGTGTAAATATCATGTGCAAGTAAAACTATGTTTCTTAATTTTACTGGGTGTGGACTCCCCATGGCCTTATTAAAGTCAGGCACAGTTCTGAATCTGTGCATGCGCCAGGGGCTGCAGGGTGGGGTGAGTGTGCATGCGCGATTGTCTTTAACACCTTTCCGGCCAATGGGAGGAGTTACTGCAACGTGAAAATGGGAAGAACTTGCATTTTTACCTAGCATTTACCACATCCCCGAACATCCCAAAGTGATTTACTGCCGACGACGCACTTTGGAAGTGCAGTCACTGTTGTAATGCAGGGAATGCAGCAGCCAATTTGTGCACAGCAAGCGCCCACAAACAGCAATGTGATAATGACCAGATCATCTGTTTTAGTTGAGGAATAAGAATTGCCCAGGATGCTTGCACATTTTTGGTTTGTGGGGGCGAAACACATACAAACAGCTGTTATTTTAAAAACGGGCAGCACGGTAGCATAGTGGTTAGCACAAATGCTTCACAGCTCCAGGGTCCCAGGTTCGAATCCCGACTTGGGTCACTGTCTGTGTGGAGTCTGCACGTTCTCCCCGTGTGTGCGTGGGTTTCCTCCGGGCGCTCCGGTTTCCTCCCACAGTCCAAAGATGTGCAGGTTAAGTGAATTGGCCAGGCTAAATTGCCCTCAGGGTCCAAATTGCCCTTAGTGTTAGGTGGGGTTACTGGGTCATAGGGATAGGGTGAGGGTATGGGCTTGGGTAGGGTGCTCTTTCCAAGAGCCGGTGCAGACTCGATGGGCTGAATGGCCTCCTTCTGCACTGTAAATTCTATGAAATTCTATGAAACACGGGGAGAATGTGCAAATTTCACATGGACAGTGACCTAGAGCCAGGATCAAACCTGGGCCCTTGGCGCTGTGAGGCCGCAGTGCTAACCACTGTGCCACCGCGCTGCCTCCCTGCTCTTCTTCTAAATGGTGCCATGGGATCTTTTACCGATAGCACCTTAGTTTTAATCTCAACCGTAAGACTCCATGTGGTGACAGTATAAAACTCTCTCAGTCCTACGCTGGGAGAATCAGGCAACACTTTGGCGTGGGGTTTGCATCCAGACTTTCTGGGCGGGATTCTCTGATCCTGAGGCTAAGTGTTGATGCAGTCGTAAACGCCGTCGCATTTCTCAACGACATCAACATGGCCTCAGGAGCAGCAATTCTGACCCCTGCAGGGGGCCAGCCCGGCACTGGAGCCACCCTCGCCGATCTCGGTGTCAGATGGGCAGTGCGGGTCTGTGCATGCGCAGTGGGTCTGGCGCCAATGTGCACATGCGCGCATGCGTGGTGGGTCCCCTCTCCGCACCGGCCCCGATGCAACAGGGCTACAGGGGCCAGCGTGGAACAAAAGAGGCCCCCAGCCAGAGAGACCGGCCCACCGATCGGTAGGCCCCGATCGTGGGCCAGGCCACAGCGGAGGCCCGGAGCCTCCTCACCCCCCCACCATGCCGCCCCTGGATGCATCCACGCCGAGATCCTGCTGGCTAAGAGCTGGTGCGAACGGCGCCGGTGGTACTCGGCTTTTTTTTGCGTGGCCGCTCGGCCTATCCCGGGCCAAGAATCACTGGGGAGGGCCCCGTAGAGCGGCCCCCGATCGGCGCCACACTTACCCCACCGGCACCAATGGTGCCGATTCTCCGCTCTCCAGAGAATTGGCGGACTGGCGTCAGGGCGGCGTGGCGTGATTCACGCCCGTCCCGGCGATTCTCCGGCCTGGGTCAAGGGGGCTAACTACCTAACCACAGTTGACACAAGTTATAGCTGAAGACATTGTACCAGTAAAATTAAGAGTAAAATTCCTCAGGGAAATGCAACTGGCTCCTTCCTGTATGTCACTGAAAACAATGCACATGTCAAGAAGGGATTGGGTCCAATCCTTCTCTTGCGGGATTACTGCTGTGCTTTGAAGCTGATGTTTGTTCTCTCTGCTTTGTTAATGTACATTAAGTCATATTCACAGCAGGAGTTGACAGTTCTGCTCCGCTAACCTCAGGGCCCTCACCTTCCCTGGTCAGCAGGAATAATTGTTGGAAGAAAAACCTGACATTTCACTCCCAGCTGAGAATATACGGCTTCGAAAGCAACAAGGCAACAATGCTGAATGTCTCGGGGTAAAGCACACCAGGAGGGGGAAATGAATTGGAGGCATTTCCAGTAGATACAGTTTTGTTGAGGTAATTGAAGCGAATGGATGAGTAACCACTTTAACCCGTTCCAACGTCGTCCTGAAGGAGATTCAGTTAGAGATTTGATAGCACTGTAGCCTGGGTTTAGAAACATGGAATAAATAGACTGGGGCATATCCTCAAAGCTCTGCTGGACCCACATCCGAGGACCTGCTTCTAGTGACACTGTTCAGTCAACTGACAGAAGCGAGCTATCCAAATCGACAAATCGAACCAGCATACAGAGTGGAGCCTAGAAATTCGATAGCACACATTAGAAATGAAAGATTTATATTCATGTAGAGCCGCTCGCAGTTGACCACAGAACATTCCAAAGTGCTTTGCGGCCAATGAAGTACTTCTGAAGCGTCGTCACCATGATAGTGCGGGAAACACAGCAGCCAATTTGCGCACAGCGAGCTGCCGCACACACAGCATGTGTTGACCAGACGACTTGTTTTAGTGATGTTGGCTGAGCGAGAAATATTGGCCAGGCCACTGGGGGCAATTCCACTGTTCTTCTTTGTGTAATGCCATGCGAGCTTTCACATTCACCTGCGAGAGCAGGCGGGGCTGTGGTTTAAACTCACCTCAGTGATGGCACCTCTTACTGTACGGCACTCCCTCAGTACTGTAAATGTACAGCATTCCCCAGTACAGGAATGGCTGCTGAGAGTTTTGCAGAACCTACAACCTTCTGACTCAGAGGTGAGAGTGCAATCCACTGATAGCACCGGTCTGGTTAGTATGAGGAGGGACAGAATCGATGGCATGGCAATTGATCAATGCTGGAGGAGATATCAGACAGGCTTCTGGCATACCTCACCACCTTCTTCCTTCTTATTAACATCTCGCCCTCAGATAATTGTCAGGCACCTCTTCCTTTGCCATTTTTGCTCCACCACATCACACGAAGAGTGGACCCTTGCCCCCGCCCCATTTTATGTTACAATCTGGGAATGGGGAAACCCCAATTGTCATTTCTGGAAGAGGAGATCAGCATTCTTGAATGTCAGCACCATCACCTCACTCATCCCCCAGCGAGTACCCGTTCAGAGACTCATGTTCTTTCGAGTGTAGGGTGGAGGACGGTACTTCACCAGCTGTGGAGGAAGATGTTGACTGGAGAATCTTTAACCCCCTGGGGGAGTGGACCTCTTGGATTAGAGCTTCTGAGGCTGCACCAGTGAACCTGGGAGCCCTCCCTGGAGCTCTTGCAGTCTTTATGAACGTTTTGAAGTTTGTCTGCAGCCTCAGGCCAGCCACCCCCTAAAGGAGGTGCTGGCCCCCTTGAAATAGCATCATAAACACCTCAATTCATTTGTACCTCTCTCCCCACCACGATACAGATGGGCAGCCTATAAGCACATCTAGCTCATATTAACTGGAGCTACCAGCACCAATTCTACAAGGTCTCAGCTCCCATGTAAACAGCTTTGTGCAGCCTCCCCTCTCCTACCTGTTCAAATGTCTTGACCAAGTTATACAAGTTCAAATTTCAAAAACCAATACTGATACATTTGTATTAGGCAAGGCAGTAGGGGTTAGGAAACAAAGACTAGTAAATGGAATTAAGGTCCTCGACTTTACAACTTTCGAGTTACGACAAAAGGCACTTGTTTATTAATTGTCACCTTCTTTCGACTTTACAATGGTGGTTTTGAGTTTACAATGCCAGACTAACATGTTCATATGTAGGCATTGAATTTCTGCACTGCCCACATGAATGGCTGCATAATGTCACTCCAGCTATGGTACCAACTCTCATTCGGTGGGAAGCGAGTGTTTTGTTCTGTTAATCCACCTGATGGCCAATCTCAGGTTTTATTTGGCATGTGGGAGTCCCGTTCGTTATCGGAATTAACCAGACAAATCGCTCCATCAACTAAGAACGGCCATGCACGGGCCATGCACGGAACGGCCATGCATAGGTTTTATTTGGCACGGCCATCATAACAGCGCTCAATGCATCGTCCCCCAAGGTCAGGCAGGCAGCTGATGGCTTTATTGTACACCCCACACTGAGTGAGGAACTTGTGATGAGGCGTGCCTGCATCGAGTCACCTCAGCAACAGGGCAAGAGTTGGGAGCACCTTTGGGCGCCCCATGAGTGATTTACGGCCTTGGTTCAAGAACCAATCCCCCACTTGCGCCATTCTTCCAATGGGGGAATAGGTTCCGAGTTGTAATGTTTTTACTTACGGATTTTCCAGAACCAATTGTGTCATTCAGTGCGAGGACTGCTTGTGGAGATCAGCCATGATTGAATGGAAAGGAGGTACATACTCAAGGGCTAAATGGCTTCTTCCAATCCCTGTGCCCCAATCCATCTGGGCAGAAATTGCGATCGGCCAAACCTGAATTTACATTTCATTGACACTTCAACACATTCTGTTAGATTTACGACACTACTTTTGATTTCGAAATGGTAGAAATTATCTTCATCATTATTTGTAATGAGCGAGTTAATTGTTAAAGATTCAAAAAATTGAGTTAGTTATCTAGTGAAGCCAAAGCACAGACAATTAAAGCTTGGAATCTCTTAGTAAAATATGCTTTGATGATCTCTTTATTCGAGATTTCACGAGCCAGTTTGATTGGATCTGCAATATGTCCACAGATTTATTTGCGAGGAGTAGTTTGAAAAATGTGTTTATTTTACACACTTGACACTTCCTACTCCTTTGTACCATCTCTACTCCCATTGTCGCTTGGATTCTGAACAGAACTAATACATAACAACCTCTTCACTCCAAAAGTGATTCATTTTGCAAAGCCTTTGAGAGTTCTTGGCATAGTAAGGTGAAACATCAATGAAAGTTTTTAAATTAACATGTTCCATGTAGCTAATTTATTTTGTTCTGCTGCGCTATTGTTGAGAATTCGATTCTTCTACATTTTTTAACTTTTAAAATTCCATTTTGTCATTCTAAAGGAACTTTTACAATAATGTAACGCGAGCGTTATACTAAATAACCTTGGCAGATGGTGAAATTTGAATTTAATTTCCACAAAATCTGAAATTAAACATCTAAGGATGACCATGAAACCATTGTCGATTGTTGTAAACTATAGTTACCCTCTGACTCCGACTCAATAGTCATAAGCCCTTGGTGGTTGGGGAGGGATTGGATCAGGCTCAGCTTTGATGACTCCTGTGGTCAAATAGCCAATCATCACCATATGTGGGCAAAGCTTGTATTTTTTGAGACAGATCCCAACTGAAAAGGGTTGAAAATTGGGAATCAAATCTGTTGGTTGAAACTATATAAAAGGAGACAGAACTATCAGAGCTCAGTGGAGGTTGATGAGTCCAATGGTGCAGTACAGGCAGGCTGAAGAAGAAAGAGAAAAACTAAATCTAGAAGCTGCGAAAAACTAAATACACAGTTGCTGCAACTGCATCTTGCTACTGGAAGATAACATTGGTGGATCTACACCATCCAGACTGACTTGAGAATGCTCTGCAGACGTACCATTTTTGGTGAAGGCCCTATCCATGGCACTCAGGTTTGTTGTGCGCTGCTGTTGGCTGGTGTCAGGTTAGCTCCAAGAAGGCGAGGAACTGAAAGTCTTCACAAGGAAGGTAGTGTATTGAAGGTCATTGTGACTGAGTTTGGTGATTTATATGCTGAGTGGATTGGTGAGCCAATGTGTCTTAGTTGTACCAGCCAATTAATGTGTAATTACGTTCCTGAAATGTTCCTGTTAACTCTTGAACTCATATTGATTCTGGATGTTAGAGTATAGGAGGTTATCTGAGATGGTATTTAGTGTTTGTTTTGTTTGACTCTTGTATAATAAAAGTTATTTTGTTTTAAACCGTGGAATCCAGACGCCTACATTTTCAGCAAATAACTAGGATTTTCGAATATCTTGTCTGAAATTATAGCACAATACATTATATAACTATTTTCACATAATATTGGTTACTTGAGCAGGATATTGGAGTCTGCAAAATGCCCAGTGTCCATTGTAGCCATATCTAAGGGAAGAAAGGAAGGGAAGGAAGGGGTTGGTTTAGCACAGTGGGCTAAACAGCTAGCTTGTAATGTAGAACAATGCCAGCAGCGTGGGTTCAATTCCTCTACCAGCCTCCTTGAACAGGTGCCAGAATGTGGCGACTAGGGGCTTTTCACAGTAACTTCATTGAAGCCTACTTGTGGCAATAATTGATTCCTATTATTATAACATGGATTTCGACAGAATAGCTTTTTATTCCATTTGGAACGCTTTTTGATTGTGTTTGTATCTTGGATCTGTTAATCATGCCAGGGCAGTGTGAGCTGCTCTCGTTAGGCAATCGCTGCTTTATAAACTTGTATATAGACTTAGAACCCAGGTTAGATTAATTTTCAGTAGAGATGCACATTATCCCATGAATGAATCAGATTATTTAATTATGTGCTGTGTTGCATCCTGTAATTGAACTGTTGCTATTTGTCTAACTGAATTATGGCTCCGTTTGGCCTCACAGCAGTTTCTTAACTCTGCCCGAGGGTCTTGTCCACGGCGCAGTGTGTGGCAAACTTAACACTGAGTTAGGAGTTCCTGGGGCTAAGTCTCACTCCAGGACTCAGCATAAAAAATGTAGACTGGCACTCCCAGTGCAGTATGAAGGGAGTGCTGCACTGTCAAAGGTGCTGTGTTACAGGTTAAATGTTAAACCAAGGTCCTGTCTGCCCTTTCAGCTGGACATAAAAGATACCTTACTTTGGAGGAGACTCCAGTGTCCTCGCCAATATTCACCCTTTAACCAATGTGACAAAAGCAGATTATCTGGTCATTATCACACTGCTTTGAATGGGAGCTTGCTATGTGCAAATTGACTCCCTCTTTTTTTAAAATTATCTGTTCATGGGACGTAGCCTGTGCCAACGTTTATTGCCCATCCCTTATTGCCCTCAAGGGGGCATTTTACAGTCAACCACATTGCTGTGGATCTTGTCACGTGGAGGCCAGGTAAGGATGGCACATTTCCTTCCCTACAGGACATTAGTGAACCAGGTGGGACAATCAACAATGGTTTCATGGTCATCATTAGACTTTTCTAATTCCAGATTTTTATTGAATGAAAATTTCACCATCTGCCATGGCAGGATTTGAACCTGGGGCTCAAGAGCATTATTCTAGGTCTCTGGTTTACTAGTCCAGTGACAATACCACTACGCCACCTCCTCCTCTGCATCATTTCATCAGTGACTGCACTTGGGAAGTTCTTCATTATCTGTGAAGTGCTTTGAGATGCTGGGTGGTCCTGAAAGGTGCTAGATCAATACAACCTTTCTTTTTCGTGCTCCTCCACAATTTTCTGGGACATCTGGTATGGAGGGAAGATCTTATGAGGAAAGGCTGAGGGACTTGAGGCTGTTTTCATTAGAGAGAAGAAGGTTAAGAGGTGACTTTATAGAGGCATACAAGATGATCAGAGGATTAGATAGGATGGACAGTGAGAGCCTTTCTCCTTGGATGGTGATGGCTAGCACGAGGGGACATAGCTTTAAATTGAGGGGAGATAGATATAGGACAGATGTCAGAGGTAGGTCCTTTACTCAGAGAGTAGTAAGGGCGTGGAATGCCCTGCCTGCAACAGTAGTGGACTCGCCAACATTAAGGGCATTTAAATGGTCATTGGATAAACATATGGATGATAAGGGAATAGTGTAGATGGGCTTTAGATTGGTTTCACAGGTCGGCGCAACATCGAGGGCCGAAGGGCCTGTACTGCGCTGTAATGTTCTATTGTCTATCCTCCCAAACATTCCAGGTAACCTATCCTTTAACCATTCCCTGACATTGGCTTTGATTTATCCAATTAAACCAAAGGATGATGGAGAGGAGTCATTCACAAGCCCCATCGCTCCCTGAGACCGTTAAAATATGTATGTATTTGCCCAGCTGAATGTGCAGCTGGAGTGAAACAATTTTAAAACCCATCATTCGTAGGAAATCAAAAAATATTGTCTCTTTCAATCTTTATTATTTCGGGTATGATTCGAGTCCAAACAGCTGGAAATTATTTCCCAGTGGGTGGCAAATTTACGACTAAGTTTTACACTAGTTTTATATGGTCCTTGTCAGATTAACCATTAAGACTTTCTTCCCTATTGGAAGCAAAATGACAAATGTAACTGGTGGGTGGAGGAGTAGCAGAGCCGCTGTGTTAATGGGTTACTAATCCTGAGCTGTGAGTTCAAATCCCACCATGGCTGCTTTTCATTTGAAAAACGTGCCTGTTGTGGATCACAACAATGGGCCTTACGGTAGCATGGTGGTTAGCATCAATGCTTCACAGCTCCAGGGTCCCAGGTTCGATTCCCGGCTGGGTCACTGTCTGTGTGGAGTCTGCACGTCCTCCCCGTGTGTGCGTGGGTTTCCTCCGGGTGCTCCGGTTTCCTCCCACAGTCCAAAGATGTGCGGGTTAGGTGGATTGGCCATGCTAAATTGCCCGTAGTGTAAGGTTAATGGGGGGATTGTTGGGTTATGGGTATACGGGTTACGTGGGTTTAGGTAGGGTGATCATTGCTCGGCACAACATCGAGGGCCGAAGGGCCTGTTCTGTGCTGTACTGTTCTATGTTCTAATAAGTAAAACCGAAAATCAGGAGTTATAAGGAAATAGTCTTGGTTTACAGTTATCTCTGTCGGTCTCTTCAATAGGGACTGTAAAAATCATATATATATAAATTGTATGAGATGATCAAGGAGGATTCGAATGATAGTTGTGTATCATTCAAAAGCTAGAGTCCCCCTGAGTGTTGTTGACATCATCAGCAAACATAGGAGCAGGAGGGGGTCACTTAACCCCCCTTCTGCCATTTAATGAGGTCATGGTTGATTCGTGACATTAATCCCAACATCTGTCTTTACCCCATAACCCTTAACACTGCTGCTGAACAAAAATCTATTAATCTCAGATCTAAAATTTCAATTGATCTGACGCATGAGCTCTGAACTTACACCACTGTTTTCTGAAGAAAATTTTCCTCATTTCACTCATCAATGTTCAGCTTTTAATTTTTCGAGTATGTGCCCAGTCCTAAACCCTCCAACCAGCAACATAATTTTTCTCTGCCCTCTGTTCCCCACAATATCTTCAAAACGTCAGTAATTTCAGCACAGCAGCACAGTGGCTAGCACAGTTGCTTCACAACTCCAGGGTCCCAGGTTCGATTCCCGGCTGGGTCACTGTCTGTGTGGAGTCTGCACGTTCTCCCCGTCTCTGCGTGGGTTTCCTCCGGGTGCTCCGGTTTCCTCCCACAGTCCAAAGATGTGCGGGTTAGGTGGATTGGCCATGCTAAATTGCCCCTTAGTGTCCAAAAAGGCTAAGTGGGGTTACTGGGTTATGGTAAACACCGCATAGACAATCACCTAAGGCCATACTTGAACCTGGGCCCCTGACGCGGTGAGGCAGTGGTGCCACTGCGTCACCCATGTTTATGACATTTGAATGAACTGTTGTTCCAGTTGAGTCTGTGGAGTTAGGATAGAATCACAGAATCCCGACAGTGCAGAAGGAGGGCATTCGGCCCATCAAGTCTGCAGCGATTATTTGACAACAGTTTAAGTCAAATAATCAGTTCATCCAAGCCGCTTCCTATTCCAAACACCCACTATTTATTCCATCAATCCGTTCTCACCAATGGGTGCAAGTTCCATTTTACATCCGTGATCATTATTTTCTCCATCTCTCCGCCCATTAAATATCAATGGATTACATGCATGTTCCTGTGTTTATGTGCACATGTGCAGGTGCCAGAAGCTGCAGTCCAATTTACCTCCATAAATCTGACAGCCTCCGTTATTGCTGGTGTAAAATTTGGGTCTTTCAATGTGGTTATCTGTGATCCGGCACATCTGAAAAGGTATCAGGCTGTTGTAAGTTCCCAGCTGGTTGATTAATACCCTTCTGAGAGGAGAATCTACCATCATTTGTGAGTCTAGTCTCACTATGCAGTTTACTCTCAATGGCCTCCGACCATTGTGATGGTGATCGTGGCATCAGCAACAACTTGCATTTATATTTTTGCACAGTCGCCAATACCAAAGCAGATCCATCACCACTTTCTCAGGGCACCTAATTGTCACTCATATCCCAAGACGAAACAATTGTGTCCGCTCAACTTCTTGATATCTATGACTTTCAAAGTGCTGAGTGCAGTATTGCCAGCCATTCCTCTGTGGTGGCCTTTCAGTCGGGAGGTTATGGGTTTCAATCCCATTCCAGTGCGGTATCAGAGGAGTGCAGCACTGTGATGGAGGTGCCATCATTTAGACAATACCATCTCAGGAGCACCTCAAGGATCCATTGGCAATATTTTGAGGAAGAGCAGTGGAAGTGTCCCTGGTCTCCTGGCCAATATTTATCCCTCAATCAACATCACAAAAATAGATTAACTGATTACCGTGAGAGCTTGCTGTGGGTAAATTGGCAGCTGCATTGTTTACACTGCATCAGTGACTTGACTCAAAAAAAGTGCTCAATTGATTGTAAAATGTTTTGGGAAATCCTGAGCTAATGAAAGGCGCTCTATAAACCCAATCCACCTTTCTTCGACAAGACCTTGTAGACTTGGTTGTTGTTGTGCTGAAGACGCATGAACAACTGTGCGAGAACAGTGCACGAAAAAGCCAAAGCTCACACACAGCGCAATTATAATGCACAAATTGAAAGAAGTTTGACAGATTTAAGGCTTCCAAGTTAGTTCTAACGAGATTGCTTGCACAACACTAAACAATATGGAACAAAGGGAGGTGATTGTTGAGAGCGTGTTGGTGCTGTTTGTAATGACTGTGTAGCTGCACATTATTTTGACATTCTTCTTAACCCATTGAAAGCTATTTTACTTCAGAGACTTTACTCCATTAGAATCCTACGGTTATGGTTATTCATTATGAGAACGCCCTGATATTCCACTTATGCCTGTGACACTCATTAATTCTGACTTTTACACTCCACTGTATCAAATATATCCTTCTCCCCATTACAGCCACTTTAGCATCCCTATCCAATAATATAATTGTAGAGTGCATACCGCTAGCTAATTTATTACACAATTACATTGGACACACTCTGGTTAATGCTCTGCCCCAGTGGCAATAATGGTCCTTCCCTCCTTCATGTCTACATCTTGAAAAGGACATTGACAAGCTTGACAAGGGGTAATTTGCAATGGCTCTTACTCTATTGTAATACAAGTGCTGACTGAGTGTAAAGCTCCCAGTCCCATGCCAAGCTAACACGGTGGATAGTGCTTCCACCTCATTTGTCTCATATTGTGTATGCGTGGATGCAATGAAAATCAAAGTGCACAGGTTCGAACATGGACTGACACACCAGGAAGCCACTGGCTAAAGCTCAGATTCTCTCAAACATTACCGTGTTAAATGGGGTTGGAATTCTTACTGCCAAAAGCCTTGCTCCTGAACTCAGCAATTCAACACCTTTGTAATTGAAGTAGATTTGTTTTTCCAAAGAATGAAATATTTTAGAATAACTCCTTTGAGCAAACATGAAACATGCAGAGACACAGAACATTTCAAAATTCAAAGGCAGCATTCAATGGACAACAGATTTTTATAAGTTTTGATTTTGATGTAACCTCTCGAGCTTGTTCCACCTTTCAGTGAGATCCTGACTCCACAAACCCACCTTTGCCCCAGACGGACTGAAACCTCCCAAGGAGGGCCGATCGGCGTCAGATTGGCAAGGGGGTGTCGCATGTTCTCGGACTCCGTCTTCACAGTGCAGGATTTTCGGAGGAAGCTAAGCCTTGCCCCATTTTCACTGTACGGGTGTCATATTTTGGTACGTCTGCATTCACTAACAGAGTGAACAGGTTTGGATATTTAAATAGTTTTTCACTGTGCCAGTGAGTACGTGGGAGTGCGCAGCTTGGGAGGGTGGCTGAATGGCTGGGTGATGAGGTTTGCTTGGTGGCTTGCCAGGTTGGATTGAGAGAGGGGTGGGGGGTGGTGGGTGGTGGGGGGGTGGGGTGGGTGGGGGGGGGTGGGGTGGGGGGGTGGGGGGGGTGGGGGGTTGGGGGGGGGTGTGGGGGGGGGGTGGGGTGGGTGGGGGGGGTGGGGTGGGGAGGTGGGGGGGTGGGGGGGGGTGGGGGGGGGTGGGGGGTGGGGTGGGTGAGGGGGGGGGGGGGGTGGGGGGGGTGGGGGGGTGGGGGGGGGTGGGTGGGGGGGGGGTGGGGTGGGTGGGGGGGGTGGGGTGGGTGGGGGGGTGGGGTGGGGGGGGGGAGGGGTTGGAGTAGACTCAGGGGATTAGGTCAAAGTGAGTGAGTATCCATAGTTACCCAAGAGCTGAAACCATTTATTTTAAGTCCAGTACCTCATGGACAGCTCTACAGATAAGTATGTCACACCCCACTCCGATCTCCAATCCAGACGTTTTCTGGACACAGGAGAATTGCTCATCAGAAGTCCAAACTACTCGGGGCAATTGTGTGTGGTCAGTTCATTGGGACAGCTAATATCGCATTGTGGAGGGGTTTGCCTGGAGAATACCAGCCAGAGATTGGAAGTTCAGGGCCTAGATTTCCTCTTCCCAGCCTCCCCAGTCAGCAGAAATCGTTTTTCTCCATTTTCCCTCTCAGTCCCAGAAAAAAAGTACAGAGAACACAGAAAGAATATCACACACTCAACGTATCCTAAACTTCTTCCTATCTATGACTATTTCTGAAGTGTGGTGTACGCAGGTCCAAGGTATCAAAGGGTAATGAAGTAGCAAAACAAGTATCCTAATAATAATCTCTATTAATGTCACAAGTAGGCTTACATTAACACTGCAGCGAAGTTACTGTGAAAAGCCCCTCGTCGCCACATTCTGGCGCCTGTTCGGGTACACGGAGGGAGAATTCAGAATGTCCAATTCACCTAACACGCACGTCTTTCAGTACTTCATCATAGAATGAGACATCATTCTATGTTCTTGTGTTCTTATGTTCTTATCATAGAATTTACAGTGCAGAAGGAGGCCATTCGCCCATCGAGTCTGCACCGGCTCCTGGAAAGAGCACCCTACCCAAGGTTAACTCCTCCACCCCATCCCCATAACCCAGTAACCCCACCCAACACTAAGGGCAATTTTGGACACTAAGGGCAGTTTATCATGGCCAATCCACCTAACCGGCACATCTTTGGACTGTGGGAGGAAACCGGAGCACCCGGAGGAAACCCACGCACACACGGGGAGGATGTGCAGACTCCGCACAGACAGTGACCCAAGCCGGAATCAAACCTGGGACCCTGGAGCTGTTAAACGATTGTGCTATCCACAATGCTACCGTGCTGCCCATAACACGGGGAGAACGTGCAGACTCCGCACAGACAGTGACCCAAGCCGGGATTCGAACCCATGAAGCAACAGTGCTAACCACTGTGCTACCATGCCGCTGTTTTTAGAAGCATAGATGTGGACCAGGATATTGGGAGAGGTCAGCGTTCTGTTTCAAATTTGCCATGGGATCTATTGCGTGAATCTGAAACACCACACGTGACCGTAACAACTCACTTCAAAAGTGGAAACCTTTTCAGTGCCACCTGTGTCAGCATAGATTATATACTCAAGGCCTGGACTGCACTTTAATGCCACAGATTTCTGAGTAGAGGTGAGTGTCCAACTAGCCAAGGCAAGCTGATAATTTCTAATCTCCCTGGGGTAGAGATCAATGAATGGATTACAGGTCCGCACTCCAGATTTCTACCTCGTGACTTCGATTTCGAAGGGGACTTTGGATAAGGACAATATTGTGCAAGGCCAAGATACTTCACATGGTTACCTTAACTGCATTAGTCATTATGTCGACATTGTCAGGCAAGATGATAAAGACTGAGAGGCACAGCACAAGTGTAATAATAATAATTATAATCATCTTTATTATTGTCATAAGTAGGATTACATTAACACTGCAACAAAGTTACTGTGAAAATCCCCTAGTCGCCACATTCCGGCGCCTGTTCGGGTACACTGAGGGAGAATTCAGAAAGTCCAATTCACCTGACAGTACGTCTTTCGGGACTTGTGGGAGGAAACCGGAGCCCCCGGAGAAAATCCACGCAGACACGGGGAGAACGTGCAGACTCCGCACAGACGGTGACCCAAGCCGGGAATCGAATCTGGGTCCCTGGCGCTGTGAAACAACAGTGCTAACCACTGTGCTACCGTACCTCAACTTAAGTCAACACCATAAGAAGAGAAGGGGAGAAAGTGAACGCTGAGGAACAAACAAACACCTAATTACTGACAGTTATGGTGATGTTACAGTGCAATATTGTCACTCCCTCACACTGACTGAAGCAAGGAAACGTTGGTGAGGCCTCTGCAGTCAGTTTATAAACCGCCTTTGGCAATTGACTGAAGGTTGTTTTATCTGAACTGTTTCTTGTCCAACCCACTGTTGGGGGGCAGTGGAATCAAAAGGGAAAAATAGATAAATGACTTACTAAGGCTGAGTGCCGTGTTACAGTCCAATGGGTGGTCACTTGGAGTACAAAAATCAGCTGGTTCATTTTCAGTTTTGTCGCATGTGGGGTGACCTTGTGGGATCAACCACCCGAATGTAGGGTTTCAATGAAGCAAACATTCGGGACATTCTAGTGCGTGCTCCACTCTTCCAGCTTACTGCCGAGGTAGCAAATTTGAACATTACCCCCACATATGGATTGAATGTTTTTAACTCGACTCTGGAGCTCCGTTTATCGGCAGTGACATACCTGATTTCTGTAACATTGCTGAAAGTTTTCGACAAAGTTTTACTGGGTTAGATTTCTGGAGATTGCCGGGTAGATTTACAATTCACCTTGAGGTGCGAAAGTGTCTTTGGTAGGAATGAATGGGTGACCTCCGATGTTAGTTTTACATTTGGTTTGTTATGTTGAAAATCTTTCCCTTAGGCTGGATGACCACGAGGTATGCCGCCAGCAGAATTGTACCTCAGCCAAGCTCAGCACCTTCGGAAGAAAAGGGAAGGTGTACTTGTAATCTTGATAATGTAAGGATTGAGTTTCTTTGTTTCAGTTTTCCAGAAGATCTTCATTCAAGGATCTGGACGAGTTGCATTTGAGAGAAGCCTCCACACAGGAGCTCAGTAGGGTTCATAGTTAAAATAAACGTAGGAAGATAAATACATAAAGTGTCAAATGATGTTAGAAAAAGGAGGAAGATAAGTGAGGAAGAACGAAGCTTGCAGTTGAAAGGAGGGAGCAGGAGACAGTGACAAATGAAACATTTTTCTCTATAATGTATCATGATAATTGCTTCTTTCTTTCTGTCAAGTACAAACGGAGTGAAATAGCAAGGCTTACTCACGGAAAATGGCCCAGCTTGTTTGGATACTGGAACCAATATAAATCTTGGGCTGGGTTTCCAATGTATTGGCCAAATATAAAATTAATGCTGTGGATGGTCCGCGAATTTTGAAACTGCCCTATTCATGCTTCCACTGAAATCGATGAACAATGACATGTCGAAAATTTAAATTGTTCTGTCTGAGTGTTCAAACTGTTCAACAGAAAGACAAGCATTGTGAGAGTTTTATTTGCATACACATCACCCATTTAGGAGACAGGTGTTTAAATGCAATTTGTTCTAATCATTCTTCGATAAATATTCCCTCTCCTGCCTTGTTCAAAATAAATTGTTGTACATGAAGCCATAAAGGAGTGACAGATAGAGTCATAGAATCTACAGTGCAGAAGGAGGCCGTTCAGCCCATCGAGACTGCACCGGCCCTTGGAAAGAGCACTCTACTTAAGCCTACAACTCCACCATATCCCTGTAACCCAGTAACTCCACCGAACCATTTTGGACACGAAGGGCAGTTTAGAATAGCATGGAGATAAAGCTGTGGTTTAGTAAAGCATTCTCTTCATTGTCATCTAAAGTTGAGGAAGATAGAACTTGATACAACCAGCCACAAACATACAGCAACATGGGTTTTCTGTGCAGTCCATGTGGCTCACTGCAAATTACCCAGTTTTGGACAGGAGAGGGCACATTCTGGGTCATAGCGAGTGAGAACCTGCCCACAGGTGTACTCTGAAACATTGAAAAGTATCAAGTGTAAAAATTCTCAGACGGGCTTTTGGATGCGATGATACTGTGTGGGACAAAATTACTGAGCACTATTTCAAGTTGAAACCTCAAAGCAAGAGGTATATAGATGCATAGCGATAAAAGACAGGTTTGGAACTGAAGTCAGGCAGTACTTTTCCCTGCAAAGGATAATAAATATCTGGATGTTGGTTAATGGAGGCCAAAACTGTAGGATAATTCAAGAACCAATAAATGGCTTGATAGGGAGACTGACGATTTCGACAGCAGAATGAGCGAAATTGATTGCCGATTTTCATTCTGAATATTTAATTCTATTAATTTATAATAATAATCTTTATTGTCACAAGTAGGCTTATATTAACACAGCAGTGAAGTGACTGTGAAAAGCCCCTAGTCACCACATTCCGGCGCCTGTTCGGGAACACTGAGGGAGAATTCAGAATGTCCAATTCACCTAACAAGCACGTCTTTCGGGACTTGTGGGAGGAAACCGGAGCACCCGGAGGAAAGCCACGCAGACACGGGGAGAACGTGCAGACTCCGCACAGACAGTGACCCAAGCCAGGAATCGAACCTGGGACCCTGGCGCTGTGGAGCAACTGTGCTAACCACTGTGCTGCCCCAATGCATAATGGGATAGATTTTCCTCTCAATCATTACCAGTGGGAAAGGTGGCATATCTAGTCCGCCTGCCCTACACATTTGGCTTTCCAACTAAATCCAGCGAACAAAGTTTCAGACTGTTCTTTCTACCTTTGGCCTCCTGCACATAAAGCTCAGCTTCAGTTCTTTACACTTCCTGGAGCAAGATGGCTGTAAATGGTCTGGATCCTGACCAGGGGTTGGGAGTTCACCCACACCAACTCCTTGAACTGCTCATGATGCCTATCAGTACAAGACCAACCTGCCCGTTGAATGATAGCCCTCCAACCCATTTGAGATTGCACTGGGCTGGAGAGGTGTAACCAGGGGCATGGTAACGGGACCCAGTCCCCCAAATCTCTCATTGGCAGGATTGGGGAGCCAGCTGCTGATAATCATATAGAGGAGCATTGAAAAGTGCTGTTTCAATAATGTGTATTTAAAAGAAGAAATGATTCACAGTAAAGCTTCGGGTCTTAATTTCCCAACTAAGCAGCACACCTCGCTCACAGAATTATGAGCATTGAGCTTGTTGTACGATGAGTTTAATGGCCCTCTTGAGTAATGGCACAAGGATTTGTTTTTCTTCCTGTGATCTTTTTGGAGGAAATTGCCCGGAACTGGCCAAAAGATGGTGGAATCAGAAATGCAAATTGCTCCCAGTGCAAGTCAGGTTCCCTCGGTCCCTTGTATTAGTTTAAAAACATTGCACCATAATGTCCGCCGACCACAATACACTTCCACTATCCCTTCGCTAAATCCATCGCTGTGGAGGTTCTAAGAATTGTGTTTATTTGAAAGCTTTTGGTAGGGGTTACCAATCCTTCAATCCTTCAGGATTGGCCTGGGATCTCCAGGAATTGAAGAAAAATCCTCACAACACTTTCCTGGGGGAAAATAAAGGGACATAAAAATGTTGGTTGTCATTTCCTTTGAACATTTCTCTTTATCAGACATAAAAATATTAAAATTGGGCGGCGGGGGGGGGGAGGCTGTTTGGTTGATAGTCAGGTCTCACCCAATTGTGTGGAGTCTTTTTACTTTCCCGTTGGTTTAGGAAGACGGCAGGAATGTGGTAATGTGGTAATAGAATCAGAGAATCCCTACAGTGCAGAAGGAGGCCATTCGGCCCATCGAGTCTGTACTGGCCCTCTGAAGGAGTACTCCACCCAAGCCCACTTCCCCGCCCCATTCTTATAACCCTTTCACCTAGCCTACATATGCCTGGACATTAAGGGGCAATTTAGCCTGGCCAATCCACCTAACCTGCACATCTTTGGACTGTGGGAGGAAACCGGAGCACCCGGAGGAAACCCACGCAGACACGGGGAGAATGTGAAAACTCCGCACAGACAGTCACCCGAGTCCGGAATTGAATCCGGGTCCCTGACACGGTGAGGCAGCAGTGCTAACAACTGTGCCGCCATGCCATCATTGAAAAAGTAATCCTGAGGCCCAGGCTAATGCTCTGGGAACATGGGTTCAAATCACACATTGATAGCTGGTGGAATTTAAATATAATTAATAAACACGGAAGTAAAAAGTCAGTGTAATGGTGACCTTGAAACTGTTATCGATTGTCATAAAAACCCATCTGGTTCACTAATGCCCTTCACGGAAGGAAACCTTGCCGTCCTTACCCAGTCTGGCCTACCCGAGGCTCCCGACCCAGAGCTATGTGGTTGACTCTTAAATGCCCTCTCAACTGGACCAGTAAGCACTCAACTGTATCAAACTGCTAGGACATGTAAAAGCAATGAAACTACATGGATCAAGCAGCATTGACCTGGGCATTGGAAATGACAAAGGCACACCCAACCCTGTCGACCTTAACATCACCATCACCACCCCTGGTAATGCCCTGTTCCACCGAGAGGTCAGAACCACCAGAGGTGGAGACACAATGGTACACAGTCAAGAAGGAGGTGCCCTGGGAATTCTCAACATTGACTCTGGACCTCATGAAATCTCGTGGCATCCGTCCTTGATACTATTGATAGGAATGATCACCGGAGTTCCTGCAGATGCAAAGTCCTGTTGTCTCGTTGGCGACACCCTCCATCTTGTTGTGTAGTAGTATCACCATGTGAAACAGGATAGAATTCGTTCAGATCTAGCAACTCAAAACTGGGCATCCATGAGGGCCATCAGCAGCAGCAGAATTGTGTTCAACCACAATCAGCAACCTCATGGCCTGGCATACCCCCCACTCTACCATTACTACCAAGCCGGGGGGATCAACCCTAGTTCAAAGAACACTGCAGGAGGACATGCCGGGAGCAACACGAGGCATACCTAAAAACGAGGTATCAACCTGATAAAGCTACAACACAGGATTGCTTGCTTGCCAATCAGTGGAAGCAGAAGTGACAGACAGAGTTAAAGGATCCCACAACTAATGAATTAGATCTCAGCTCTGCAGTTCTGCCACATTCGGTCAATTGGGTGAGGCTTGATTGTCAGCCAATTATTACAGCCTTGGCCCAAACATAGACAAAAGAGCTGAACTCAAGAGATGAGGTAAGAGTGACTGACTGCTTTGACATCAAGGCAGCATTTGGTGGAGTGTGGCATCAAGGAGCCCGAGCTAAACTCGAGTTAATGGGAATCAGGATGAAAAGTTTCCATTGGTGACTTTTGGCACAAAGGAAGGTGGTTGTGGTTGTTGGAGGTCAGCACAGCAGGAGTTCCTCAGGGTAGTGTCCTAGGCTCAACCATTTCCATTTGTTTCATCAAGGACCTTCCCTTCATCATAAAGTGTGAAGTGGAGATGTTCGCTGATGACTGCACAATGCTCAGTGCCATTTGCGACTCCTCAGATACTGAAACAGTCCATATCCACATGCAGCAAGACCTGAACAATATTGAAGCTTGGACTAAGTGGTAAGTAAGATTCTCGCTACACAAGTGCCAGGCAATGATCATCTCCAACAAGAGAGAATCTAACCATTCCACTTGACATTCAATGGAATTACCATTGTTGAATCCCCACTATCAACTTGCTGGGAGGCGACCATTGACCATAAACAGAACTGGAGAAACCATATAATTACTATAGCTATCAGATCATGCCAGAGGCTGGGAATTCTGTGGCGAGTGACCCACCTCCTCACTCCCCAAAGACTGTCCACCATCTACAAAGCACAAATCAGGAGAGTGATGGAATACTCTCCACTTGCCTGGATGAGCGCAGCTCCAACAACACTCAAGCAGCTCGATACCATCCAGGATAAAGCAGCCCCATTTGATTGGCTCTCCTTCCACAAACATTCACTCCCTTCACCACCAATACACCACAGCAGCCTTGTGTACCATCTACATACAAGATGCACTGCAGGAACACAGCAAGGCTTTTTAGTCAACACCTTCCAAACTGTGACCTCAGCCACTGAGAAGGACAAGGACAACATGGGAACACCACCATCTGCAACTTCCCCTCCAAATCACTCACGATTCTGACTTGGAAATATACGACCGTTCTTTCACTGTTGCAGAGTCAAAACCCTGGAGCTCCTTCCCTAACAGCACAATGGATGTTTCTACAGCACATGGACTGCTGCGGTTCAAGAAGGCAACTCACCACCAACTTCTTGAGGGCAATTAGGGTTGGGCAATACATGCTGCCCTAGCCAGCGACACCCACATCCCACGAATGAACGTAAAGAGAACACTTGAGATTGTTCAGCAAGTTCTGTCCAATCGCAGAATCACAACTAACATTAGATATTGTCTTCAAATTAATTTGTTTGTTATTTCATTGTGTTCTCCACCACTTAAACATTCAGGCCCACGAATACATTTGGAGACAGTTGGCAAACCCACTTAGAGCAGGTTCCAAATATTAAGCTGGTTCTTTGGACACAAGGACAGTGATAGGCAGATTATAAAAGCATTGGAATGATTTTTTTGAACTAAATTTACTGGGGAACTGTCTACTGTATCGCAGTATATGGCTCTGTGTTGCTTTTAAATTCATATTCAATCGTTTAAACTGGAGTTACCCACAGGTAATGGATTGAAACTCTGGTGATATTTTATGTTGAAGCGTCTTTGATTTGTATTAATCAAAGTTCACCAAGTTGTTCAATAAATATATCATGGAATATTTTTTAAAGCACAGTCTTCGAGTCACATTGACACCTGGAGCTGCAATATTGTTCACTAATTGGTGAATGAGCAACCTGCGTGCTCATCCTCGCTTTGATTTGCTCGATCCTATTTTCCCTGTGGAGCGATATGAGCAGAATCAGCAACATGTGATAGAAACCACACCCTCCCATTCTTTTGGCACAGTTCTCCTCACTTCCACTTGAATTATATATGACTGTATGAAAATAGCAGACCTAACAGAAAGGGGCCATCTGTAAGTAGCACTTGTTCAAGTGCCAGTCCAGATGACACTCTTGTAAGGTGTTTAATGACTTGTAACGGCTTTGCTGCAGCACAGTAATGTCAACGATTACCTTACAGTTAATTACCAAAATTGATCTCCTTCAGTTTCTTCTATTCATCAATAACAAATTATTCTTCATTTTACCTGTTGTCCTGTTCCTCAGCAACGGCGCTCTGCCAACCTGATATCTTTGCTGCAGCTCTTGACAAAATGTCCACACAGCCGATAGGACGAATGTGGCAACTTACGAACGTTAAAACCGTCAGGGGGGGATTGAAGTCCTTTGAGCGATCGTAGCTGTGGGGAGTAAGCTGTCACTGTGTTACGAACCACGCTGATGTTAAGTGCGAGGGTATCACATCTTTACTTGGTCTGCCAACATGCGACTCCAGACCCACGGCAACGTGATTGACTCTTACATGCTCTCTGAAATGGCCGAACAGGACACTGAATTCAAGGGCAAATGGGGATGGGCAAATAATGTTGGCCCAGCCAGAGATGCCCACATCTCATGAATAAATTTTAATAAGGTCATTTCTCCTGAACAGGATTTTCCAATCTGTTCTATGCGCATTTGAATAACATGAGGCTTATTGCACGATACCCTACAAGTCCCAATGACAATCAGGCAAGCTGCCTAACTGGACTGTGGCTGAACCTGAATGGATTTCGACTCACTCTAACATTGTGGGTGTGGAGCAGGTGAGATCTCGGTATGGGACTCGGGTGAACTAAAAAAAAAATGAATGAGTGTGAACAGGTGAAGCTGGCACCAGATGAGCAAAATGTGCCTGAAGAGAACCGGCAAATATCTATTAATTGACAGCACTTGCCAAAACAACAAGCAGCCAAAAGGACAAGGGCAGTAGATACATGGGAACAGGATCACTTCCAAGCTCCCTAGCAAGTCATATACCATCCCACCAGGGAAACATCTGGGGCAGCATTTTCTGTCCCGTCAGCCCCCTTTTCCGGCACGGTGCGCCCCCCCCCCCCCCCCCCCCCCCCCCCCCCCTCGGCCGGCAATGGGATTCTCCGTTCCCACAGCCGCCCAATGGTGTTTCCCATTGCGGCCACCTCCTCGCCGTCGGGAAACCGGTGTGGGTCGATGCCGGCGAAGCAGAGGGTCCTGCCAATGGAGAATCCCACAGCTTGTTATTCCTTCACTATTGCTGGCTCAAAATGCAGGAACTCGCTGACTAACAGCACTGTGGATGTACCTACTGCAGTGGTTGAAGAAGGTGGATTAGCACCACCTTCTCAAGGGATGCCAAGAAATGCTAGCCTAGCCAGCAACTCCCCCATTGTCGGACTGAATAAAAACAGAAATCGGCAGTTTATGAGGGCAGAAATACTCATAGCTGAGCCTTGCTTCTAAATCAATATACTTAGATCATGAAAGATTGTTGGAGATATTAAACAGGTCATTGAACTGAAACACTAACTCAGCTCCTCCTATCACAGATGCTGCCACACCTGCTGAATGTTGCAGTATTTTCTGATTTTATTTCTGACACCAGCTTCCGCGATAGTTTGCTTGTGGACACTCGCAAATTGTCGTTAAAATCAGAAGCCTTCAAACCAGTCAGTTATCAACCACTAGAATAAGGCTGACCCCTTGTCAGTCCAGGTGCTCAACATTATTCCCACAGCAAAATCTGGTCTGATACACAGGCAGGTGACACAAGTTCATGTCCCAGGCAAGAAGTCCCCTGGCATCCCCCTGACTCTGCAAAATTAAACCTTCCTATTTTGTAGACGTCTGTTCACATTATGTTTATTGCACTTTCCTGTTTGTCGATGTGGGTCCACATATTTTTTTTAATGGGACATGAGCTTCGCAGGCTGTGCCAGCATTTAATAATAATAATCTTTATTGTCAGAAGTAGGCTTACATTAACACTGCAATGAAGTTACTGTGAAAAGCCCCCTAGTCGCCACATTCCGGCGCCTGTTCGGGTACACTAAGGGAGAATTCAGAATGTCCAATTCACCCAACAAGCACGTCTTTCGGGACTTGGGAGGAAACCGGAGCGCCCGGAGGAAACCCACGCAGACACGGGGAGAACGTGCAGACTCTGCACAGTGACCCAAGGGGGAATTGAACCTGGGACCCTGGTGCTGTGAAGAAATAGTGCTAACCGCTGTGCTACCGTCCCACCCAAATTGCCCATCCCTAATTGCCCTTGAGGGGATACTTAAGAGTCAACTACATTGTTGTGGGTCTGGAGTCACATGTAGGCCAGACCAGGTAAGGACGGCAGATTTCCTTCACTGAAGGACATTTGTGAACCGAATGGGTTTTTGCGACAATCAACAATGGTTTCATGGTCATCATTAGACTTTTAATTCCAGATATTTTATCGAGTTTAAATTCCACCTCCTGCCGTGGTGGGATTTAAACCCGGGTCCCCAGTTCATTGTCCTGGGTCTCTCGATTACTGATCCAGTGACAATACCACCATGCCATTGCCTCTCCAAGTGGAGAAATACTTGCCGTATAATGTTTCATATTATTTATGTGTATCTGCTGCTTTGGGCATGACAAATATACATTATATATTCATTTTAGATTCAACACGCTGCTTTGTATAAAATTCATAATAGTTTATGCAATTACATATTGGATGGGATTTTGCATTCCGAGGAAGAGTGAGATGATCAGAGTTTATTAAAGAGCAACTTGCAGCATCCGTGCATCTGCAGTTAAATGTGGAAACCAGGGAGTTGCTGCCTGACTTATTCTACAGAAACTTCATTGAACTGCTACTTCACCGAGCGTTTCGATATTGAAAGACATGAAGGGGTGAACCGCTGGATAACCAGTAGAGAGACCAGAAAAAAACAGGGTTGTCCATTCAAGTGTAAGTGAATTTTTAACAACTTGATAAGACATCACTGTCAGCTGTGCCCGTCGATTCAATTTGAGGTTAACATCTACTGTCTCGGCCTAACCATGTAACTGAGCAGGACGATTCTCAGCCGACAGGTCTTTGGGCACATGGGGCCGCATATCCCACGATGTATTGCCGTCCGGAATGCAGGATTTGCTTCCTTTTCTTCCCTTCTCTGCCACTGCGCTGCCTCATTATTAAGACTTTGTGACTCAAAGCGCGAGGTAGCTTCATGGATAGGTTGTCGTCATTTCGAACGATTAGTAGCCAATTCCTTCCAGTCATTTATGTCCATGCGGCTAAGCTTCAAGGAGAAGTTGAGAGTCTCTTTCAAACATCTTGGGCGGAATTCTCCGCTCCCCACTTGGCGTGGGAGAATCGTGGGAGGACCTCCCGACATTTTTTACGCCCTCCCTGGCGCCCCCATGATTCTCTCTCCCCCCCCCCCCCCCCCCCATCTCGGAAAAATCGCCGCTCACGGCGAACGGCGATTCTCCGCGCCCGATGGGCTGAGCGGCCGGTTCACCACGGCAGCAGCCACACCTCCACCCAACAGGCTCTGTGTATAAAAGTGTACGCTCTCCTGCGCTGCTTCCATTCTGGTTCCAGCTGCAGGAGGCTTAACATCGAGCGCAATAAAGCCTCAATTGTTCACCATTTTGTCCTGTGGTCATTGATGGTGCATCACTCCGCACAGACAGTGACCCAAGCTGGGAATCAAACCTGGGACCCTGGTGCTGTGAAGAAACTGTGCTAACCACCGTGCTACCTGATGTGTTAGGCAGGTTCGTTCGACGTCGACTGCAACTGGATGCAGGGAAGCTAGAAACAAACGTCTGACATCGGAGATGATCCAACACTGTTTTATTTAATAAATTGTATGTTCAGCTGTGGGTTGACACTCTACTAATCCTACTGATGACCTCTTACTGGCTCGACCAGACTTACTCGCTACCACGTGGCAATAGTGCCCACTAACTTGTTATACTGACTGTCTCAGTATCTGGGTCCCGAAAAGAGCGGGAGTCTTAATGCCCTGTGGGCTTTATAGTGGTGGTGTCCTGTCTGGTGATTGGTTGTTCTGTGTTGTGTGTTCATTGGTTATCCTGTATGTCAATCACTGCCTGTCTGCATCTCATTATATACATGAGTGGATATTATGACACTATCGTGCTGCCTACATATGCTACCATGTGTACATTGATGTATAATGTTCACGCTGTGCTTATAGATTGAAGGTCTACCCACTGCTGTGTATCTGTGCTGACTCTTTTAATTTGTATTGATGTTCACTTTATTTTCTTTCTAACAAAATTGAAACAAAATGATCTCTGTCACACGGTTCTCAAAGCAATTTGTTTAATGCGTGAAGGCTTACTTGGTGTAAATCTGCTTTAACTCCACAAGTCTCGCTATCGTATTTGTTTTCTGTCAAAAACCACGAGTTTTCTTTTCAGCAAAATGATCTAAAAGCAGAGTTGCAACCAGAAAAGAGAAGCTGAGGATATGCAGCATGGGATTAAAAAATGAAAAAGGGACATGGATGTGATCGTAACGTGACACCCTGGGGGGAACGCTGTCTGCAGTTAGACATTAGATTGGGTGAGGTCGGAAACAGATATCTTGGGTGGGATTCTCCGGTCCCTCATCCACGTGTTTCTCAAGAGCGCGCCTTTCGATGCCGGCAGGAACAGAGAATCCCAAGGACCGGAGAATTCAGGCCCTGAACCAAATATGTCCCCATTTTCCACCTGTGGGAGTCACCACTGTCTGTCTATATTATGTATATGAGAAGTAATACGGTAAGGCTCCTGTACTACAGGTATGGGGGTAGATCCCTGCCTGCCGGCTCCGCCCAGTAGGCGGAGTATAAATGTGTGGGCTCACCGAGCAGCCGCCATTTCGGCAGCAGCTGTAGGAGTCAACTATAGGGGCTGGTTTAGCTCACTGAGCTAAATCGCTGGCTTTTCAAGCAGACCAAGCAGGCCAGCAGCGCGGTTCGATTCCCGTACCAGCCTCCCCGGACAGGCGCTGGAATGTGGCGACTAGGGGTTTATCACAGTAACTTCATTGAAGCCTACTCGTGACAATAAGCGATTTTCATTTTTCATTTTTTCATTTCTCTGCGTAATAAAGCCTCGATTACTCTCTACTCTCATCTCGTCGCATTGATAGTGCATCAATTTATTACGCAGAGATTTTACAGCGATGGATCTCCGCATCAAGCCAGATTGCCTGCAGGCGCACTCTCAAGCAGACAACACCACATCGGCCTTCGACCACTGGCTAGCTTGCTTTGAAGCCCACATCAGAGTAGCAACAGAACAACCCTCAGAAGCACTGAAACTCCAGATCCTGTACACACGGTTGAGCTCCGATATTTTTTCCCTTATCCGGGGCGCGCTCAACTACACTGAGGCCATGGCGCTTCTGAAAGAGAACTACACCCGGCCGATCAACAAACACTACGCTAGGCACCTCCTGTCCACGCGGCAACAACTCCCCGGTGAGCCATTGGAAAATTTATGCCGTGCCCTGCACGCCCTGGCGAGGAACTGCGATTGTCAGGCAGTTTCGGCCATTGAACATACCAAACTCCTAATCAGGGATGCTTTCGTTATGGGCATAGGGTCGGCGTACATCCGCCAACGCCTCTTAGAAGGGGGTACGCTCGACTGCGCGCCGACCAAGAAACTCGCGACCTCACTAACGGTAGCCTCCTGTAATGTACAAGCGTACGCCCCCGACCGCACGGCGCCCCCCTCCTGGACATCGTGGACCCCACCAGCGACCGCCCCCAGCCAACCCCAAGCGTGCGCCGCGCGGCAGCCAGCCAACCTCGGGGGGCCCAAGTGCTATTTCTGCGGCCAGACAAAGCACCCCCCGACAGCGCTGCCCGGCGCGGAGCGTAATCTGCAAGGCCTGTGGGAAGAAGGGACATTTCTCTGCAGTGTGCCAGGCCCGGTCGATCGCCGCTGTAACCAGGCCCATTGTTCCTGCACCCCCCACGTGCGACCTGTTGGTGCCGCCATGTTTGTCCCCGCAACCCACGTGCGGCCCGTGGGCGCCGCCATCTTCGGCGGCATTTTGGACGGCTCCTCAGGACCCCTGCTCATCGGGCACCTCATCGGGCCGCTCATGGCCTGCAACTGCCGCCGACCAGTCCGGGGTCCACCAACACCAGCCGCAGCTCGCCTCCATGACGCTCGACCAGTCCCGGCCGCACAACCTCGCAACTGCGACAACGACGGTGAAAGTCGATGGCCACAAGACACCTTGCTTTCTCAACTCCGGGAGCACGGAGAGCTTCATCCATCCCGATACGGTAAGGCACTGCTCCCTCGCAGTACACCCCATTACCCAACGAATCTCCCTGTCCTCCAGATCCCACTCCATGGAGATCCGGGGGTACTGCACCGCCACCCTCACCGTCCAGGCGAAGAGTTCAGCAACTTCCGGCTCTACGTCCTCCCCAACCTCTGCGCTGCCTTGCTACTTGGCCTTGTCTTCCAGTGCAACCTCCAAAGTCTAACTCACTGTGGCCACTCACGACCCTTAAGGTCGGCCCACCTTCCCTGTTTGTAAACCTCACCCCGGATTGCAAACTATCCGTCTGATAGCAGACGGTACAGTGCTCAGGACAGGACCTTCATCAGGTCGGAGGTCCAGCGGCTACTACGGAAAGGCATCATCGAGGCCAGCTACAGCCCCTGGAGAGCCCAAGTGGTAGTTGTAAAGACTGGGGAGAATCACAGGATGGTCATTGACTGTAGTCAGGCCATCAATCGGTACACACAGCTCGACACGTACCCCCTCCCACGTATATCTGATATGGACTTCTCCACAGTGGACCTGAAATCTACCTACCACCAGCTCCCCATCCACAAGGCGGACCGCCAATACACTGCGTTCGAAGCAGACAGCCGCCTTTACCACTTCCTTAGGGTTCCCTTCGGCATCACTAATGGGGTCTCAGTCTTCCAACGGTAGATGGACCGAATGGTTGACCAGTACGGACTGCGGGCCACCTTCCCGTACCTGGACAACGTCACCATCTGCGGTCATGACTAGCAGGACCACGACGCTAACCTTTTGAAATTTCTCCACACCGCCACTCTCCTCAACCTCCCATATAACAAGGAGAAGTGCATGTTCAGCACGAACCGCTTAGCCATCCTCGGCTATGTGGTCCAGAACGGAGTTCTAGGGCCCGACCCCGACCACATGCGCCCCGTCATGGAACTCCCCCTCCCGCACTGCCCCAAGGCCCTCAAACGATGCCTGCAGTTCTTCTCATACTATGCCTGGTGGGTCCGTAACGATGCGGACAAGGCCCGTCCACTCATTCACTCCATAGCTTTCCCCCTGATGGCCGAGGCTCACCAGGCCTTCAACCGTAGCAATGCCGACATCGCCAAGGCCGCGATGCACGCAGTCGTTGAGACGTTACCATTTCAAGTGGAGAGCGATGCATCAGACGTCGCTCTGGCTGCCACCCTCAACCAGGCAGGCAGGCCCGTGGCATTCTTTTCCCGCACCCTCAACCCCTCTAATGCTAACACACAGTGATTGGAATGGATGCTCAGCTATTGAATGAAGGAGATGTATCCTGGCCATGGCTCATTTGGCAGTGTCCATGCTCCTGAATTGCAAGGTTAAGGATTCAAGTCCAGCTCTCAGGCTTCAGTGTGAACATCAAGCCTGACAGTCCAGTGTATATAGAGTGAATGCTGCACTGTCAGAGGGTCAGTACTGAGGGAGTGCTGCACTGTCAGAGGGTCAGTACTGAGGGAGTGCTGCACTGTCAGAGGGTCAGTACTGAGGGAGTGCCGCACTGTCAGAGGGTCAGTACTGAGGGAGTGCCGCACTGTCAGAGGGTCAGTACTGAGGGAGTGCTGCACTGTCAGAGGGTCAGTACTGAGTGAGTGCTGCACTGTCAGAGGGTCAGTAATGAGGGAGTGCTGCACTGTCAGAGGGTCAATACTGAGGGAGTGCTGCACTGTCAGAGGGCCAGTACTGAGGAAGTGCTGCACTGTCAGAGGGTCAGTACTGAGGGAGTGCTGCACTGTCAGAGGGTCAGTACTGAGGGAGTGCTGCACTGTCAGAGGGTCAGTACTGAGGGAGTACTGCACTGTCAGAGGGTCAGTACTGAGGGAGAGCTGCACTGTCAGAGGGTCAGTACTGAGGGAGTGCTGCACTGTCAGAGGGTCAGTACTGAGGGAGCGCTGCACTGTCAGACGGTCAGTACTGAGGGAGTTCTGCACTGTCAGAGGGTCAGTACTGAGGGAGTGCTGCACTGTCACAGGGTCAGTATTGAGGGAGTGCCGCACTGTCTGAGGGTAAGTACTGAGGGAATGCTGCCCTGTCAGAGGGTCAGTACTGAGGGAGTGCTGCACTGTCAGAGGGTCAGTACTGAGGGAGGTCTGCACTGTCAGAGGGTCAGTACTGAGGGACTGCTGCACTGTCAGAGGGTCAGTACTGAGGGAGTGCTGCACTGTCAGAGGGTCAGTACTGAGGGAGCGCCGCACTGTCAGAGGGTCAGTACTGAGGGAGTGCCGCACTGTCAGAGGGTCAGTACTGAGGGAGTGCCGCACTGTCAGAGGGTCAGTACTGAGGGAGTGCTGCCCTGTCAGAGGGTTAGTACTGAGGGAGTGCTGCACTGTCAGAGGGTCAGTACTGAGGGAGTGCCGCACTGTCTGAGGGTCAGTACTGAGGGAATGCTGCCCTGTCAGAGGGTCAGTACTGAGAGAGTTCTGCACTGTCAGAGGGTCAGTACTGAGGGACTGCTGCACTGTCAGAGGGTCAGTACTGAGGGAGTGCTGCACTGTCAGAGGGTCAGTACTGAGGGAGCGCCGCACTGTCAGAGGGTCAGTACTGAGGGAGTGCCGCACTGTCAGAGGGTCAGTACTGAGGGAGTGCCGCACTGTCAGAGGGTCAGTACTGAGGGAGTGCTGCCCTGTCAGAGGGTTAGTACTGAGGGAATGCTGCACTGTCAGAGGGTCAGTACTGAGGGAGTGCCGCACTGTCTGAGGGTCAGTACTGAGGGAATGCTGCCCTGTCAGAGGGTCAGTACTGAGAGAGTGCTGCACTGTCAGAGGGTCAGTACTGAGGGAGTTCTGCACTGTCAGAGGGTCAGTACTGAGGGAATGCTGCACTGTCAGAGGGTCAGTACTGAGGGAGTGCTGCACTGTCAGAGGGTCAGTACTGAGGGAGCGCCGCACTGTCAGAGGGTCAGTACTGAGGGAGTGCCGCACTGTCAGAGGGTCAGTACTGAGGGAGTGCCGCACTGTCAGAGGGTCAGTACTGAGGGAGAGCCGCACTGTCAGAGGGTCAGTACTGAGGGAGTGCCGCACTGTCAGAGGGTCAGTACTGAGGGAGTGCTGCACTGTCAGAGGGTCAGTACTGAGGGAATGCTGCACTGTCAGAGCTGCTGTTTTTTCAGATGAGATATTAAACTGAAACTCTGTTTGTCTGTTTGGGTCAAGGTAAAAGATCCATAGATTGATGGGGCGATGAGGGGGAGGGTGGGGTGGGGCGGGGGGTGTATTAGTAATGGCAAGGACTAGTAATTCAGCAGCCTGGACCAATGGGGACATAGATTCAAATCCCAACTAAATTAACAAGATCTGAATTGAGAAGCTCATATCAGTGAAAGTGACTTTAGTTTAAACCCACCTGGAGGAAGTCTGCTATCCTTACCGAGTCTGGGCTCGATGTCACTCCAGATTCACAGCGATGATGATTCTTAACTTCCTCTGAAATGGCCTTGCAAAAGCCACTCAGTTTAGGAGCCTGATAGTTTAGTGATAGTTAGGTGTCTGATGTATTAATTGTGACAGGAAGCAAATGGGTTTAGGTAAAGAACATATACAGAGCGCAGAGCCTGTCCATGTCCTTATGAAGTCTGTGACCCTCGTGGTAAATGCCACTTGATAGCACTGTTTTTTAAAATAAATTTAAAGTACCCAATTCCTTTTTTCCAATTCAGGGGCAATTTAGCGTGAGCATTGCACCTATCCTGAACATCTTTGTGTTGTGGGGATGAGACCCACACAAACACGTGGAGAATTTGCAAATTCCACACGGACAGTGACCTGGGGCCAGGATCGTACCCAGGACCTCGGCGCCGTGAGGCAGCAGTGCTAACCACTGAGCCACCGTGCTTCCCCTCTTGATAGCATTGTTGATGATGCTTTCCATCACTTTGCTGGTGTTTAAGAGCAGGCTGATGGAGTGGTAGTTACCTGGACTGGATTTGTCCTGCTCTTTTGTGGATACTACATAACTGAGCGAATTCTCCCCATTGTCGGGAATATTTCAGTGTTGTCGCTGTACTGGCACAGCTTAGTTTGGGGCAGCACGGTGGCGGAATGTTAGCACTGTTACTTCACAGCGCCAGGGACCCGGGTTCGATTCCTGGCTCAATCCAATCCGGATCCTTGGCACAGTGAGGCAGCAGTGCTAACCACTCCACAACCCTCTCCTGCCATATATTACGGCTTATGTTACAATAATCTTGAACGTGTGAGCTGGATCTTTTAGAAGACTCAGGAGAACTCATTTAGATCACTGGAGTTAAGATAAGATCCTTTCTTAAACTGGGTTACATACACAACAAAGATAGGTTATTGCTATTTGTCCAGTTTGATGCTTGAGAGTAATATTGATAAGTCTCCTGACTTGATCTTATCAATATCATTGTCACGCATGAAGCGTACAAAGTGGAAATAAATTATAACCAAGTAGCTTCCTTATATGACAATGTAGAAAACAAAATGATATTGGCCAGTGACTGAAGAATTAAAACAAAAACACTGACTGGAAAAATCCAGTTGTGGTTGTTATTTGATTCCGGGACAGAAGTGACAAAAGAGGTTCCGATCATGATTTGGAAAGGTAAAATGGATCCATCAAAATAACATCTGGGAACCTCTCTGTGCAAGGATTAATGTTGTAGCAAAGAGGGATCAACATTATATTGTATATTATGTCCCGCCTGATTAAATGTCCTGCTGCTTCCAAACTCACCTTGGTGGAAGGGCATTAAATACCACCCCCACTCTATGTGGGCTTGTAGATTGAGTGCTGCACTGACCTACATTATATTGATGTCTAAATGACATGATCAGGGACTAAATTCAATGTGGTGCTGGAAACTGGAACCTGGTTGGCACTTGTAGAACCAGAAGAAAGCCTGGAACGTTGAATGGAACGTTTGTGCTGGCCTTTGGAAAGGGTCCAAAGGAGGTTCCCAATAATAATCCCGGGAATGAAGGGCTTGTTGTTTGAGGAACGGTTGAGGACTCTGGGTCTGTACTCGTTGGAGTTTAGAAGGATGAGGGATATCTTATTGAAACTTACAGGCTACTGCGAGGCCTGGATAGAGTGGACGTGGAGAGGATGTTTCCACTTGTTGGAAAAACTAGAACCAGAGGACACCATCTCAGACTAAAGGGTCGATCCTTCAAAACAGAGATGCAGAGGAATTTCTTCAGCCAGAGGGTGGTCAATCTGTGGAACTCTTTGCCACAGAAGGCTGTGGGGGCCAAATCATTGAGTGTCTTTAAGAGAGGGATAGATAGATTCTTGATTAATAAGGGGATCAGGGGTTATGGGGAGAAGGCAGGAGAATGGAGATGAGAAAAATATCATCCATGATGAATGGCGGAGCAGACTCGATGGGCCGTGTGGCCTAATTCTGTTCGTATGTCTGATGGTCTTATGCTGTCAGGTTCCTCTGAGTGAATGTTGATGGGTTGCATGGTTCCCCTATCTATATTTATTGTTCAGTAATATATCAATTTTTGTGATTGATTACACTCACCAGTTAACCTACTGAAACCTACCGAAAAACCTGTGCTGTTGGGTTTTACTGAGAAATAAGAGTTCACCATTTGGCCCATCGAGCCTGACCTGCCATTCAATAAGATCTCAGCTCATCTTCCACCTCAACTCTACATTCCGGCACTATCGCTGGCCTTCCCGCACTGCCCCCGTATCCCCTAAGTACTCAAAAGTCTATCAGTCCCATTCTTGAATGGACTCATCGCCTGGGCAACTATAGCTCTCTGGGATCGAGAATTCCAAAGATTCACCACCCTCTGTGGCTGAAAGAAATTCCTCTTCATTTCGGTCCTCGGTGTCCCCGTTATTTCTACTTCCTGCTTCCACCTCCAATCCTCTGGGGGCTGGGTTCCCCGTCCAAGGGTTACATAAAGGAGAACAAGCGAAGGGTATGTTAATACCAGGTAAAAGCAAATTACTGCAGATGCTGGAATCTGAAACAAAAGAGAAAATGCTGGAAAATCTCAGCAGGTCTGGCAGCATCTGTAGGGAGAGAAAAGAGCTAACGTCTCGAGTCCGATGACTCTTTGTCCAAAGCTCTGACCAGCTTTGATAAAGAGTCGTCGGACCCAAAACGTTAGTTCTTATTCTCTCCCTACTGATGCTGCCAGACCTGCTGAGATTTTCCAGCATTTTCTCTTTCGGTATGTAAATACTATTAAGTCTTTCTCTTCTGCACTCTGCCTGGATTATCAGTGCAAGCCTTTCACACGAGTGGAGCAGCGCCGGAGTACACTTTCACCCGTTTCGCTTTAAACACTGGAACTTTAAATCATTCGTTCTCCCTCAGTGCATGCGCGTGCCACTAAAAGGTTTCAGACTTTGTAATCAAGCTGAACCAGTTCAGTAATATTAGTAAATATCCCATTCAGGTCAGGAGGGATCAGGTGCAAAGCACTGTGCAGTACACAAGGCCGGGCAATACATTGCATTGTTCGACAGATTAAAGGAGCAGTCGATACAGCACATTCCTCACAATCAGATTGCATTATTGGAACTGCCAGTACAGAGGAAAGAAAACTGATGAGATGAGCATTGGCCTTTGCGAGAAATGGCCCTGTCGGTTGCATTAATGCCACCACACTCTAATGGACACTGATTCTTCCAGTCCTGCAAACTGACATAAAGTCAATAAATATGTGACTGGTTCTAATATTAAAAAAAATGTGCTGGGTGAATCTATAGCAAAACCACTGACTTGCGCTTGAGAAACAATAATTGACAAACACTTGGGTTTATGGGAACCAATTATTGCCATTCCTGGACTATAATTACATTTATTCAATAGGTATTATTGTCTTCAAATGAAAACGCACAATATCGGGTGAAACACATGCAAAAACATTTATTGATTGCTCCAGTTCTCCATTTAATCTCAACATTGTTTGACTCACAACTTCTTACTGCAGCAGATCTTTATCTGAATATTTAGTGTGTACAATATTTCAATCAGGCCATTCTGACCATTGCTTGGCCCGCTGGCCCTAATTGCTGTTCGCGATATTGATTGGGGGTCCCCAGTATCTTTTTTTTGGGGGGGGGGGGGGGGTGTGCGGGCGGCGTGGGCTGGAATGCCGACATCAGGATCATTTTCGGGTCCCGACCCCACGCGACATGGGCAACCTTTGTTGGCTTGCCCAGTTAGGGTGCACTCGCCGTCATATTGAGGATGGAGGGCATGCTGCCAAGGTTGAAGTGCCAAAAGGAGGTCCTCCAGTGGTGAGAAAGCGGCAGCCGTCCAATGTAGCTCAAGGCGTATGTCTTAGCGCTTTGAAAACCTTGGAGGATACCCGCCAGGCCAACTTTGTGGGAGTGGCCACTCCCCCACAGGGAAATGCTCTTTGATTGCGCTGATGCGAACAAAGAACAGACTTTGTTTTATAAACAAATCTATTTATTACTAAAACTACATTAACAAATACCTATAAAATGTTTAAGTCGAATACAGTTGGAAATAAATATCTTTCACTAACTTACACTAAAATACAACAAAGCTGCTCTAATCTGTGACTGCTATCAACTCCTTACAAACACCTCGTGAAGGACCACATGGAGCATCCGGGACCCGGGACTCTGTACTCACTCCACCTGCTGGTCGGATGGTAGAACTACAACAGTAAAACATATATCTTATAATACACATGCGGATCATAGACCATAGAACATACAGTGCAGAAGGAGGCCATTCGGCCCATCGACTCTGCACTGACCCACTTAAGTCCTCACTTCCACCCTTTCCCCCAAACGGAATAACCCCTCCTAACCTTTTTGGACACTAAAGGCAATTTATCATGGCCAATCCACCTAACCTGCACGTCTTTCGACTGTGGGAGGAAACCGGAGCACCCGGAGGAAACCCATGCAGACATGGGGAGAACGTGCAGACTCCGCACAGACAGTGAACCAGCAGGGAATCAAACCTGGGACCCTGGCGCAGTGAAGCCATGGTGCTAACCACTATGCTACCGTGCTGCCCCTAATCATAGAACCTAGATCATAGAATTTACTGTGATGATGAACTACCCATATTATACACAGATGATAGTCTGCCTTTCATCACAGTGGCCACTTGTCAGTCAGCGGGGGTAGATGCTCCATTAGTGAAGCTGAGCACCAGGCCATTAGCCTGTTGCCAGGAAGCCATCACATTTCTCTGGTTATGTTCTGGCCACTGCTGGGGAGCCGCTTGCCGTCTATCGGTGCTGGGGGGGGGAGTCTATGAGACCCCTTAATTGTTCAAGCGGGTATCTCCCCTTTGCAGGCGGGTAGGCCTCCAACTTCTTAACCAACTGCCCGAAAAATGGGCCAGAGACAGGACCACACCAACTAGCGGCCTAAAATTCCAGGCCCACCTTCCTCCAATGCCAGCTATGCAGAGGATTAAAATGTCAGTCCTAAGCTCTGGACCATGAGTCCAAACCTCTGGATTACCAGTCCAGTAACATAGAAATAATGGTACTCTACCCAAAGATCATATCATGAGTTGTAATCAATAATCAAGACAATTATATGCTTAGTTGTAATCAATCATGTTGCTGGAAAGCAGGACACAGAGTAGTCATATAATTGTGGGTGGTCGATGGGAAACCCTTCAATCTCATTAAGGTTTGAAAGGTGATATGATTGAATTTAACCACCATGATTGTTTGGTTAATAGGCATACCATTTCTAGAATTACAATGTATCATTTCGAGTCTTTTTTTTCAGAAAAACGAGTTAATTTAAACATTGGCTCGTTTTACATTTACAGCTCGAAACATTCAGATTGAATCGATAAATTATCCCTGTCAACCGAGGTGTCTTGTGATGATGCGGCTCCTTGAAGCATCATGTGACGGAAGCATGGGAGTTCTCTTCGGAGCGAGGTCAGAACAGTCGTATGTAAGAGTTGCTAAGAGTGCTGACTAAACTTCTTGTTGCTAACTTTTCGGTATTTCTCGGTACTTTTCAGAAATGAACATTCTCGGCTTCCGGTGACGTGGATGTGCTGAGTGGACGCACGAAAGGTGACTCTCCTCCTGAAAACCTGGATTCAGGCACCTTAAACTAAAAATAACCCACTAAAACTGGGAGGAAACACCCGTGCACCCTCCTCTAACACCAACAAGGTAAGCCATGCCAAGCAGCAGCAATTCCAGAGGTCGGAAAGACGGCAGAGGCAACAACAAAAGTCGGCCCCAGAAAAGGCGGAGAAGCGGCTGGAGATGCTACAATCAAGGAGCTGGAGGGCCTCACGGTAGCATGGGTGGTTAGCATCAATGCTTCACAGCTCCAGGGTCCCAGGTTCGATTCCCGGCTGGGTCACTGTCTGTGTGGAGCCTGCACATCCTCCCCGTGTGTGCGTGGGTTTCCTCCGGGTGCTCCGGTTTCCTCCCACAGTCCAAAGATGTGCGGGTTAGGTGGATTGGCCATGCTAAATTGCCCGTAGTGTAAGGTTAATGGGGGATTGTTGGGTTACTGGTATACAGGTTACGTGGGTTTAAGTAGGGTGATCATTGCTCGGCACAACATCGAGGGCCGAAGGGCCTGTTCTGTGCTGTACTGTTCTATAGGAGAAAGCCTCGACCAATCAGAGCGACTGGTTTTGGAAACAGAAGTGGTAAGGTTGGCAGGGCACAAGGGACATCAAAGGGGAAGGTCGAGGACCAGGAAAATCGGTCACGGCGCCCGAGCCTCCACAGAGCGGGCCGACCGGAGGGCAGGAAGCCCACGGAGTACGTAGCCCAAATGCTGGATAACGCGGTAGGATGAGACAGCTTCTCAAAACCCCTAGAAACAGACAGAGTCCACAGGTCACTCCAGCCAAAGCCGGGGAACAACTGAGGGCCATATTTGCAAAGCTGCATGGGTACCAGGAACCGGAAAGAATCTCAAACTGGGCCAGGCAGACTAAATCCTGCAACTGGGAGGGACACCCAATCCGGGTGTACCAAGACATTGGGGGCAGACCTGACCAATGGCTGGGCAGAGTTCAACAGGGCCAAGGCAGCCTTTATAAGAAAAGTGGAAAATTTGGAACGCTGTAAGAACAAAAGAACGTAAGAACTAGGAGCAGGAATAGGCCATCTGGCCCATCGAGCCTGCTCCGCCATTCAATGAGATCATTGCTGATCTTTTTGTGGACTCAGCTCCACTTTCTCACCCAAACACCATAACCCTTAATTCCATTATTCTTCAAAAAACCATCTACCTTTGCCTTCAAAACATTTAAAAAAAATAAATTTGGAGTACCCAATTCATTTTTCCAATTAAGGGACAATTTAGCGTGGCCAATCCACCTACCTTGCACATTTTTTGGGTTGTGGGGGTGAAACCCACGCAGACATGGGGAGAATGTGCAAACTCAACACGAACAGTGACCCAGAGCCGGGATCAAACCTGGAACATCAGTGCCGTGAGGCAGCAGTGCAAACTACTGCACCACCGTGCTGCCTGCCTTCAAAACATTTAACGGGGTAACATCAACTGCTTCATTGGGCAGGGAATTCCACAGATTCACAACCCTTTGGGTGAAGAAGTTTCTCCTCAACTCAGTTCTAAATCCCCCTTATTTTGAGGCTATGCCCCCTAGTTCGAGTTTCACCCACCAGTGGAAACAACCTCCCTGCTTCTAACCTGTACTTTTATATGTTTATATAAGATCCCCCCTCATTCTTCTAAATTCCAATGAGTCCAGTCCCAGTCGACTCAATCTCTCCTCATAAGCCAATCCCTTCAATGCCGAAATCAACGCAGTGAATCTCCTCTGCACCGCCTCCAGTGCCAGTCCATCTTTTCTCAAGTGAGGAGTCCAAACCTGTGCACCCTACACAGCTGCAACACAATCTTCCTGCTTTTAAATTCCATCCCTCTAGCAATGTAGGACAAAATTCCATTTGCCTTCAGAATTACCTGCTGACCCTGCAAACCGACTTTTTGTGATTCATGCACAAGGGCACCCAGGTCCCTCTGCACAGCAGCATGCTGCAATTTTTTAATCATTTAAATATTAGTCAATTTTCCTGTTATTCCTACCAAAATGGATGACCTCACATTTACCAACAATGTATACCATCTGCTAGGCCCTTGCCCACTCACTTAAACTATCTATATCCCTCTGCACACTTTGAGTGTGCTCCGCACTCTTGGCTCTACCACTCACCCTAGTGTCAGCAGTGAAATGTGACACATTATAGTTGGTCACTGAAGTAAACGGCAAGGGGGGAGTCCGAGGAACTCCTCAGAAAGACACTCATTCAGCATAGCAGCAGTATTTACACAGGACCCGATTACACATCTCTCACTCTTTCCTGTCAGCTGCTACAGTAGCGGAGCTGATATACTGATTCTGGTTAACTCACAACCCAATCAGCACTGGGGAGCAATCATTCCCAGCTGGAGGACTCCCATGCAGGGTTATAACCCCCCCCCCCTCCCCCCCACAAAGTCCCAAACTCACAAAAACAACAATGGAGGAGAGGCTCCAAAAAACATCTAATGAGAACAAGAAGTCAAAACTGCAATGGCCAGATGACAACAACAAAAAGCATCACAGGCCCAACAAGGTGCCACCAAAATGGGGGACCAGGATAGACAGCCGTACACCCCACCAAACATTACATCTGGTCCAACACCCCCACCAACCACACAAAGGCAAAGCCACGCACAGCCAAGCCTGGGGACGGTGCGCTCCATGATGTCTGACCCATCGATCGAAGAGCTTACCGATACCGCGGAACCTCTAGCCACAAGGGGACCAGGTGAGGGGGAATCATCAGACAACACCCAACGCTACACCCCATATACCCTAAAAATACCCGCCTCAGTGTACAGAAAAACAAAGGGGAATTAACGGCACCCACCAAACACCCAGGGAGCTGTCGCCCCAGAATCTATACCGTACCGATCCAATCAGGCACATCACACAAAAAACAATACAGGGTCCACACTCCCCAACAGTGTCTGCGGGCAAAAGACTTGCAGCCATGTGGCAACATCAACAGCCCACTGTCACTGGCAGGGAGAGTGCAGGTCAGCAACATAAATGTACTGCCCAGGTTCCTCTTCCAGTTCAGATTCCTCCTGATCTACATCCCCAAGGCCTTCTTCAACACAATAGACAAGCTAATCGTGCCGTTTGTGTGTGTGGGGTGGGGGGTTGGGTGTGGGGGGGGGGGGGGGGGTGTGGGGGGGGGGGGGGTGGATTAGCACCTGAGGATCCAAAAAAGGAAAAGGAGGCCTGGCCATCCCAACCCTACAATTCTGCCACTGGGCGGCCACGGCAGAGAGAGCGAGAGGATGGGTGAAGGAACCGGAGACAGAATTGGTGAGGATGGAGGAGAGTTCCTGCAGAGGAACATTCCTCCGAGCACCAGTCATGACCACACACCCATTCCCTCCAACCAAATACTCCTGGGGCCCAGTGTTGGTGGCCACGCTCCAGACGTGGTATCAGATGAGACAGCACTTCGGCCTAATCGAAATGTCAGCTCGAGCCCCCATCTGTACCAACCACAGATTCACCCCCGCAACAGTGCACACCACCTTCAAAAGGTGGAGACAGGACGAGGGGGACACTGATAGTTCGCAACATGACAGGATAGCGACCCCGAAGGAGTTCACGGAAAAGTTCCAACTGCCCAAAGGGAACGAGATGAGGTGCATGCAGGTCCAGAACTTACTCCGCAGGGACACTACGACACTCCCCCCGATACCGAGACACTCACTTGTCAAGGAACTGTTGGACGTGAGCGACCTAGGTAAGGGGAACAGTGGGGACCTGTACAGGCGACTTTTGGAGGAGGTGCAATCCCTCACTGGACGAGATGAGGGAGAAACGGGAGGAGGAACTAGGCAATTGAATGGGGGGAACTCTGGATTAAAGCACTGCACAGAGTGAATTCCACCTCCACATGTGCGGGACTGAGCCTGATACAGCTAAAGATGGCGCACGGAGTTCATCCAATCAGAACCCAAATGAAGAAGTTCTTTCCAGAGGTGGAGGACAAATCTGCCAGGCAGGCCCGGCCAACCACACCCACATGTTCTGGGCTTGCCCTAGATTGGTGGGTTTCTGGACAACATTTTTTGAGGGAATGCCCAAGGTGTTGGGGATGAGGGTGGAACTAAGCCCATAAGTGCCAGTCTTCGGAGCATTAGGCCAGTCCGACCTCTCTATGGGGAGAGGGGCCAACACCAACCTTTGCCTTCCTAATCGCCGGTCAAAGAATCCTGCTTGGCTGGCGATCAGTAGCACCACCCAAAGCTGCTGGCCGACCTGTCAACGGGTGAAGATAAAATTTGCTATCCGTGGGTCAGAGGAGGGCTTCCACAGAACGGGAAGCCATTCACCAAATTTTTCCAAGACCTGTTGGTGGCCAGAAACTATTTTAGCAGAGAGGGGGGGGGGGGGGGGGGGGGGGGGGGGGGGGGGGAAGGAGAGGTGGGGGGGGGGGGGCTAGGGGGAAAGGGGGGAAGAGGGGCTGACAAATGTCAGGGAAAAAAATAGCCATGGGCACGACCTCAGAGGATGGGGCCTGAGGGCAAGCGGGGAGCCAGGGGGAGAAGCAACAGATGGAACAAATCACACAGGGGCCAGAGTCAGGAAGAGTAGCTGATAGGGAACAACTGCATGGGGCCCACGGCCGTGGAAGGGGGAGAAATAAGTAGTTGTAAATATGTCCAGGAATCCATGTTTGTTTGTATGTTTGCTCATTGTAGTTTAGTCTATATTTGTTGTGTAACATCAGTGTTTCCTTCGTTGACCTCCCAAACACTATGTGTGGCGATGAAACGTGCAAACTCATCGTACAAACTGAAATATGTAGCATATAAGTTGTGAAAAACAATAAAAACGCTTTTATAAAATGAAACGAACATTCACTCACCTTTTGGGGGCGAATTTCTGTCCACGTTGGAAATCATCGAGAATGGCGGACAATCCCGCAAGAATCGGGAAACGCGATTCTCACCGGCGAGAGTTCTCACTCCGAAGGAACTGCTTTTCAGTGCATTTCAATATACTTATCGAGCCACCCCCCCCCCCCCCCACCCCGAGCCTGGCGAGCACCCCCTCACAGAAGACTCAATCCTCGCCAACGTGACGTCACGTTGGCAAGGTTTGCAACACGTTTGGTAAAACGTGAATCAGTCGATGGTAACCCCCAGGGGGCACCAAGGAGCCCCCAGTGGGGAGAGGGACATGCCTGGGCAATGCCAACCTGGCAGTAACAACCTGGCCATGCCAACCTGTGTCAGTGGGTAGTGGCAGGAATGGACCCCATGGGAGCCCCATTGGAGGAGGTGTTCATGTTATGTTCATTTGGGGGGGGCGTCGCTGATGCTTGTGTCGGGAGTTGGGGCGAGCCCCGATGTTGACGGGGAGTGGTGGGGTTGAGAGCCTCGATGCTTGTGGTGGTGGTTGGGGGTGGGGGGGGGGGGGGGGGGGGGGAAGGGGGTGGTGAGAGTCTTTGATTCTGACGGAGGTCGGTGGCAATGTGAGAGTCCCTGATGCTTGTGGTTAGTGGAAGAGTGCGAGCCCTGATGCTGATTGTGTTGTTTTAGGGGGGTGGGTGGGAGAGGAGGAGTCCCAGAACATTATGGGATGGGGATGTCCCTGTGTCCATGGGTGGGGGTCTGGGTGTGGAGGTTATTTTCTGTGCTGATTGAGGCACCCGTTATATATCAGGCCCTGCTCCGCCACAGTGAATTCACGGACACTGACATTTGTTTCCAGAAAGGCTCAGAATCTGGGCTAAAAACCCGATTGTGCAGCTGGAAAGAGGGAGATGCTGGATTTCAGTCAGAGCCTGATACCCGGACAGAACATGGGGAAATTGGGCTTGAAGAATGACCATAGGAAGAGGAGGAATGCCATTTTGCCCCTCGAGTTTGTTCCAGCATTCAATGAAGTTACAGCTGACTGACATTTAACTCCATCCACCCAACCTGGCTCCATATCCCTCACTACCCTCGACTAGCAAGAGTCAATCAACCTCATTCAGATTTATTAATTCAACTGGCAACTATTTCATGGGGGAGCGTTAGTACTTCTCGCACACTTGGTATAACAACTTTTTTTTAAGCTTCTGTGATGAAACTCTTGACTTTGATTTTAAGGTTAGGGCCCCAGTCATAGTCACCCCTCGCTAGGAGAAAGAAATGTCTATTTATCTACCTTGTGAACTCCTTTCAAATTTACAAAAGAGTCAATCCAATTACTCTTTAACTTGCTATGTTCCAGGGAATGTGGCACGGTAGCACAGTGGTTAGCACTGTTGCTTTACAGTGCCGGGGTCCCAGGTTCGAATCCTGAATTGGCTCACTGTCTGTGCGGAGTCTGCACGTTCTCCCCGTGTCTGCGTGGGTTTCCTCCGGGTGCTCCGGTTTCCTCCCACAAGTCCCGAAAGACGTGCTGTTGGGTAATTTGGACATTCTGAAGTCTCCCTCCGTGTACCCGAACAGGCGCTGGAATGTGGCGACTAGGGGCTTTTCACAGTAACTTTGCAGTATTAATGTAAAGCTACTTGTGGCAATAATAAAGATTACTGTAGCGCCGGAATGACTAATTCCTCCTTGGGAGTTTAGAGAGACACCTGTCTCAGGCAATGAAGTCAAGCCCTATTTTAATCAATTATTCCAGTTTTGTAGCATAGTGTGGCTAACCGTGTTCTTGAAAAGCACTTGATAAGCGGAGAGTATTTCTGTGTCAGTGAGTTGAAGTCCTACTCAGCAAATGGTAAAAATACGATTTGAGATGCAAAGTGAGGAAGCAAACAACAGCTGTCATTTTTAATTCCATCAAATCTCGGCATTTTCAAAAGTTTCCCTTTCCCCCTTACATTATGATGGCATTTGTTCAGTTTGCGTTTAATAATAGATAACTCATTGCTGATGTGTATATAGTCGGTGATCTTAAGCGTCTGTGCGAGTATAATGGAGAGAGAACTGCTCCAATTACCACTCCGATACTTACTTCAATGTAGGAACATTGTTATTTCACAGTAGAATGAAATAATAATGGTTCTCCAATGACTCTTTGCGTTAAAACCTGCTGTGCATTAATATAATTGTGTGAAATTCTCATAATGTGGGCATTAACCTATTTAAAGCAGATGGGTTACTGCATCTCTTAAATGTAGAATTTCATATGAATGGCTCATTGAATAAGTTATTAATATCATACAATGTGATTTCAATTCCTTTGGAAATTAAGTGATATATTTAAGGTGATTATTATTTTCCCTTTCTCATTTGAGGTTTGTTCGTAATGCGCATACCCCCATTTCATAGGTTTCTATCTGAACTACTAATGTTGCCCTGGTGGATGTAAAAATTGTCCTGGGGTAATGCTGCTCTATACATTCTGCAAAAATCATTAAACTCCAGCTTGTAACCATCCCACAACAAGTAAAGACAAAACTGCAATTAAACAGCAACTTTCATTACCACAGAATGGGCCAAAGTGCTCTGCAGACAATGGAGTTCTTCTTAAAGTGCAGTTGCTGGGGCAAAGCGATGGCTGGTAGCGCAATGTTATATCGCACAGGAAATACAGCACAGAAAAAGACCACTCAGCCCAACTGGCCTGTGCCGGTACGCTCCACACGGGTTACCTCCCATCCTGCCTCCTGCAACCTCACCAACATATCTTTCAATTTTTGACCCCATCATGTGTTCAACTGACTCCCCCTTCAATGCGGGTATGTGGATGACCTCGGCTGCTCCTTGAGTTGGCAGGTTCCTCACTCTAATCATTTCTGGGAGAGGAGGATTCTCCTGAATTTTGTATTGGGCACATTGCAGACCATCTTCTTTTTATAACTCTGTGCTCCATAATTTTCCAGACCTCTAATAGTTCTCGATTAACAGGGGGATCAGGGGTTATGGGGTGAAGGCAGGAGAATGGAGATGAGAAACATATCATAGAATTTACCATGCAGAAGGAGGCCATTCGGTCCATCGAGTCTGCACCGGCCCTTGGAAAGAGCACCTTACTTAAGCCCAACACCTCTACCCTATCCCCGTAACCCCACCTAACACTTTTGAACACCAAGGGAAATTTAGCATGGCCAATCCACCTAACCTGCACATCTTTGGACTGTGGGAGGAAACCCACGCAGACACGGGGAGAATGTGCAGACTCCGCACAGACATTGATCCAAATCGGGAATCGAACCCAGGTCCCTGGCACTGTGAAGCAACAGTGCTAACCACTGTGTCACCATGTCGCTCACATATTACCCATGATTGAATGGTGGAGCAGACTCGATGGGCTGAATGGCCTAATTCTACTCCTTTGTCTCATGGTCTTATGGAACCCTCAGCTATTTTCTCTAGAAAAGAGCCTCAGCCTGTTTTGTCTGTCTGGAAAGAAGGGCGGTATTCTCCGCTCCCGATAAAAATCGGGATGGCCGTCGTCAAATCGGCCGAGGTTCACGACGGCCTCGGGGCGCGCTCCCCGCACCTAATTCACCCCCACCCGGGGGGTTAGGAGCGGGCCTCCGTCTTTCCCGGCCGCGACCTCGTCGCGCCGGAAATGACGCGCAAACAGCGCATTTGTGAGGTCATCCGCGCACACGCGGGTTGTCGGTTCCAACCCGCGCATGCGCGGATGACTTCATCGCGCAGATGGCGCGACCCGCGGCCGTCTTTCTCCTTAGCCGCCCGGCAAGACGTGGTGGCTTGATCTTGCCGGGCGGCGGAGGGGAAAGAGTGCATCCGTTATGGACGCTGGCCCGACGATCGGTGGGCACCGATCGCGGGCCTGTCCCCTCCCGAGCACAGTTGTGGTGCTCCCGTGCCAATCGGGCCTCTAGATGCCCCAAACGGGCATCTGACGCCCGTTTCACGAATGCAGCGACCAGGTGTGGTTGCTGGCATGTTGAAACGGGCGTGAAGGGCCGGCCGCTCGGCCCATTGGGCTCGGAGAATCGCCGTTCGCCTTAAAAAACGGCGAGCGGCTATTTTTCCGAGCCGGGGCGGGGGGGGAGAATCGCTGGGGGAGCCAGGGGGGCGTGAAAAATCTCGGGAGGCCCTCCCACGATTCTCCCACGAACGTGGGGAGTGGAGAAAACTCTTAACTTTGTTTATCTTCCTGTGGATATTTATTGATCTCCTCCAGTGACCCAGTATCCTTTTTTTGACAGAAGACCAGAGCTCCAAATACTTTAAGTGTGATCTAACCGAGGGTAACTAACTTCTGGGCTTTTCAAACTTATTCCTTTAGATCTTTTTTAACTCATTTGTGGAATGTGGGAGTGGCTGACAAGGGTGGCATTTGTTGCCCACGACTAATTGAGCTTCAGGAGATGGTGAAGTTCCGCCTTCTTGAACCGCTGCAGACCATGTGGTGTAGGTAACAGTGCTTTTAGCGAGACTGGATTGCAGTGTTTTGTTGCAGGTTTGGTGCAGCCGAGTGGTTTCCTAGACTACTTCAGAGAGCAATTTTGGCTAATTCTGTGGGACTGGAGTCGCAGAGGCCAGAGTGGGTCACAAGCCAGGTGTCCTTCCCTCAAGGACACCAGTGAATCAGTTGGGATTTATTGACAAACCACGGGTTTCATGGTCGCCATGGCTGATTAGTAAAATCAGTAAAGGAGGGAAATAGGTCTGGGGCCTTGTCCACCCCCCCCCCCCCCCCCACCCACGCTCATCCCCCCCCTACCCGCCCATCACCCAACCCTGCCACACCTTCCCTCATCACCCCATCAGCAATGCACATGGCTATCAGAGAAGGATCCTTGTCATCATTAGCAATGCAAGGGCAGCAACATCGGAGGCACACCAGAAAAATAAAGTTAGGCCTCGTCACCTGAGCTTTCCACCACCATATTGCCCCATGTCAAGTGAGAATCCACCAGACCCTGACTTCATTTTTCATTATTTTTCCCAAGGACTCTTTCGTGGCGACAGAGGAGTCCATGGGTGTAAAGACGGCAGATTCATTACAAAGTAAACTAAACACAAAGTACACCACAGGTCCCAACCGGGACTATACATGCTTGGCTCTCACCTTGGGATGGTTTTTATGGACCCCCGCCCCACAGCGGGGAAGCTCAGATTTAATGAGGCTCATGGGGAGGCTAATTGGTCCATCCCGTAGGTGTCGTGCAGGTTATAACACTCCCTTCCCGAAAAGTCCGGAGACCCGTCGGAGGAAGGTGGAGCAGGTGGGCGTCTTGCTCTTCCCCGCCTGCGGTTGTGCATCTTGCCCCTGAGGTACTGGATCAGGAAGTGTATGTCTGAATGGCGAATGGCGTTTCCTTGCTGATCGTCGTGGCAGGGGAGAGGCACCACTGGCCAGTTCACCATCAGAAATTTCCAATGCCTCGGTCTCCATATCGAAGTCTGTGTCTTCAACCTCCCGCATCTCTGCGTCCGGCCCCCCAGGGGGCGGCAACCTTGGATTCGCTGGTTGCGAGGCTGCCTGACTTGACCGTGGTACCTCAGGAGGAGCTTCACGTAGAACTAGTATCTTACATCTGAGATGGTTGACGTACTTCTTCATCACTTAGTTCTGAGCTCGAACTTGGTATGAAACTGGCCCTGTCTGTCGAATACCGTCCCTGGGATCCACTTGCCGCCATCTCCGAAGTTTCGAACGTAAACTGCGTCACCTGGTCTGAACTGCCTCTCTGGGCAACGTCCCTGCTGCTTCTGACTGGGGTGTACTTTCCCGCCAATATCTGGGAATGCCAGGCTGGGACGGCTCCGGGGTCTTCGGCCCATTAAAGGCTCAGCCGCAACTACTCCGATTGAGGCACGTGGGGTGGTACAGTAACAAAATAAATATCTGGAGAAAAGCAAATTACTGCGGATGCTGGAACCTGAAACGAAAGGGAAAATGCTGGAAAATCTCAGCAAGTCTGGCAGCATCTGTAGGGAGAGAAAAGAGCGAACGTTTCGAGTCTGATGACTCTTTGTCAAAGCTAACAGACAGGGAAAGTGGGAAATATTTATACTGTGGCGTGAGAATGAAAGATGAGTCATAGCCACAGAAACCCAGGGAAACCGGGTGCTAATGGCTACAGATACCAAGGAGAAAGAGTGCTGATGGTAGTCCCCAGAGAGGACAAAAGATGTGAAAGGTCAAACAGCAGGGAAACTAGCATCAGAGGATGAACTGTAGATGTGGGGGGAGGGGAAGGAGAAGCAAAGAGGAGAAAGGTGGATAAGATTAGTGGGGGAAAAAATTAAATGTATATTAAGAAAGAAAGAAATGGTAAAAGACATTTAAAATGAAATGAAAACAAATGGGTCGAGGTGCGGCTGATCATCTGAAGCTGTTGAATTTGATGTTCAGACCGGAAGGCTGTAGCGTGCCTAACCGGAAGATGTGATGTTGTTCCTCCAGTTTGCGTTGCGCTTCACTGGAACATTGTAGCAGGCCAAGGACAGACATGTGGGCATGGGAGCAGGGTGTTGTGTTAAACTGGCAAGAAACAGAAAGGCCAGGGTCCTGAATAAGCACAGACCAAAGATGCTTAGAAAAGCGATCACCCAGTCTGCGTTTGGTCTCTCCGATATAGAGGAGACAACATTGGGAGCAGCGAATGCAATGGACCAAATTGGAAGAGATGCAAGTGAAATGCGGCTTAACCTGGAATGAGTGTTTTGGGCCTGGAATGTTAAGCATGGAAGAGGTAAAGGGGCAGGTGTTACACCTCCTGCGATTGCATGGGAAGGTGCCATGGGTGATGGGAGAGGTACTGGGTATGGTGAAGGAGTGGACTAGATTGTCTCGGAGGGAACGGTCTCTGCGGAATGCTGACAGACGGACTGAAGGGAAGATGTGTTTGGTGGTGACATCATGCTGGAGTTGGCGAAAATGGCGAAGGATTATGCTTTGCATATGGAGGCTGGTGGGATGAAATGTGAGAACAAAGGGGACTCTATCCTTGTTCTGGGAAGGAGTGGAGGGGGCAAGGGTAGTGGAGCGGGAGATGGACCGCACACTGTTGAGGGCCCTGTCCACAACTGTAGGTGGGAAATCACGGTTGAGGAAGAAGGAACACATTTTCGAAGCACCATTTTGGAAAGTGGCATCGTCGGAACAAATGCGACGGAGGTGAAGGAGTTGAGAGAAAGGGATGGAGTCCTTACAGGGTGTAGGGTGTGAAGTGCTGTAGTCCAGATAGCTGTGGGAGTCAGTGGGCTTGCAGTGGATATTAGTAGATAGTCTATTGCTGGAAATGGAGACAGACAGATCAAGGAAGGGGAGGGAAGTGTCTGAGATGGTGCAGGTGAAAGTGATGGAGGGGTGGAAACTGGAAGCGAAGTTGATGAATTTTTCCAGCTCCGGGCGAGAGCATGAAGCGGCCCCAAAATAGTCATAATGTATCGGTAAAGGAGTTGTGGCATCTTTCATTCTCACTCCACAGTACAAATATTTCCCACTTTCACTGTCTGTTAAAATAAATATCTGGTCAGTCGTGTGTCTGCTTCTTCAAGCCTCCTTTGAATATTGGTGCGGTTTCTGTGGTCTGTCGCCCCATTTCCAGCCGGCCCATTTGAAAACTGGTGGTATGGGGCTGTGTGGATGTGTCTTTGCCTGCATGAAACCCCCAAACTCTTCGCTCGTAAAATGCCTGCCATTGTCAGTGACCAACGCCTCCGGGATACCTTGCGTATGGAACAACAGCCCCAGTTTTTAAATCATCACCTTCAAAGTAGGTGGATAACATGTGGACCTCTAACCACTTCGATGAACATCCGCTGCAACTGGAAACATGAAGCCCTGGAAAGGACCATCAGAGTCGGCATGAAGCCCCACCCAAAGCCATCTTGGCCATTCCTGTGGTGAAGAGGCACAGCAGGCAAGAGCTTCTGCTGCTCCTGGCAAACACCGCATTGCTGGGCTAGCCACTCTATCTCCATATCTCCGCATCCAGGCCTGACCACCAGGCGTTGCTGCTCCTGGCAAACACCGCATTGCTGGGCTCGCCACTCTATCTCCGTATCTCCGCATCCAGGCCTGACCACCAGGCGTTGCTGCTTCTGGCAAACACCGCATTGCTGGGCTAGCCACTCTATCTCCATATCTCCGCATCCAGGCCTGACCACCAGGCGTTGCTGCTCCTGGCAAACACCGCATTGCTGGGCTAGCCACTCTATCTCCATATCTCCGCATCCAGGCCTGGCCACCAGGCGTTCCTGCTCCTGGCAAACACCGCATTGCTGGGCTAGCCACTCTATCTCCATATCTCCGCATCCAGGCCTGACCACCAGGCGTTGCTGCTCCTGGCAAACACCACATTGCTGGGCTAGCCACTCTATCTCCGCATCCAGGCCTGACCACCAGGCGTAGCAAGCATTTGAATTTTGGACATGCCTGGGTGCCCGATAGGCAAGTCTCACAGTATAAAGTCCTGACCCTTGTGTGGGACCATGAAGCGAGTTCCCTATCAAAGGATGCTGTCTTCCAAATTGGACTCTGATATATTTGTGGAAAAAACCTTTACCTCGTTGGGTGGTTTCCGGTGTTGACCTCCATATAGCACATTATGGCGGACCTTAGGCAATAAAGGGGCTGTCTCTGTTCATGCACATGTTTGGCACGCCGTGACTGGCAATGTATCCATGAAGTTCAACTTGACTACCACTTTGTCAGCTCTGGGCGGAGTCAGGGGTCATCCCGGCTGCGGCAGCCTACTCAGTGCATCTGCGTTTGCGATCTGTGTGCCAGGTCGATGTTCGAACGTATATTCATACATCGCCAAGAAGAGGGCCCATCTGTGGATACTAGCGGACACAATGGGCGCTATAGCCTTATCCTCCTTAAAAGTTCCAACACTGGTTTGTAGTCCATCAGTGTTGTAAAATTACACCCGTATATGTATTGATGGAACTTTTGACTGCAAAACCTACGGCCAATCCTTCCGTCGCGATTTGTATGCAGTTCCTCTCCGTCACTGCCAGCATCCTGGAGGAAAATGCAATCGGCCACTCCCCACCTTCGTCCATGCGGTGTGACAATATGCCGCTAATTCGTACAGCGAGGCAGCGCACGCGATCATCAGTGGTTTGGTGGGATCGTAATGCGTGAGCAGACAGGGCAAAGTCAGTTTCATCTTTACTTGTGTGAACGCCTATTTTAGAGGTGCCCTCCACAACCACAGCTCTTTTTTCTTCAGCAAGACGTGCAGGGAGTGGCAAGGTTTCGAGTGAAGGGATGAATTTGCCGTAGTAATTCACAAGCCGTAGAAACGAGCGCAGCTCCATTGTGTTCTCCGACGTGGGGCCTGTTGGATCGCTCGCACCTTCTTTTCCAAAGGGTATAATCCATCCCGGTCTACGCGGTAACCGAAGTAAATGACCACTCTGGCGAGAAAAACGCACCTCTCCTTTTTTAGACCGTGCCCGACTCTGAAAAGCAGCGGAGCATCTCGCCAAAGTAGCTCAAGTGTTCTTGCTCCACCGTACCCGTGACCAGTACGTCTTCCAAATAAACCGCCATACGTGGTAGGCCCCTCAGAATGTTTTCCATGACACGCTGAAAATAGTGCAAGCTGAAGATACGCCGAAGGGCAATCCTGTGTACTGATAAAGGCCCCTTTGGGTATTTATGGTCACGTGTTGTCTGGACTCAGGGTCTAACTCCAGCTGAAGATGAGCATGGCTAATGGCAAGCTATGCAAATCACTGACCAGCAGCCAGATTCGCATACAAGTCCTCGACGCCCTGGCATCGGATCCCTGTCCAATCGGGAGGCCCTATTTACTGTCAATTTATAGTTGCTGCAAAGACGAACAGTCTTATCCAGTTTGAGGACGGGGCTACTGGTGTCGCCCAATTGGTGAATTTTAGCAGCTGAGTGATCCCCAGGCCCTCTAGTCAGCTGAGCTCTGCCTCAACCTTCACCAGTAGCGCGTAGGGGACTCGGCGGACCTAAAAATATTTAGGCTGCACTTCAGGGTCGACATAAATTTTCGCCATGGCTTCCTTGATTTTTCCAAGCTCAGTTTGGAAAACTTCGGGGTATTTTCCCAACACCTCAGAGGCCTCCAGAATTCATCTGAAAAATCCACTACCAATCTCGGTGAAGACGTTGCAGCCAATCGCAGTCCACAGACTAGGACCATGTTCTTTCACCACAATCTATGACAGTCTTACAGATTGCTGCCCGTATATCATTGGGCCATCGTGGTCCCAGCTACGGCAAGTGGTTCCCCGGTGTCCGTTGCCAGTCTTCCCCCAGTATCACATCAAGTCCAGCTGTTGTACTCCTGACTGGATGTTCTCAAATGTTTGTTTGCCTATGACTGAGACTGCGGCTCCCGTATCCAATTCCATTACAAGAGGATGACCATTTACTTGGATGGTGATCCTAACGGGGAAACCCTCGGGTGCCGCTATGCAGTTCACTGTATGCATTCGTCGTTGGGCTGTTTCAAACTCAAAGTGTGGGCTCTGGGTTGACCTCTACCCCGGGTTTGCTGACCACCCTGTGGCTTTCGCTCGCTGTGATTTCTCCGGCCACATGCCCCACATCATCTGGGATCTCCCTCTAAGGATTCGGGGGACATAACTTGGGTAGTCAGTGCGGTCCTAGACCTGTGGTCCCGGCCCCGGCAGTTTACACCCCAAGGGGGGCAATAGGGGGGTTCCTAATCTGGGGGACGCTGAATGCCAGAATGGGGTACGCCCCACACTGTTCCCTCCCAACCCTTGGCATTCCAGTACTCCCTCATCTGCACTTTCTCTTGAACGCGATATTTCTACGGCCTTCAGCTCACGCAGTAACGTTCGTTGGGTTGCCATATTATTCACGCCACAAACTAAACGTCCAACATTATCTCGGGTAGGAAAGGGCCGTAATCACAAAATTCAACTAGTTTCCTGAAGCGCGTTAAAAAGGCGGTAGCAGAATCCCCTGGGGTCTCTCAGCTGCGTTAAACCGTTAATCTTGCACGGAGACCGACGGCTTGGGGTTGTAGTGGTTTTTCACCAGTGCCACCAGCTCTTCAAAGGTCATGGAGTCGGGGGCTGTGAGAGACATGAGTCTTTTTATCACACTGAAGGTGGGGGCTCCACAGGCAAGTCAAGAGCATTACTGTCTGTCGCTCATCACCGCTTATGTTAGACCTGAAAAAGTGTCCTATTGGCTCTGCGTATTTCATCTACTCCTGCACGTTAGCATCGAACACATCAAGGGTGGGATTCTGTGTCTCGCCAGCCCCGTTCTCCGGACGGCGCGCAACTGCTGGCAGCGGGATTCTCCGTCACCGCAGCCGGCCAATGGGGTTTCCCATTGTGGCCACACTCACTCCGTCGGGAAACCCATGGGCGTGGGTGCACTGCCGCCCAATCAGAGGATCCCGCCGACGGAGAATCCTGCACCAAGTGTGGCAAAGAGCGACAATTTAAAAATCAGTGCAAACCTCATTCGGGTCATGTGATAGGAGATGTCCGTCATTCCAACACTTAGCAGCGCAGACACGAGCTCCAATATTATCCTCATCGCCAATTTGGTAGCAACAGAGGAGTCCAAACAAGAGGCGTAAAGAAAACAGGTTTCTTACAAAGTAAACTATGTACAGTACACCCCGGTCCCAGCCGGGACTACACGTGCTCAACTCTCATCCGGACTTATGCTAGAGTCCACTTACTCCACTGATAGGCCTCCGCGCCTTATCCAGGAAGCTTGTATTCAACAAATCTCCCCGGGGGGTGGGGTGGGGGCATCGGTCCGTCCCCGTAGGTCTCGTCTGGGTTATAACAGACTCAAAATTCCTCATGCCCCCATTGTCTTCCCAACCTTCTTGGATTGAAAGTTTAATGATGAAAGAATGATTAGGAGCAGCTAATCTTCCTCAGTTTCATTGGACACAGCACAGAATGAGGCTGTACAGCCCATTGTGTCTGTACCTCTTCATTGAAAGAGTCATTCAAGTCGCCACCCTCCCCTGTCCTTTCCCCATAGACCAACAGATATTTCCTTTTCTAGTATTTACCCCATTTATCCCTCACTCCTTAACTCACGAATTATAAAATCAATGGCTATTGTTGCTGCAAGCCAATATCAGGGACTATCAAGATGCGCCTTTGTCCCTCTGAACGTCTTTCCCTTCAGGGACATGTCACTTGATACTTGCCCATGAAGCGCAGATCAGGAGGAGCAGGATTCTCCAATTCCCCATCCGCATGTTTCTCACTGGTGGTGGGATTCTAAACTCTCGACGCTTTTCAATGGGATTTCCCATTGAAGCCTCCGCATGCCGACAGGAAACTGGTGGGCAGGGATACACTCTCAGTGGGAACGGTGATTCTCAACGGCCGGAGAATTAGAACAAAGAACAAAGAAAAGTACAGCACAGGAACAGGCCCTTCGGCCCTCCAAGCCAGTGCCGACCATGCTGCCCGTCTAAACTAAAATCTTCTACACTTCCTGGGTCCGTATCCTTCTAGTCCCATCCTATTCATGTATTTGTCAAGATGCCCCTTAAATGTCACTACCGTCCCTGCTTCCATCACCTCCTCCGGCAGAGAGTTCCAGGCACCCACTACCCTCTGTGTAAAAAACTTGCCTCGTAAATCTACTCTATAACTTGCCCCTCGCACCTTAAACCTATGCCCCCTAGTAATTGACCTCTCTACCCTGGGTAAAAGCCTCTGACTATCCACTCTGTCTATGCCACTCATCATTTTGTAGACCTCTATCAGGTCGCCCCTCAACCTCTGCCGTTCCAGTGAGAACAAACCATCCCAGATCAGAGGCCGAGTGGAGCAGAGGGTCAAACATGCATTCTGATACTCCTATGATTCTAAACTTTTGCATTCAATTACACTCATCGACACTCATAGACTTTACAGTGCAGAAGGAGGCCATTCAGCCCATCTAGTCTGCACCAGCCCTTAGGAAAGAGCACCCTACTTAAGCCCACACTTCCACCAGTAACCCATAACCCAGCAACCCCACCTAACGTTTTTGGACACTAAGGGCAATTTGCATGGCCAATCCACCTAACCTTGCACATCTTTAGACTGTGGGAGGAAACCGGAGCACCCGGAGGAAACCCAGGCAGACACGGGGAGAACATGCAGACTCCGCACAGACAGTGAGCCAAGCTGGGAATCGAACCTGGGACCCTGGAGCTGTGAAGCAACTGTGCCTAACCACTGTACCACCGTGCTGCCCGTAATTGACATAGCCCACCCCCAGTAGGGGAGTTCATACTCTGCAAGGAGCATGAGGAAGACATGCATTTCCACCCGGAGGTCCCATGCGGGATATTACAGCGGCATTCCCATATGTCCGCCATTCCCTGGCCGTTGGTTTGGAAAGTGCTTCGAAGGAACCTTGGTGGTTGTTGCGCTAGGAAGAGGAATGTTGGTGGATGAGGAGCCAATCAAGCAGATTTTTATTGAATTCAAATTTCACCAGCTGTCTTGGGGGGATTTGAACCCAGGGCTACTGGATTACTTGGACACTGACAATACCACTATGCCATTCCCTCAGCTTAACATCAAAGGGCTCATCCAGGATTTGAACCTGGGACCCTTCACATATTCGCGAAGAACAACCCCCAAAGCGAGAATCTTAGGCCTTGTCCAACGAGCCGGTTAAAACTGTATTAATCTCATTGGATCATAGAATTTACAGTGCAGAATGAGGCCATTCAGCCCATCGAGTCTGCACCGACCCTTGGAAAGAGCACCCTTCACACCTCCACCCTACCCCCGTAACCCAGCAACCCCATCTAAAGCTTTTGTTCACTAAGGGGAAATTTATCATGGCCAATCCACCTAACCTGCACACCTTTGGACTTGAGGGAGGAAGCCGGAGCACCCGGAGGAAACCCATGCAGACACGGGGAGAACGTGCAAACTCCGCACAGACAGTGACCCAAAGCCGGAATTGAACCCGGGACCCTGGAGCTGTGAAGCAGCAGTGCTAACCACTGTGCCGCCGGGCCACCATAGCGAGCGATATGCTCTGGCCGTCAAAGTCTTTGGTCAATGGTAGGTTCAGAGGGAACGTTGAAGGTTATCAGAATTACTGGGTTAAATTACAATCCATCACCCTCTCCCAGTTACCTGCTTCTCTATCCAGATTCTCAATTTTTTCCAAACGCTTTGTATTATAATGATCAGTTCTAATGATGTGTCTGTCTCCTTTACTCTGCATCTCCTCTGCAATAAATGGTGCCTGTTCTTTGATTAAATGCCTTGCAGCCAACAGTCTGAGAATGTAATCAATGCAGGAGCTGTTTATTGTCTCATATACTTGGGCAAATGGAAGTTATTGCTTAATTAAACAGCATTCAGGTTTCTTTATGATGTGATGTGACTTTAGAAGGTGTTATGACATCAAGGATGTTATTGAGACATCATAATGAAAAAAATGATACTATATGGGGGGCCAAAGAAAAGTAATAAAAATAAATGTAATTACAAATTTTACCAGGCAGCCTAAACCTCAACTGGGGCTATGCAAGTGAAGAAAGCAAAGAACTTAATGGAATTTATAAATGCCCTTATCACATTGCTTAGGGTGTCCCAGGATATAGAGTTATTTGCTTATGAAATGAAGCTATGTAGGCGGAATGTGGCACCATTTTGTGCACAGTAAGATCTCCCAAATAGCACTGGCATGAAAATCATCGGGGCCTGTGTTTAGGTCGTGCTGACTGATGGAACCATCAATTCACTAGACACGTGCTTTAAGATATGAACAGTGGTTTTAATTTACTTACAACAGAGCCAGCCTGTTCCACGTTGAACGCTCGATGAACTGAACGACTGGCTCTGAGCATTGGTATTATACAGCAGTCCAGGGGGAGGAGTCATGGGCGGAGCCAAGGGTGGAGCCCTGTACAACCTCCTAAGCATTCCCAGCGCTATTCCCCCTAGTGGTCGGGCAACGCAACTGCACTTATCAATGCATGGTCTCATGTATATACAATACAGTGTGAATTACGGAGTTACATTCACCACACTGACTGAGGAGGAATATTGACCAGGGCATCCAGGGAATTTCTGACTCTTCCTCAAACGTGGGTTGGAGCAGTGGGAAATATTCGAGGAGAGAAGATGGAGAGGATTCAGAAAGAAAATATGCTCCGGTCAAGAAAAACGAAAGTGCATGTCAGATGCTAAGAACTCAATGCTACGGAAAGCCTTGAGGGACACGAACGGTGCAAGGGTGAAATTGTACAGCAAATGAGAAAAGCAAAGAGAGAAGATGAAAAAAACACCGGCAAGTAAAATCAAGGAAAGCCCAAAGATATTTTATAAATACATAAAGAGCAAAAGTATAACTAAGCAAAGAGTAGGGTGAATAAGAGACCATAAAGGTAACTTCTGACTGGAGGCGGAGGACATGATTCAGAATGCAGACTTTACGTCTATCCTCACTAAAGAGGAGTGTGAAGCAGACATTGTAACTGAAGAGAGAAACTATTTAATATTGGACAGTGGGTTCATTTGTTCCCACTCTGGCTCAAAGGTTTCGGAGATGGCTGACAAGTTCAATGCATGACCTGCAGATTTGGTTTCACGTGTGGTGCAGGTGGTGTTGAAGCGTTGGGTAGGTGGGTTGGTTGAAGATTTGTGTGCTCGCTGTATGTCACTTCTGCGCATTGCCGACAAAGTCTTTCAATGTGTTCAGTGCCTTCCTGAATGAACGTCTTTCATTTTGGTTGTTCACAAGCCAGTGGCTCCCATCAATCAGTGGGAATGTTTGACCGCTTCAGGGGTGTTTTGAGGACATTGCTAAAACGTTTCCACTGTCCTACTGGGAGTCTCCTGGTTCGATTGTATCCTGCATAGAGCATCTGCTTCAGGAGACTGGTGTCAGCCATGTGAACAATATGTCCCACCCAGCAGATTTGGTTTTGAGTGATTAGCGCCTCAATGCTGGCCTTGATGGTTTGGGAGAGGATGATGCTCTTGCGAAGGAACCAGTCGTGATACTTCTCCAGTGCTTTGAGGTGCCTGCTGTAGGTTATCCAAGTATGTGAAGCATGTTAGAGTACGGGAATCACTGCTGGCCAGTAAACCAAGTCTCGGCTTTGAAACACTGGCACTCAGTTGGTCAAAGTCTCAGCTGGCACATTAGAGGTAATGATGAATTTTGCTTGCTATGTCTGCTTTCGTCATGAGGAGGTCCCCAATATACAGAAAATGGTCCACGTTGTTCAGGATCTCACTGTTGATCTTAATTGATCGGGGGAGACGCTGTGCTGTTGAAGCAGGTTGGAAGAGGATCTTAGTATTCCAATGGTTAGTGAAAGGTCCATTTTCTCATAAACTTCAGAGAAGGAATCAGCAGTGAGTTGGGGCTCAGATTCTGAATGAGTGCTCACACAAGCATCAGCTGTACTCTCTCTGACTGACGTGAGAGTGGTGTTGGTTTTGGATTGAAGACACATGGAATGAATAGTTTCCCATCTGTTCCATAAATTACCCAGTCACTTGGAAATACAGAACCTGAGTATTGCTGAAAAAAAGGCTATGCTGTCAAAGCTTTTCAGCATACACTCATCAGGACTGGTGCGACAATACCAATTTTCAAAGGAAGCAATAATATATACTACATGAAAAAAGGGTGCTAATTGGTTGGAAATTTACTCTGATTGGTTGAAGATTTGCCATGGAGAATGGCATTAGGGAAATGTTATCAAAACTACACAATACCTGGACATGTTCCCTTTTTTTTTTACAAAGGACAGGCCCCTGCATATGAACCCATTTAGCTTCTGGCAAGTGCAGGTGCGAGTCCAACTGATAATCTTAAATTCGTTGTGAGTGTAATTTTTGCACAATGCTCAGCATCATTCAAGACTCTTCAGATACTGAAGCAGTCCATGTCCAAATGTAACAAGACCTGGACAATGGTTTGGGCTGACAAGTGGCAAGTGACATTTGTGCCACACAAGTGCCAGACAATGACTATCTCCAATAAGAGGGAATCTAACCATTGCCCCTTGACATTCGACATATTTACCAGCGCTGAATACCCCTCTATCAACATCATGGGGGTTAACATTGACCAGAAGCTGAACTGAACCAACCTTATAACTGCTATGGCTACAAGGGCAGGTCAGAGGATAGGAATCCTGTGGTGAATAACTTACCTCCTGGCTCCCCAAAGCCTTGTCACCATATACCAGCCACACGTCAGGAGTGCGATGGAATACTCTCCACTTTCCTGGATGAGTGTAGCTCCAATAACACTCAAGAAGCTCACTGCAGCCCGCTTGATCGGCATCCCACCTACAAACATTCACTCCCTCCACCACCGACACACAGGAGAAACAGTGTGCACCATCCACAAGATGCATTGCAGCAATTCATCAAGGCTCCTTCGGCAGCCCTTTCCAAACCCACAAACTCCACCATCTAGAAGGACAAGGGCAGCAGATAGATGGGAACCCCACCACATGGAAGTTCTACTCCAAGCCGCACACCATCCTGAATTGGAAACATATCTTTCACTGTCACCGGGTCATAATCCTGAGATCCAATTCTTTACAGCACGGAGAGGGTGTACCTACACCTCATGGACAGCTACAGTTCAAGAGGGCAGTTCACCACTGACTTCTCAAGGGCAACAAGGTATGGACAGCAAATGCTGAACTAGCCAGTGATACCCGCATCACATTATGGCAACGCCCTGGGCGAGTGCACGGTCAATTCCAGCACCACTTGCCCCGGAGTCACAACACAAGTGAATGAACAAATAATTCTAGTGAAAATACCCAAAGTCTTTGGCCCTTGGGTCAACAAATTTGTAAGTTTATATCAGCGGCACAGTGGTTAGCATTGTTGCCTCACAGTTCTCGGGACCTGGGTTCAATTCTGGACTTGGGTGACTGTCTTTTCGGAGTCTGCATGTTCTCCCCGTCTCTGCGTGGGTTTCCTCCGGGTGCTCCGGTTTCCCCCCACAGTCCAAAGATGTACAGGTTAGGTGGATTGGCCACGATAAATAGCCCTTAATGTCCATCCAAAAAGGTTAGGTGGGACTACTGGGTTACAGAGATAGGGTAGAGGCGTGGGTTTATGTTTAAGTAAGTTGCTCTTTCCAAGGACTGGTGCAGACTTGATGGGCCAAATGGTCTCCTTCTGCACTGTAGGGATTCTAAACACCATCACTGTTTTTTATAACAAGAACTATAATGGTCTCTGCAGGAAATACAACTGGTTAAGTATTAACTAATTCCTAAATCCCCATTTTAACGTCCTCCAACTCCTACACTCACACACACACAAGACAGACAAACATAGAGGGGTGGAAATGGGTAAAAATAATAAGCAAAAGGAAAATGAATCTTTGTTTCACATTATGGTTTTTAGCACACCTTCCTTCACAGCAAGCTTGGAAGTTAAAGTCTCTGTCTGCAGCCTGTAAAGGTCTTTACTGTAGATTCATTCATCCAGGTCCTCTATACCTTCAGAAGTATAACAGTCACAGAGTAGCAAGTCCTTGGGCGGGATTCTCTGATCCCCCGCCTGGTCAGAGAATCCCCGAAGGGCGGCTCGAATCCTGCCCCACCACTCTGACGCCGGCTGCCGTATTCTCTGGCGCCAGTTTCGGGTGGGGGTGGGGTTTATGCCGCGCCGGTCTGAGGCCCCCCCCGGCAATTCTTGGGGCCCCAATTGGCCGAGCGGCCATCGTTTCCTGGCAGTCCAGTCGGCATGAAATGGACATGGTCCATCACGGCGGGGCCTGGCTTGTAGGCCGGCTAGGTGAGTCTTTTTGGGGTCACGGGGGGATCTAGCCCTGGGGGGTGGCCCCCACAGTGGCCTGACCCGCGATTGGGGCCCACCGATCTGCAGGCGGGCCTGTGCCTTGGGGGGCACCCTTCCCTTCTGCGCTGGCCTCTGTAGAGCTCCGCCATGGCCAGGGAGGAGAAGAACCCCCCTCCACATGCGCAGGAATACGCTGGCCGCTCTGCGGTGGTTCTGCGCATGCACCAATTCGTGCCAGGCCCTTCGCCGCCGGTTGGTGCGGCACCAAACCCTCCGGTGCCAGCCTAGCCCCCGGAAGTACGGAGGATTCCGCACCTTCCGGTCGGTCCGATGCCAGAGTGGTTCGTGCCGCTCTTGGCATCGGCGGCGGGCCATCCGGCCAGTTGTGGGAGAGTCCCACCCCTTGTCTTTGTTTGCAGCAAGTACTAGTTTTCCTGTAGATAGATTCACCCTTGGGTCTGTAGTTTTAGAAATACAGCACTCACAGGCTCTCTGGAGAGAAACATGGAGGAAAGAGAATAGGGGGCCGGATTCTCCGACCCCCCGCCGGGTCGGAGAATCGCCCGGGGCCGGCGTCAATCCCGCCCCCGCCGTGTCCAAAATTCTCCGCCCCCCCCCCGAGTTTCGGCAGGGGTGGGAATCACGGCGCGCCGGTCGGCGGGCCCCCACGTGGCGATTCTCCGGCCCGCGATGGACCAAAGTCCCGCCGCTGACAGGCCTCTCCCGCCGGCGTGGATTAAACCACCCACCTGACAGGTGGGATTGGTGGCGCGGGTGGGCGCCGGGGTCCTGGGGGGGGGGGGTGACCCCGGAGGGTGACCCCAGGAGGGTGCCCCCAGGGTGGCTTGGCCCGCGATCGGGGCCCACCGATTGGCGGGCGGGCCTGTGCCGTGGGGGCAGTCTTTTTCTTCCGCCTTCCCCATGGTCTTCACCATGGCAGAGGCGGAAGAGACCCCCTGCCCTGCGCATGCGCCGGTATGACGTCTGCAGCCCCTGACGCTCCGGCGCATGCGTGGACTTACGCCGGCCGGCGAAGTCCTTTTCGGCCCCGGCTGGCGCGGTGCCAAAGGCCGTTCACGCCAGCTGGCGGAGCGGGAACCACTCCGGCGCGGGTTTAGTCCCTCAATGTGAGGGCTTGGCCCCTAAAGGTGGGAGCCACTCCGACACACCGGGACCCCCTGCCCCGCCGGGTAGGGGAGAATCCCGGCCAGGGTCTTCTCTCTAAGCTACAAGGAATCAAACTGAAACTCCTTGGGTCTCTGAAAGGCATTCCACTGAGATAGGTTCCAATCCCCACCCATTACCAAGAAGAGCACTGCCTTTTAGGCCCATTCATTGGCCACCAGCCAACCAATCAAACCGAGTTCCACGCCAACTCTCTCTCTCTCTCTCTATTGTTGCTATCAAGCCTGAAGCCTCATGTTCAAACCAGCAGGAAATATTATACTCTCATGTACCTTCTGACTGCTGCTGCTTGCCTTAAATATACATGTCCATTAATCATCCATGGATCAAAATAATAACGTCAAAATAAAAGAAAGAGGGAAATAAGGGAATAAACAGGAGGGTCCTTACACCATGAATTAATTTAAGAAACACTTGAGATTTTCAGCAAGTGCTGTCCAATCGCGCAAAGACATCTAACATTAGACACTGTGTTCTAAGCTATTTAAGCACATGCTTGTTGAGTATAGCTGCCTGTTGCAATGGGGAAGGTGGAGAAGAGAATTGGTGTAATAACACAGCCCCGTTTGACCCCAGTCTTCACTGAAGTAGGGCCCCTGGTGTTCCTATTGGTGTGGCATCACGGCTCGAATGACATTGTGGAGTAGGTGGAGGCTGGTGATAAATTTCAGAGGCACACCAGACTGATCAGAAAATTCTATACTCACAGGATCCAAGGGAAAGTGGACATTAGATCCAAACGTGATTAACGGCCATTTCTGAGGGTGGAAGGTTTTAATAAAAGTACATATAATTAATAATCTGATTGATAAAGAGAAAGGAAGCTGTCTGCAGGAAGATATCAATGGGCTGGTCGGATGAGCCGGAAAGCGACAAGTAGGGAGGACAAATAAAGTAGGGAATACACAATCAATGGTAGGATATTGGGAAGTGTTGACAAACAGAGGGATCTATGGTAAACCACGTTATTGCATTATATGTATTGTGCATGTCTGGGCTTGTCCAGGCTGGCTCCGCTTGTGGCTCCTCCCCTCGGCCTTCTGTATAAAGGTGGCAAGTCTCCGCCTCCGGACCCAGTTCGGGTGCAGGGGCAGGAGGCTTGCTGTTTAGTGTATTGAAGCCTTAGTTACTTCATCACTCGTCTTGCATTATTGATGGTGTATCAGGATCTTGGACTGTAGATCTGCAGATCCCATGGGCCTCCCAGAATTCCTCTCCTGACCACCAACCAGCAGCCACTTCCTGCCCATTTTGGGCATCATAACTAAGGGTGAAAATGCCCCGGCCACAAAAAGCTTTGCCGTGAGTTCTTTACACACTCACCCCATCTGCTCGAACCTGCAGGGATTGAACCCACCCCCTAAATTCTGCCTGACTCCACAATTTCTCATCAGCTTGGTGCAGCCCCTTCTGCGGTGCCTCCTTTTACCTTCTTTGAGAACACACAAAAATGTAAAAATTAAGATGCTGGACACTTTCGGAAATCTTGGCCGGGATTCTCCCCTACTCGGCGGGGCGGGGGGTCCCGGCGTGTTGGAGTGGCGTGAACCACTCCGGCATCAGGCCGCCCCAATGGTGCGGAAGTCTCCGCACCTTTAGGGGCCAAGCCCTCACATTGAGGGGCTAGGCCCGCGCCGGAGTGGTTCCCACTTCGCCGGCTGGCGTGAACGGCCTTTGGCGCCACGCCAGCCAGGGCCGAAAGGACTTCGCCGGCCGGTGTAAGTCCGCGCATGCGGCGGAGCGTCGGAGGCTGCTGACGTCATACCAGCGCAAGGACAGGGAAGGGGGTCTCTTCTGTCTCCGCCATGGTGAAGACCATGGCGGAGGCGGAAGAAAAAGCGTGCCCCCACGGCACAGGCCCGCTCACCGATTGATGGGCCCTGATTGTGGGCCAGGCCACTGTGGGGGCACCCCCCCGGGGTCAGATCGCCCCACGCACCCCCCCCCCCCCCAGGACCCTCCGGAGCCTGCCTGCGCCGCCAATCCCGCCGGTCAGATAGGTGGTTTAAACCACGCCGGCAGGAGAGGCCTGTCAGTGGTGGGACTTTGGCCCAGCTCGGTCCGAGGAATCGGCGCAGGGGGCCCGCCGACTGGCGCGGCGCGATTCCTGCCGCTGCCGAGTCACGGGGGGGGGGGGAGAATTCGGGACACGGCGGGGGCAGGATTGACGCCAGCCCCGGGCGATTCTCCGACCCCCCCCGCCCCTTAATTTTAAACCAGTCGACAATTGCATTTATTCTGAGCTCCAAAGAAAACGTTTATCATTTGAAATGTCAGAGTCGTTGACAACAGGAAACTATTCGGATGTGACATTTGTGATCAGTTAGAGTTGAGATATACAAACATATTTAAATGTATATATTATTCTGTATATCAAGGCAAGGAAACATTTCTTTACTGAACTCAACCATAGTTTAATGAAAGAAAGCATTTAAATAGTGAGAAATAGAAACAGACAAACAGAGGCAGGAGGAGGCCTTCTAGCCAACTCCGCCCTTCATGGAACGGAGGCATCCACAGTCGTGAGGTATTAAATAACAGTTAGAGGGTTGCTTAATCCAAAAGGTAATGAAGGCATCCCCAATAAATGTTATTATTAAAGAGAAATACTGTGGATGCTCGAGATCTGAAATTAAAAACTGAAAAGGCTGCAAAAGCTTAGCAGGTTTGGCAGCATTTGTGGAGGCAGAACAAAATGTTTTGAGTCCGTGTGACTTTTCTTTGGAACCCATAAAACCTTGGGCTGGATTCTACGATGTTTGCCGCCAGTCGCGTGTTTCCTGTTATGGTGGAGAATCGGACGTCGGCCTAAAATCCAGGTTGGCGCTGATGCTCAGGACCCTTGCCACCGCCGTCAGCGAGCTGCACGCCCCACACAAGCGGAAAGATGAAAATGGCAGCAGTAATAATGTCACTGGACTAGTAACCCAGGGGGCTGGGACATGGCAGCCTGCGGAACTTAAATTCAATAAATAAAAGCTGGAATTGAAAACTAGACTGAGTAATGGTGACTGTGAGATTATTATTAATTATCGTACAAACCCATCTGGTTCACAATAGTCCTTTAGGGCAGGACGACTGCCCTCCTTCGCCACATTCATCCTTCGTGTGACTCCAGATTCAAGCATCTAGATGACAATCAGCTTCCCTCTGACATGGCCTAATCCACGCTGTTCAAGGGAAATTAGGGATGGTCAACCAATGCTGGATCTGCCAGCCATGTTCACATCTCGTGAAATAATTTTTAAAATAGCAATGGTCTTATTTACTTTATAACATTTTCTTCGACGTGGCCTGATTGTTGTCTATAAATAATGAAAGGTCAGGACAGAGTCCCAATAATTGATTGTTTATTTCACTTTCACAGATTGGGGAGGGTCGGGAGTCATGCATTTAACATGGACCTTAAGTTGTGCTGACTTACATTTCTGTCTTCCTAAAGGACAAGGGCAGCAGGCACCTGGGAAAACCACCTCCTTCAAGTTCCCCTCCTGGCCACACACCATCTTGACTTGGAAATATATCACAGTTCCTCCACTGTCGCTGGGTCAAAATCCTGGCACACCCTCCCTAACAGCACTGTGGGTGTACCTACACCACGTGGACTGCTGTGGTTCAAGAAGGCGGCTCACCATCAACTTCTTAAGGGCATTTAAGGATGGGCAACAAATGCGGGACTAACCCATATTTGTTAGGGTTAATGTAGTTGATGTAGGTATTTTCTACCCCACCCACCCCCACACCACGCGGTGTGTTTTCAAGTGGCGGAGACAGTCTGTCATTGGCCGGTGGTGGGATCTTCCTGGACCGCTGCTTTCAACGGGGTTTTCCGTTCTTCGTCCCCTCCATCACCGAGGAACCTATGGTGTGGTGGTGGTGGTGGGGGTGGTGGTGGGCGCCTATGGAGAGACCAAACTATCCCACTAACAGATATGGACGAAAACCTCACTCAATGAGTTGGAAGAGGCTGGATGTTCGGGAGTTCAGTTTTTCGCAGAGGGTAGCCAGCCCCTGGAATGGTGGGTGGTACCTCTGCCTTCAAAAGGGAACAGGTCAGCTTCTTAACTGAGGCAGAGAATATATCCTGTATAAGTTAAGTTGATGCTTGCATCCTGAATGTGATTTACAGGCCTGGTTTTGATTGCGGATCCGAGTGGAATTTTTTCAGCATTTTTCTCCCTGCTTTTATTTCGGGTTTTGAACCTTTGGAATTCTTTACACTTGAAAGCTGCGGGTTCCCAGTTATTGAATATATTTAGGTCGGAGCTTGATATTGTTTGGGCATTAGAGGGACCAAGAGCCATGAGGATAAAGCAGAAAGGGGGAGTTCATGGAATAATAATAATTTTTCTTATTGTCACAAAGTAGGCTGACATTAACACTGCAGTGAAGTTACCGTGAAAATCCCCTCGTCGCCACATTCCGCTGCCTGTTTGGGTGCACTGAGTGAGAATTTAAAATGTCCAATTCACCTAACAGCACGTCTTTCGGGACTTGTGGGAGGAAACCTGAGCACCCGGAGGAAACCCACACGGACACGGGGGAGAACGTGCAGACTCCGCACAGACAGTGACCCGAGCCGGGAATCGAACCCAGGGCACTGGCGCTTTGAAGCAAAAGTACTAACCACTGTGCTACCGTGCTGCACTAGTCGCGATTGTCCACTCCAGCTATCAATGGCAGTGACTCTGGCGCTGTGAAGCAACAGTGCTAACCACTGCGCTACTGTGCCACCCACCAGAACTTCATCCAGGATCTTATTGAATGTTGGCACAGGCTTGATGGGCCAAATGGCCTATTCCTGGTCCTAATTCTTGTGTTTTTATTACATTTTAGGCACATTTTCCCCTCTTCTTCTTTGGAAATTAAATGATTGCTGGGAGGATTATAGGGGTGGGCTCAAGGTGGCAGGCAGGTTGGTATTGTAACCAGTTTTCCAGCAAATGTTGATGAACATTTACCATTGGAAGAGCCTCGAGCTAAATGGTCTAATGTAACACGACTGGTCCCCGGTAACAAGAATTAGCAAGCCATCAATTGAACGTTTAAATAGGACGTGGTGCAAAGATTTTCAACTCTTGCTTCTTTAGGAAAGCAATGACAGTCAGCGTTACTCTTGTGGAGCTGTGGATAGCCCTCATGGCAATTTCTTTCTTGTCCCACTTTGGCACCTGAAAATGCATTTTAACAACTGCATTAGGATCTTGTGGTGAAACAGCACAGAGTGCGAATCAACACTGATATGTAGAAGGAAAGGAGTGAAATTGCTGCTCTTTTTAGTTGCAGTTTAAATAAATCCTCTTTCAGTGTAATTAAATATTTGGTGAGGCTGTTGTCATTCATCAAGACTCTCGAACAGTTCAGAGGCCGCTTCAGGCACCAACTGCACTCAACCTGAGCCACTGTAATGTACTTGACCAGTACAGGCACAGCCACAGAATATGAACAACAGGTAAGGAACCAAACAGACAATGCACGTATCGCCTTTCCTCCATCGGTTTTAAATTATATGTGAAAGCCAAATCTACTTTGTTATTTTGGAATTTTCTAAGCCTTGGCTAAAGTTGCAGAGCTGTAACATGAGAACCGAATTGACCCGTGACCATCTCGGACATGGATGAAAGTCGACGCAGCTCTCAAACGATTCAAATAAAGACCTGGGGCTGGATTCTCCAATAATGTGGCCATGTCCCCAGGCCAACGTAAAAACGCTGGCGTTTCACTCTTGACTTACCTTAAACAAGTCCTGAACGATTCTCCTACCTGCAGGGGGCTGGTGTGCTTCTCGCAGCTCTGGCGGTGGGTAGGGGCCCCCACACTTCCGGGCGGCCTGCAGCGGCAGCCCCGTGTGCCATGGCGGACTCAGACTGCGGACTGACATCGATAATGTAGGCCCCCCACGGGATGGCGCGCTCCCACGGATCTGAGCCGCCCGATCGCTGCCCTGGCCGCCCATGAGGCTCCCCCCCAGTGATCAATCCCCCCCCCCCCAGGGCGGACGCGGACTGAGTCCGCAGCCGCCACCCGAGGTTCCCGGCCGGTTCGAACCACGCCGTCGGGAACTCGGCCAGTTTTGCCTGGAGAATCGCGGGGGGGGGGGGGCTCTGTCAATGGCCCCCCAGCCGCTCCTTGTAATCCGCGTGTGAGCAATTCTCCGGGGGCCAGAGAATTGCGGGAGCGGCCATCGGACACGATTCCCGGATAAACATCGATTCTCTGCCGCCGCGCTAAAATCGCGGAGAATCCAGCCCCTGGGTTTGGGTTTATCACAGATGAAAATAAAGTGCTTTAGTCTGAAAGTACAGCAGGATTTCAGCTTGTTTTGAATTAACATGCAGGTAAAGACAACTGGGCCAGTTTTCCTTTGCTTTGCTCCTCGGAGACACCTATTTTCCAGATATACAATAGCGGGGAAAAGAAGGAACCCGACCTGCTACATTGAGAACATGTCTCCTTTTGATTTGAAGAACGATTCCAGAGCATGAATGAAGAACATTCAGTTCAGTGTTCATTGAATCATAGTAGCCCAACAGCGCAGAAGGAGGCCAATCAGCCCATCGAGTCTGCACTGACCCTTTGAATGAGCACCCTACCTAGGCCTAATCCCCCGTCCTATTCCTGCAATCCCACCCTACGGGGCAATTTAGCATGGTCAATCCACCTCACCTGCACATGTTTTGACTGTAGCAGGAAACCAGAGCACCCGGAGGAAACACACACAGACACGGGGAGAAAGCGCAGATTCCACACAGCTAATCACTCAAGGTTGGAATCGAACCCGGGTCCCTGGCACTGTGAGGCAGCAGTGCTAATCACTGTGCCACGGTGCCGCCCCATTGTGTTGTATGGAAATACCGGAGAAGCCAATTGTTTCTATGTGTAACTGCAATACCACTGAAGTCACTTGCATGGATTTTAAGACAAATTGCCTCCACGCACTCATTCAATACAAGTAAATGTACATCACATGTGGAGCAGCGATTTATGAGATTGATTCTGGGCACGAGAGATTTCAGTTACGAGGATAGATTGGTGGGCCCTATTCTCGCAGCGAGTGGTTGGGCTCTGGAATGTACAGCATGAATGTGAGGCAGAGGCAGATTCGACTGTGGCTTTCAAAAGGGAATTAGATCTGAAGAGGACAAAATGCAGGGCTATGAGGAATGGGCGGGGGAGTGGGCCCAGTTAACTCTTACAAACAACCTGCATGAGCATGATGGGGCAAATGACCACTTTTGGTGCTGTAACCATTTAATGATTCTATATTTACATATAGAAAAGTGCGGATTCGGCATGTTCTCCCTTGTCTGTGTGGGCTTCCTCCGGCTGCTCCGGTTTCCTCCCACAAGTTCCGAAAGACGTACTTGTTGGGTGAATTGGACATTCTGAATTCTCCCTCTGTATACCCGAAGAGGCGCCGCAGTGTGGCGACAAGGGGATTTTCACAGTAACTTCATTGCAGTGTTAATGTGAGCCTACTTGGGACACTAATAAAGATTATTATTATTATTACATTATTATTAAATTGGGTGTGGCAGGATGGAGAAACCCACCCGATATATTCAAACCAGTAGCCAAGGTAGCACTCACAACATTCAATAACCACTTGTTCAGTCTGCGTTTGTCTCAATATGTGACCAATAAATGTACGCAAAGAGCTGACGTTTAGGATGGAAACATGTCTCTCGTTACACTTCTGCAAAAGTTGTGCAATGGGATACAGAGCTTCTTCTGTCCAAACCATAGTTTGTTTCATTGAGCGTTTGGGGCATGTTACGTAACATTCTGGGGCCGTTCCCTGCATGCAGTTTGAGATTTTCTGTTAGAGTCAATGGAGCCTTGATCTGGATGTGATCAACATCAACACCAACATGAATTTATTTGGCCTCTTTAATGGAGCAAAGCATCCCAAGGTGCTCCACAGGAACATCACAATGTAAGGTTGGACATCCAGCCACATTAGCCTTATGACCAAATAGACAAAAGCTTAGATAAAGAGATTTGTTTTAAGGGGCGTCTTAAAGGAGGAACGTAAGAACATAAGCATTAGGATTCGTCAGGAATAGGCCATTTGGCCCCTCGAGCCTGCTCTGCCATTTGATATGATCATGGCCGATCTGATTGTGGCCTCAAATCCACTTTCATGTCCACTCTCCATAACTCTTCACTCCCTTGGTAGTCACAATCTAACTCCGCCTTGAATATATTCAATGACCAGTCACCACTGCTCCCTAGGGAGGAGAATTACACCAGCTAGCGGACCTGTAAGAGAACGAAAATCTCCTCATCTCAGTCTTAATGGGAGACGCCTAATTTCTGAACTGTGTCGCATTAGAATCTAGACTCTCTTACAAGGGGAAATATTCTTTCAGCATCCATCCCGCCACGGCCCCTCAGGACCTTCTATGTTTCGGTAAGATTCTTCTAAACTCCAATGGGTATCAACCTACCCAAATGGCCTTTCATCTTAAGTTAACCCCTTCATCCCAGGAATCAGTCAAGTGAACATTCTTTGAACTGCTTCAAATGCAATTATATCTTTCATAAGTAAGGAGGCCAAAACGATGCACGGTGCTGCAGATGCAGTTTGACTCAGGCTCGGTAAGGGAAAGGGGGGTGGCGAGATTCAGAGGGGAAATTCCAGAGCCTAAGTCCCAGGCCGGCGAAGGAACCGCCATTAATGTTGAAGCCATTAAACTCAGGTGAGAATTGGAGATGCACAGAGACCTGGGAGGGTTCCCAGGCTGGAGGAGGTTACAGAGATAGGAAGGGGTGAGTCCACGGGGTGATTTAAGAATTTTAAAATTGTGGCCGTGCATCAATGGAGATCAGCAAGCACTGGGATGATGGGTGAAACGTCACTTGGTGCAAGTTACGTTAAGGACAGCCAGGCTTTCGATGAGCTCATGATTTTGCAGGAGGTATTCTTATTTTTGCCCGACCCTGGCTCTTCCTGTTGAAGAAAACAAATGACAATCAATCCAATAAGGTTTTGGGACCATTTCATGGTTGAGCACAGGCTTCAGTTCAACGCACTTCCACAGGCACAATAGTGGCATTGCAAATTTTTTGCTTATAAAACCTTGAAATACATCAGGTTCACAATTACTGCTGGAAATGTAGCAAACAAACACTTTCTGCTTTGGTATGACACTCCTCTACATTAACCCCTTTAAAATAAACGTCTTCTGAGTAACACTATCAAAATGGTTTAGTTTCTTGTACCAAGAATAAACATCATTACACAGTGCAATCATTACAGCACACACAAAACCGAACTCGCACAGCAGCTGAATTGTGTGTTTTCATCTGACTGACTGTCTGCGTTTAGCCTGGGGTGTGCCATCTATAATATTCTTATTGATTATTAATGTCACTCCTTGTAATTCCCCTGTAGATGTCGATTGTGCCTCTTGCAGACTCTGCATAGTTATGAAGGCAGCTCCACCATAATGGCGCAACCAAACTGACGACAGCTTTGAAAGTTATGGAACATATCGAGTTGAATTTTTACCCCACCCCCAGGGTGGGATGGAAGGCAAGGGCGGGGTTTGTGGTGGAGTGGCATGAAATTGGGTATCATGGCAACGGTGCCGTGCTCATTGTTATCCTGCCCTCATGGTTCTTTTACCTATGGGTGACCGGGTTGTCCATATGTCGACTGACAACCTTAAGAGGTCAATTGATGGCCACCTAAGGCCTTGTTCCCTTTGCCACTGGGATTTTTGCCACAGTCAGGGGGAGACAGAATTTTACCCTGCCAAACCTGATTGTTTTGTGTCCAGACCAGGATGAGGTGTCTCCAGGAGCTCTCCCCCCAGAGGTGTCCCATCCACCATGTTTCCCCTTGCCTCCTATCCTGTCAATCGCAGGCTCTGACTGCCCCGACCCCTGGGGCCTGCCAGCTTGGCTCGGGGGAGAACCCAGGCTTATCCGAAAGGACTGGCTCCTTCAGCATCCCCCTCCTTGGGGCTTCCCGCAGTCCCAGCAGTGACCACCGTTCCTGGGGGCAGTGCGGAGACAAGGATGCTGCCAGTCATTTGATTGGCTGGCAGCCCTCAAAGTGGGACATGTTGACTGATGGGGGCGAGGGTGCTGCCTCATGTCAGCTAAATGATGGACGCTAAGTTACTGCGGACCGAGCCAACCAATCACAGGTAAGCTTGCCTCCGAACATCTGCATCATAAAATTGAATGGTAGACTTCAGGAATATTGGGTTTGAAGCTTTGGGCATTATAAGGGTTAAATGCCTGGGGTTGCAGTGTGTTTGACTGCAATGGTCATGTTTTTTTTTAAAGAATTCTGTTTTGCAGGGCCTGGGCGTTTTTAGCAGCTACAAGGTGAAACTGCCAAAGGAAAGTGTTTTTCAGGCTAGGCTAATGGACTGTGGTTTGACTGGGAAAGTCCCTGGACAGTTAAGGCATTTTCCACCCTGCAGAGATCATTTATTTTCAGCTTGGGGAGAGGAGGTCATTGCTGGCTGGAGCTAAGGAAGGCAGAGAGACATTTTCAAAGCCTTGGAGAGGCAGTTGGAGGACAAACTTTGGAGAGAGGAGTTGCATTCTGGTCTGCCTGATGCCGAGTCCATGATTCTCCCACATTAAGATAGATTAAGAGAGCTGTATGTTTCTTTTCTTGTTGTTTCATGGGAAATTGTGTAGTGGTGTTTAAGGTGTAAATTGTAATCTGTTCTTTTTGGGAGTGAAGTTAAAAAGTTTAATATAGTAGTTATAATAAAGTTTTGTTTTAAAAATGCCAAATCTCTATATCTTCATGCAGTCACTCCTGGAGTGAATCCTTCTTTCCGCAATCTTTCAAATAAACTAAAATATTGGGGTTTTGGTCCAGTATCTTAGCCACTGTTGTGGTCTGGTCTGGGATCATAACAAAATATTTCAGTAACATCCCTAATTTCACTGAAGCATTTGTTTTACACTCGAAAGGTCACTGGTCTCTCCTTTCAGGTGAGATGTTAATCCAACGTCCTCTCTGTTATTTCAGGTGAATCTAAAAGATCGCATGGTGCAATTTTGAGAAAGAACAGAGATTTTATCTCCTGGTATCTTGGTCAATATTTATCCCTCAACCAACATCAAAATAGATTATCCGGTCATTATTCCATTCCCATTTGTAGGGACTTGCTGTGCACAAATTAACTACATGTTTCTTACATTACAACCGCGGCTACACTTCAAAAGTGCTTCATTAGCGGTAAGTTTCTTTAGGAAAAGCCAATGTTATGAAAGGTGCTTTCTAAGTGCAAGTCTTATGGTGCGGCAACTGTAGTAGGGTGGCACAGTGGCACAGTGGTTAGCACTGCTGCATCACAGCGCCAAGGACCCGGGTTCAATTCCGGCCTCGGGTGACTGTGTGGAGTTTGCACCTTCTCCCCGTGTCTGCGTGGGTTTCCTCCAAGTGCTCCGGTTTCCTCCCACAGTCCATAGTTGTGCAGGGTATGTGGAGTTTCTGGGATAGGGCAGGAGTGTGGCTCCAGGTGGGGTGCTCTTTCAGAGGGTCGGTGCAAACATGATGGACTGAATGGCCTCTGTTTGCACTTGTAGGGATTCAGTGTAGTTTATTTTTACCGCTGTCTTATCTCCAAACCCTGGCATTTCTCCCAGGGCAGCGGCAGAACAGAGGGCAGATCAGTTGATGTTAATTCGTGCATTCGTACAAAGAACATAATGCTTGGGGGAAGAGGGGGTTTGGAGCTTTTGGAGGAGCTTGCAGGTTATTCTTGTTCATCTGCTGGAACGTTGACTGAAGAAGCTGCAGAAAACCTCGAGAATGCTGGAATCACTGCTTGCAACGCGTCTCCCTGAAATCTATCACTTTTCTGTTAGACCTGCAGCACACAAGTGGGAGGATTCTGGCGGAAATCCACCCCGATTATCTTCAAAGAAAGTCGGGGCTGTGTCTAGTCTCGTGAGAAAGCCAGCACGCAAGTAGAAAACCCCTTTGAAGAAAAAGTTAAAACAAAGTATTCTTTTAAAATAAGATGTTTGAACAGTTTACTTCTGTTGTATTGTGAGGCAAGTGACGAGTGGTGTTTGATCATAACAGTGATTTATTTAACTGAGAAGGACTGTACACACAGAACAGCAGCAACTACCACTCAGGTCTTATTCCCACGACTCCCAGGCTAACTCCGACCCAACACCAGCAGTCAGATCAGCTGATAGGCGCTCGTTCCCGCGCTCCAACGGAATTTGCTCAGGGCCTGTCACGTGGCTTGTGGAGTATCACCCCTTAAAGGAGCCACGCTACCACATTCCTCCCCCTTAAGTTCCACTACCAGTCCCTGAAACACAAAAACACTTATTTACAGTTGTATACCGACAAAGCGAGTTACAGTGAGGGAGCTCAAAGAAAAGTTCATTAGCTAATTCTATCAGGTGACTTCCTAGCTCTCGCTGAAGGTCTCAACTTGTCAACTGACTCTTCAAGATCGGAGACGTTTGAGCCTGTAGCAAGGGCAGGATAATCAGTAGAGTCTGAAGGAGGGGCAGTTCTGACCACCTCTTCAACTCCTTTTGTGGCCTCTGATGATGCCCCTTGAGAAGGTCTTGATTCCTGGAGTTTGCACATTCTCCCCGTGTCTGCGTGGGTCTCACCCCCACAACCCAAAGATGGGCAGAGTTGGTGGATTGGCCGTGCTAAATTGCCACTTATTGGAATAAGTTTTAAAAAGAGAAGATCTTTGTTCTACCACCACCGTCTCGGCAAGTGGTTTACTGGTTGCTGGGACTGGGTCTCCCCGCCCCTTTGCTGCGAACGACAGATTCTCTCCTTCTCAAAGGATCAACAAGTTCTCTAGCCTCACGCTCCTTTAGGTTTCTGACTCAGGATACCGGCCCAGTCCTGGCAACAACTCTCCCAGATAATCATTCTAGTCCTCAACCAAAGTTTGGCACGGAAACTAAGTCGTCTGTTTGAAACGACCTATCCTTCTTGGCTGTATCATGGTGACCTTTCTCTGAGGCTTGCTGACCCTCCATCCTCACTGACAAATTTAGAAAGAAACAGGTCCATCTGGCTCCTGCACTGCCTGCCCATTAACAACTTAGCTTGGGCGAGCTACAGGGGCGGTATGTGGGATTGAATTGTACCAGAGCAAGAGGTTCGCTAAACAAAGCACTCGTGGCCGATTAACTTGTTTTTTAATTGACGCACTGAGGGTTTGGATGCTCTCTCGGCCAGCATGTTTGATGTGGGTGGTTAGGGGGCTGTCCTTATGTGGTGGATCCCATTGGACATAACAAGGAGTTGAAATTCGACTGTGAAGGCAGTACCATTGTCTGAGACAATTACCTCAGGTGGGCCGTCAATGGCAAAGATTTGACAAAGCTTGTCCACTGTGGCTGCTGCAGGGGTCGAACGCAAAGGCTGAACAACCTTGAGTGGGCATCCACCACAATCAAAAGCAGCATACCCAAAAAGGAACCCACGGGTGCCCTGGACACTCCCAAGGGTGCAAATGTGCTGCAGGCAGAGGATTGTGTTAGATTGACACTACTCACATTAATTGACCATATTTGTGATGATTCTGTTGACCCCTGGCCACCAATGTAACTCCTGGGCAGTACCTTCATCTTGGACTGCCCAGGGTGATCGCTGCGCAATTATTGAAGCGGCTGACGCCACAGGGGTGGCACTGTCGCCCTGCCACCCCACCGGAGAACCCCTGTCTCCACAAGTGATTTCATCCCTCAGTTACATATGGGGCCTGATCTGATCTGATTCTCAAAATGCCAACTCGTAAGAACCATCGTTTTGACTCTTTACAACACAGGGGGCGGGATTCTCCCGTAATCGGTGGGGCGGGCCGTACCGGCGCCAAAGAGTGGCATGAACCACTCCGGCATCAGGCCGCACAGAAGGTGTGGAATCCTCCGCACTTCGCCAACCGGCGCCGAAGGGCCTCTGCCGGCCGGCGCAAGTTGACGCATGCGCAGGAGCGCCAGCGTGTTCTCGTGCATGCGCAGGGGGTTTCTTCTCCGCGCCGGCCAAGGCGGAGCCCTACAGAGGCCGGGGCAGAGGGAAAGAGTGCCCCCACGGCAAAGGCCACCCGCAGATCTGTGGGCCCCGATCGCCAGGATATTGTTCAGATACACGACAACCTTTTAACTCTCTCTGGAACACCTCATGGTATTTTTGGAGAAGTTCCTGGAAAATCCCATTGGTGATGCTGATCAATTCAATTTGATTTTCTTCAGCCAATCCCGCCCCATGAGGCTTGGCTTTTTCCCCTTCACAATGACTAAGGGCAGCTGGTATGGATGCCGTCCTCAATATCTTCAGTGTCTCTCCGGTACAGGTGGCTAAGGTGGTCAATGTACTGCTGAGATTCACAGGCTGCAGCCTTCCCTGCAGATACCAAAACATTTGCTCACCCACTACTGTGGCAGCTGCCTCTGTATCAACGTCCATTTTAGGTGGACGGCCATTGACGACACGGGCAATCACAATGGGTGGGTTTTGCTTAATCTCACCACATTGAGCTTATATACTTCTGATTTTTCTTCAGCGTTTTCCTCAAGCTTGTTCACTGACATCATTGTCATGTTTTTTGGGGGAACCTGTAGTGCACTGTTTGACGAGTAGACTGTCTGTCTCTGTATCTAGTTTGCATATGCCATTCTTATTACATTTGAAATTCCTTACACTTACATCTGTCTGTAACAAGCCTGTAACCCTTGTGACAGCCGATCACCTTTCTTCTTCTCTGGCTCCCTCACTCCCTCGCTTCGGAAATCTTGAGCGGCCGTCACTTCCCAGCGCTTTCAGTTGCTCGAGACAACTCAACCCCTTTGTCCAAGGATATCTTGATTTCTGCCAGCAACTTCTTCAGAATGTTTAAGTCGTTGATGCCGCAGACCAACCGGTCACACGGCATGTCGCTGAGAGAAGGACCAAATTCACAATCTTCCGACATTTGTCAAAGTCTGACTACAAAAGCAGACACTGTTTCTCCAGAACCTCTGATGGCTGTGTGGAATTTACAGCACTGCATGAGAATGGAGGGTCGGGGATTGTAATGGTCCCTTACCAGTTGCACCAACGGATCAAAGGATTTGGATCAAACAGATCAATTTTCCCGAAAAGTGGCTATTCAACTGCTGATGCTCTTTTACCTTTTCAGGACTCTGATTGGATGTACTACTGGAAGAAATGCAACAGAGGGGGACAGCATATTAATATCGCAGGAGAATCCCACTGTATAGATCATCCCAAGTAAAATGCAAAATGCCTTCTCCTGTCATTGTGAAAATAGGGGTGGAAGCAGACTGAGGTCCCCGAGCGGCCACTCATTGGTTATGTAAGCACATCAATGGGGCTCAGGTCAGGGGAACTGCCTGACGCCTCCCCGCCCTCTGTACTTGGGGATAAAGCTCAGGACGGGAAGTCCAAGCATTTTACTTTACAGGTAGCCCCCTCCCCCTCACACGTTCAAATATAATACGCCAGCGGAGTGAGATGGAGTTCATAAACTTTAGCCCCCCAAGTCTATCGTGTTCACAACACAAGTACTGTGACTGAAAATGGGACAACGTTAGCAATGGATTATGGAAAGAACTGGCCCCATCACTTGCATCGTGATTGTCAAATTTTCCATGTTTGGAATATCCTTTAACCAGAATGCGGGAATAAAGACCTGTCAGCTCAACATTCCGGCTACAGGTGACCCTCAAACATTTCATCCTGCCTTAACATTTCAGGTTACCTTTCCCGATTTAGCCGAATGGATTTCTCCTCTTTGGTCCGTAACGTTTTGCAGCTCACAGCAGGCAATTCTAATTCTTGTCACCTCAGAAAGTTTTGCATGGCACCGCAGCTTTGGCTGGCCTGATGTGTCCAGACAGCCGAGTCTCTGCCTCAGCGGCTCGATTGTATGTTCCGTCTGACTTCGAGTGGTGCTGCGAGCCTCATTGTATCTGCTTTCAGCTCCTTTTCAGCAGATTTTCAATAGGCTCGCTAGCTAGAGACTCCACTGAGAGGCTTCAATCGCCCACCAGCCAGCCACTCTGTCTGCCTGCTTTTTCAAATAATGGTGGCACAGTGGATCGTTTCAAGATGCAGACATTCTGGCTGTTGTCATGGTATCGTGCACTAACTTGAATTATTCTGTTCATTGGCCCAACACCATCTGCATATGTATGGCCCATGTATTTCCATTGACATATCTTGTGGGTTTGTTACCAAGGGCTCCAGTGATTACATTTGGGCATTTCAGAGAAACCTGCCCCCTTGCCATAAGTGCTTTGCTCCCTCATGCTGTTGCCTCTTTCGAAGACCCGGCAATTGCCTGATTTCTGCCTGGAGACATTAGTGGCATAACAATTTAAAGCTGGGGTCGCCTTCGAGGCTGTGAGTGGGGTCATTCGGTCACGCATGGAGGTTGGACACAAGCAGATGGCACAGTTCCAAAACAGTCTCTTGTGCAGACATTAAATGTAGGCCCCCTCAGACATTCCCCAAATTCCTCAGATACAATCTCTGTCTGTACTCCAAGTCCAACACAGCCATTCAAAGGCTCATTGGAATTCCTGCGAATGGAGCAGCTGCTATTCAAGTAGCGCCTTTCACAACCACTGGACATCCCAAAGCACTTCACACACGTTGAAGTCATTTTGAGGTGGAATCGCCGTTATAGTGTAGGAAACACAGCAGCCAATTGACACACAGCAAGCTCCCACCAATAGAAATGCGTTAACGACAAGATGATCTCTTTGTTTTTTTGCAATGTTGATTGAGTGACAAACACTGGCCCATGGCTCTATCTGGTCCATCAAGGCGGGAGGTGCTTGGAGGCCCAACAACTTGACAGCGAGGCAGAACGGCAGCAGAGGAAGAAGAGGGAAGCCTATACATATTTGCGAATTCCACTCCCCCCCCACCCCCACCCACCCCAGCCCACCTCCGAGCAAAACAATCCGCCACTGATGAAGAACTTGTGGCTCCAGGATTGGGCTCCTCAGTCATCTGAAGACTCACCAAGCCTGATGGACGTTATCGTCGATTTTGAGGGACTGCCGATGATGAAATATTGGCCAGGAGTCCTTTGCTGCTTTTCGAAATAGTGTCATGGGAACTTCCACGCCCACGTCAGGGGGCAGACAAGACATCGTCTGAATCTCGTCGGAAAGATCACAACTCCCTCAGCACTGCACTGGAGTGTCAGCCTTGAAGTCGGGCTTGAACCCAGAATATTTGGGCCTAGATGCACAAGTGCTAACCACAGAACCATGGCTGACGTGTTGAAGAAAAAAGACATCAAAAGATACCCGCAAAAGAAGCATTGAATTGGAAAAGCACTGCAGTGAAGAAAGGAGTAATCAATGTACCAGACAAATGCGGAAACAGGTATTCAAAACGTCAAAAATATGGGGCGAAATTCTCCCATTGGGAGAATAAGTCCTGACGCCGGAGTGAAAACCAGAGGGCGAGATTCTCCGGACTCACGACGGGTCGGAGAATAGCGGGCGTCGGAAATTTTTACGGCGACGCTGTTCCGACGCCCTCCCGCTATTCTCTGAACCCCGCAAAATGTCGGAGTCGCCATTCCCGACAAACGCCTCCTTCCCGCCCCTGACACGACCAGAATCGCCACTGATCCCCCCCCCCCCCCCCCCCGCTATTCACCGGCCCGGATGGGCCGAAGTCCCGACGTCATGGCGCCCTGTTTGCACGTCGTGAAACACACCTGCTTTTTAAATTCGTCAACCAGTCGGCCTGGCTGACGACAGCTTGGAGGAGGTCAGGGCACCACTCAGCGCACGGCTCAGCGCACCGCTCAGCGCACCGCTCAGCGCACCGCTCGAGTCTGGCCACAACGGGGAAGGCACTATTGTTAATATCTGCCAACTCCTGTCGCACCTTGCCCCACGTGGAACGGGGGGAGGACACGCGATCCCGGTTGCCATCAAGGTGACGGTCGCTCTGAACTTCTATGCTACCGGCTCCTTCCAGTCTCCGAGCGGGGACGTCTCCGGGATCTCCCAGTCATCGGTGCACAGGTGCATCCGGGATGTGACCGACGCCCTCTATGCCATCGCGGACCGCTACATCACCTTTCCCGAGGACCAAGCAAGTCAAGACTCACGAGCCCGTGGATTTGCCAGTGTGGCCGGGATACCGAGGGTTCAGGGGTCAATCGACTGTGTTCACGTCCCCATGCGCCCGCCTGCTGTGGACAAGGAAGTGTTCACAAACAGGAGGGGGACATACTCCATTAATGTCCAGGTGGTATGCGACCCCCACATGAGGTTCATGAACGTCTGTGCAAGGTTCCCAGGGAGTGTGCATGACTCCTACATACTAGCGCAGTCGTTCATCCCTGCGATGTTTGAGGGACGTCCCCCCCCGGCTGAGGGGCTGGTTGCTAGGCGACAGGGGTTATCCGCTGAGGTCTTGGCTGATGACGCCTATACGGAGGCCTCAGACCAATGCGGAAACACGATACAACGAGGCCCATGCAGCAACCAGGGGTGTGGTGGAGCGCTGCCTTGGCCTCCTGAAGATGAGATTCAGGTGCCTGGACCGCTCCGGAGGGGCCCTGCAATACCAGGCCGACAGGGTCGCTCGCATTGTAGTGGTCTGCTGTGCGCTGCACAACATCGCGATGCAGAGGGGAGATGACCTGTTGCAGGAGGAGGAGGGAGAAGCTAGTGGCAGTGGTGCCAGCACAGAGGAGGAGGAGGAGGAGGAGGAGGCGTGGGAGGAGGAGGAGGAGGAGGAGGAGGAGGAGGAGGAGGAGGAGGAGGAGGCTGGCGGAGTGGCGGGCGCAGAACGCAGACACGACCCAGGTGCTGGTGATGTCCAGGAGGCGGCACGACGGACCCGGCAAGGACGGCGGGCACGCGACGCCCTGGTGGCAGCACGGTTCACGCATCGCATGTGACGTCCCCGATGAACACCAAACCACCACCTGCATCGCTAGTCATGCAGAGGGTCACCACACAACTGCCACCACCACAACCCCCCCCCCTCAGTGTACACTGCTCCACTTCGACATGACGCTTATCACTGGGTGCAGACGGAATGGCACAACATTGATGGCTGTGTCAGCGGGTGTGATCAGTGCCATGTGGAATGATGACAGCCCGCTCTGCGAAGAGCTGTGAGCTCAGAATCGTTAGAGAGAGTCTGACCCATGGCAATAGCTGAACCATCCACCTTGGTGGCCGCAGAGTTGGTCACTGACACTCCATCACGTGCCCGCGTGGGCTAGCTGTGGGAGGGGGTAGGGGCAGGGACTGCACACCCGGCACCGAGGTTTCACCACCCGTCACCCCCAGCGACACTCGGTCACCATCACGATTCCTGTGGCTGTGGAACAATCACACGGTATTACAAGTAAGGTGGAACAGTGCGTTTAATATTAACAATTATTTACAGGTGCCCTAGCCCCTACAACTAAACTGTGCCCTTCACCCGTGCCAACTTACTCAGTGTCTATCTTAGTTGCGTTACGGGCCCTACCACTACGTCCAAGTGACTCCCCAGATGATACAGCAGGAGTGGAGGAGGATTGCTGCGCATCGCCCCCCTCGACTCGTTTCACCTTGGCTAAGCGTTTCCTGGGGCGACCAGGCCTTGATGGGCCAGGCTGCTCTGCGGGCGTCTCGGGTGACATTGTGCCACCCTGCTCTGCCTGCTGCCCACCCGATGCACCAGGGATGGGACGGGGGGAGGCCGAGAATTCCGGGACGTCCCGTGATGGAGTTAATGGGACGGGCCCCGAAACCTCCTCCTCCCTCGGGGAGCCCGGTGGCCCCCGGGCCTCACTTTGGGACAGAGGTGCGAGCGGGGAGGTGCCCCGTCGCACCACCGACACCTGGCGCTGCCAGTCCTGGAGGCCTGCAACGGTATCCACCAGGATCTGAAGGTTTGCAGAGACGGAGTCCAGGGAGTTAGACATTCCTGCCAGGGACTGTGCGACCTCAACCTGTGTGTGCACGACGCCATCCAGCACATGTGTCTGGCGGTTGATGGTCTCCGCGACCGACTGCTGCGACTGGCCAATGACCTGCTGAGACTCGGCCATGGCCCGCAGGGCGCCGGCAATGTCGTTTTGGCTCTGGCACATTGCTGCCTGTGAGAGGGCAACCCTGTCCAGGGCCGAGGATGACGCGTGCACATTAACCCCAACGTCTTGCATAACCTGACCCATTGCCTCCACCGCGGATGCCACCCGTGCGGTGTCGGACTGGGTCTCTGCCATGAGCGGCACCACTCCCTGCTCTTGGACGCGGTTCAACTCCTCTAACAGCGTCTGCAGAGCCAGGAAGGCTGCCCTCCTCCCGCCATTGTTTCCCTGGGTTTCCTGAGGCATCGGCTGTGCGGGTGGGTTGATAAACTCCAGGAACTCAGAAAACGTCTGGGAGCCAGCTGCATCCTGGGCCTGGTCTGGCCTCCGCGAGTCCGGGCCCTCTGTTGCTCCGACCTCCACCTGCTGTACCTGCTCATCTGTGATGTGCCAACCAGACTGTGCCCCAGGAGACTCATCACTAAATAGGCCCGCCGGGGTGTGTGTCTCTGGGATGATGGATGTGGTGGGAGAAAGCAGTGCCGCAAGCCCGACGCTCTCAATGTTTAGGGCCTCCTCCAGGGTGTGGGGCTGCTCAGCGACAGGAGGGTTGTCCCTGGCCATTTCTGGTGGTGGTGGTGGACTTCGAACCCTCTGTGCGTCCTGGTCCGCAGATTGGGTTGGGGCGGATAGGGCTGCCCGCTGATCAGGCACCCTCTGCTGTGAGGCCCCGGGTGAGGTGGCGGCAGATTCCTGTCTCCGTCTGGAGGCAGACGGCCCTGGTCGTTCGGCATCACGTCCTAGGGAAGAGAATGAGACGGGTTATTTCAATTTGCTCGGCAGGCCGCTGGACGGTTCCAGTGGGCAGGGTGTGTGAAGGGACAGAGGATGGGGAGGTATCCCAGTGGGCAGGGTGTGAAGGGACAGAAGATGGGGGAGGTGTCCCAGTGGGCAGGGTGTGTGAAGGGACAGAGGATGGGGGAGGTATCCCAGTGGGCAGGGTGTGTGAAGGGACAGAGGATGGGGGAGGGGTGAGTGTTTGTCAGGGAGGGTTGTCTCACTTGCTGCAGTTCCGCCAACCTCGCATTGCGCGATATCGCGGGTGGCAGACCCCCCAACAAGGTCCAGGGCCCTCTGTTCAAAGGTGCTGAGGGGGTGCAGGTTGGGCGAACCCCCTCCAGTCTTGTGCCGCTCACGGTGGTTATGAGCGGCCTTGGCCTGTTGGGGGAGGGAACATAGGTAGATCATTACAAAACGGTAGGTATCAGCAGTCCGTTCAGATACTGGCACAGTTTGGGGGGGGCAAGTTGTCATAAGACGATTGCGTCTCTCCTCGGGGCCAGAGCGCTGGGTCTGTGACAACTTTGTGAACCACCCTCAAATAACTCTGCCCCAATCCCTCTCCCCCCCCCCCCCTCCCGTTCCGGGGGGGGGGGGGGGGGGGGGGTGCTTAAGGCTTAAGTTAAGGGGGAGGGATGGTTGTGACCCGGGGGCACCCTCATGGCACTTACCCTGGCAGACCTGGTGAGGTCGTGTAGCTTCTTCCTACATTGCTCTGCTGAGCGAGGGGTCTGCCCCACAGCACTGACGGCAGCAGCCACGTCACGCCAGGCCTGGCGTACCGCGCTGGCAGGTTGGCGATGCCCTCTCCGCGGGCGGATGATGCCCCTCCTCTGCTCCACGGCATCGAGCAGCGCCTCGACGTCAGCATCAACAAAGCGAGGAGCAGCTCTCCTCGGCTCCGACATCCTGCCCGACAGATTCTGTGGTCGCCCGCGCCTTTTTACGGCGTCGGGCGGCGTCACGTGGGCGTGATCGTGTTGTCGTCGTGTTCCGTCGTCATCACGCACGTAATTGACGCGGCCGCGCTGCTAGCCCATTTCCAGGAAGTGAATCCGTCGGGAAATGACGCCTTCGCGACCGTCGTAAAACGCTCCCGATTTTTACGACGGTTTTACGGCTTTCCGCGGGTGCGGAGAATTTCGCCCAGAGTGTTTCACTCCGGGGTCGGAGGCTGCTCTTCGCCCCCTATTCTCCCACCCCCGGGGGGATAGGAGCAGAGCCGCGTCAGTTACGTGCGCCGGGCCTTGGCGCCGTGTAAATTATGCGGCCGGCGCCAACCCACGCATGTGCGATTGCCGTTCTCCCCACGGCCGCCCCGCAAGAAATGTCGGATAGATCTTGGGGGGCGGCGGGGGAAAGGAGGTCCTCCTTCAGAGAGGCTGGCCTGCCGATCGGTGGGCACCGATCGTGGGCCAGACCCCCTTTGAGAGCTCCCCCCAGTGTTGGATCCCCCCTCCCCTTCCCCACAGGCCGCACCCCCCCCCCCCCCCCCCAGCGTTCCTGCGCTGTTCCCGCCGGCAGCAACCGGGTGTGGACGGCACTGGCGGGAACCTGTGGTATTGGGCAGGCCGCTAAGCCCATCCGGGCCGGAGAATCGGTGCTCGCCCGTTACAAACGGCGAGCGGAGATTCTCCGAGCAGCCAGCCATGAATCTCGCCGCGCCGGTTTGGGGGGAGTGGGACAATCGCGTGCGGGTGCCGGGGCGGCGTGGCGGGACTCGCTCGGCGCCCCAGCGATTCTCCCACCCGGCATGGGGGGAGAATTCCGCCCATGAGTCTTCACGATGCTTTGAGTGGTGTAGTGCACAACTCAGTAATCAAACTTAATGCCAGAGCAAGAATCCCAACAGCTAATACTGTGCGCATTGAATTATGTAGAATCTACCACTCAGGTCAGTCAGTACTTATCTTCTGCCTGAGCTTCCTCAAAAACTAAGACTGGGATTTTTCATCCCCACTCTGGTGTAATCTGACGTGGAGATTTGATGGCCCAGCTGCAAGTTCAGTGACCTTTGGCAGGATCGGATGGGGCTGGAAGATCCTTCGCCAAGTTACTTCTTGCCTTACCATCACATCCATGTATTCCTCTCCCTCTCATGTGTGCATCAAGACTGCCCTTAAATGCATTCAAGTTCTCTGTTACAACTCCTTCACATGGAGCTGAAGTGAATCTGAGAGAGAGAAAAAGGTAATCAGGAGGAGGATGAGCGATGGTCGGCAGCATTTTCAGTATTTTCTTTTATCCATATCTATTTTGTGGTGTCTGCCAGAGGTTCCTCTTGGTCTGGCTCGTGGATTCAGAAATAACTTCTATCCAATTTATGTCCAAACACAGTGGGCCAGATTCTCCAATTCCGAGGCTAGGTGATGAGGATCCGTGACGGTTTACATGGAAAAAAATCGGCGGCCCCTGCTCACCGATGCTGCGACCAGTGAGGGACTAGCAGCCGTGCCATGTAAAACCCCGGCCTCCACGAAATAAACGGGCGGAGAATTGCTGGGTCCGTAGCCCCGTGGTGGGCATGGTGACGAACTGCAGCGGTTGCCCCGTGCAACATGGTGCCGGCCGTGCGCGGACCCGACCTGCCAGAGGGTCTCCCCTGGATACCCCCTGGCCACCCCCCACCAGTCCCCCCAGCCCTCACGGAAGGCGCACCCCGCCCCACCCCCCTGGCCAGCAGCACGACTTCTGCCCGACTGTAGCAGCACTGGACACAGTCCGCAGCCACCACATCAGGTTCCCGCACGGCTGGGACCACATGTGTCTCGCGCCATTGTGAACTCGGCCCATCGGAGGCGCAGCATCGGGGGAGGGCCTTCAGGTGACGTCCTGAGTCCATCCCAACGGCGTGCTGATCCAATAAATGTTGGTTGCCTGTTCGACGAGGGTTGTGGGGCACGTCATCATGAGATGGAATTCTTTGTGCCTGTTTTCCACACAAATCGTGAACCATTTCTCGGCCAAATAATTCTTTAGTATTACTGCCTTGTTGCCTTCATCCAAGTGGCCATGAAATTAATTAACATAAATGTCGACAGTTAGGCATAATGAACTGACACTTAAACCGTACAAATGTTATCCTGTGGAATTCAGCTCAGACCTCAGCCCCAAGTTTACCCTTAAATGAACATCTTTAACTGCGACTCTCACAAACCATCTACTCATCTGAAAAGGCTTTGCTCTAAGCTCGTGCGCAATCAACAGCGAGGAAAAATTGACAATTGATTGATCAGCTCTGATAGTCTCCAGCCTGCCATGTAACCTATCTGACTGATCGTCAATGGGAAAATAGCTTTGATATGCCATGTGGGACCAATCTGAAATATGGGTTAGTATGCTCACCTTTAATATGCTAACCTTTCTGACAGTCACTTATCTATGTCATTTCCGAACTATGTGTTGAACGATTGGGGAAAATTTCGGATTAATTGGTGAATATCTGAATTTTTCTCAGTTTGATCTATCACTTAATCCTGCACAATATATGGGTGCAACACTTTTGTTTCTGTGTCATGACACGAAGGGCTTGCTGGCATAGAGGTTTGACTGCTTGCATTGGGATTGGATCAAATTTTCTAATCTATTTTTACCAAATGTTGAAAGTTTTGCACACCTACAGCTGTGGTTACCCAACCTTGTGAGAATGTATTCGAACTAAAATATATTACTGAGCAAGATACATCACACAACAGAACTCAGTAAACGGGACTGAGAGCGTAGGACTGAATGCTTTCTTCCTTATTAGTACTTACTCCCTTGCCCCTGCTCTCCACATTATTATTCTTGGCCCTGGAAGGATTTAATTGATGAATGTTGTGCTTGGTAGGCCTGCATTTGATTCATTCAGAGGAATGATGACATTGCAGAGGAGAGCTGGCATAGAATAGGAGGTCTAAAAAAAACCCAACTGAATTAGAATACCTTTCCTGCCAAGAGAAGCCACTTTATATTTACTGTCTACCTCGATTAAATTTATTGCTGGCAGCTGAGAATAAAATGTTGCTGTTAACTCTTTGAAAATGAGAGCGCAGCATCATTCAGGGAGCCGAACAAAGCCTTGAGTCGTCAGACCCTTCGTCAGCCCTCGGTAACATCATCTGCAAATGTGGCGGTGTTGTTTTTCGAGACGCTTAGCTGATTTTGAGGGCCGAGTGGTGTCACATTCAGAAACTAAGGGGAAAGCATTTCAACAATTTCACAGTCCGGCAATGCCTCTTTGTTTTATCCCTGTTCTAAGTTTGACATTGGAACCCGGATTACACACAGTCATCATCATCTGCGAAGCTTCTGTTCATTGAGCGATCTGTCAAATGGCAGCAGGTTAGAAATAATAACATCGCCAGTACCTTTCATTATTATCCAAGGTGTGTAATAGGAAATCCTGACTTATATTTCACTCCACGTCCTTGATATTTGAAGCTTTTATAGGAAGCAAGTTAATGACACAAGTGAAACCTGACTGTGCAATCATACATGACAGTGAGCTGTGGATTTTTTTCACTTGGGCACATTTGGGGAAAGAAGCTTGCCTTGACTAAGGCTAACAGGAATGTGGAAATTGTCAAAATAAATTTATCTAAAAAAAATTCTTTGGCATAAAAGTGCCTTTGATGCCACATCCTCTGATAAGCTGAGGCTGGAATGGCAATGTATCCCACAGATGTCGTTCCACATAGATTTAGAAGTTAGATCAAATTTTCATCTCATCGTTTACAAAGCAATCTGGCAGCCCACAGCGAAAAATAATAAAAAGGAAGCGGGGATGGGTGGAAATATTATCCTTCACCACTGGGACATGGATTTCGAATGCAGTTTAGATTGGTTGGATAAATATCACCGGTCTCCCTCGCTGCTTTAGGAAATCTCGAGTGACTTTAATTTGGGTAGTTTTGTGTGAACTGTTGGGGAAATACGGGCCAAAGGTGTTTTCACAAATTCCTGCTCGATTTCCAGCATCATAAAGACAAGGCGAGTGCGGTTGGCCATTCAGCGGGAATTGGGAGTTGGTCGTTCAGTTACAAACAGCTCGCTCCACCATTCAATACGTTCATGGTCGACCAGCGACCTAACTCCAGATGCCGCCTCTGCTTCATATCCTGTAAGACCTTTGGCTAACAAAAATCTATCGATCTCAGTCTGAAAATTAACAATTGAACTCAGATCAATTAGTGTTTGCGGAAGAAATTTCCAAACCCCTTCCACCACTTGTGTGCAGGAATGTTTCTTCCTATCATTTCTCAAAGCTCTGGCTCGTGCTGGAGGATAGACATATTTGTCAGCAGTTCCATAGTAGTTAATTAGTGTTGGTAGTTTATTATTTTAGTTTCTCTAGTTAACTTACCACACAGTTGTTTTACAATAAATCGTTTAAACTAGATGTTCTGTAGTTCATCTTTCACTTTGGCCCGCCTTCAGAACATGACATGGTACCAGGATGTTGATTTAACAAGAACCAGAACATTCCGTGCGAACAAATACGATCCACTAAAGATAACTTTGGAGGTGAAGGAAGGAAACACGTCTTTGCAACTAACCTTGTTAGCTAGTGGCATCTGGTGCTCAACGTGTGGTAAAACTTCGAAGACTGGGATGGATGGCATCAAGGCACCTCAACAGCTTCAGATTACCGGTAATGTGGACAAGTATTGGAGGGTGTTTAAGCAGCAGTTTGAACTCTATGTTAGAGCCCTTGGTCTCCAGGCACAGCCCGATGAGAGGTATATCGCTTTGCTTCTCACTGTAGCAAGTCCCCAAGCCATTGAAAATTTCAACACTTTTGTCTTTGAAAACGAGGTGAACAGCAAAAACTTCAAAGAAGTGCTTAAAGAATTCGATCGGCACTGCTCGCCTAAGAAATGAAACAATTGAACGCTATATATTCCAACTGCGCACCCAGAATGCGGAGAGGTGTTCAATACCTTCCTCACTGACTTGCGATTGAAGGGGCAGTTGTGCAACTTCAGCACACTCCAGTCACCAATGATACGAGGTCAAATAGTTTTCGGAATTTCCAATGATAAAGTGCGCAAGTTCCCTCACGCCTAAGGCAAGTTTGTCCATAATGTTATGCATGACCTCCGACCACTAGGTGACAGTGTAAACTCATCACGTGACCCAGCGGTCTGGAAGTTGGGAGTAGGTCGCGCAGGAGGATAGACATATTTTGCAGCAGCTCCACAGTAGTTAATTAGTGTTAGTAGTTTATCATTTTATTCATCCTAGTTATCTTACCACACAGTTGTTTTACAATAAATCATTCAAACTAAATGTTCTGCAGTTCAACATTCACTTTGGCCAGTCTACAGAACATGGCAGTGTCCATGCACACATTTAAAGAGTTGTGTCAGCGTGTGGGCAACAGCTTATTCAACAAAAAGAGGTTCTTGCCCACAACCTGTTTTAAGAAAGTAACTCTATTCTTGCCACCATAACATGAGCACAAAGGGGAAATTCTGGCCGAACTGGTTGGAAGAAATTTCTTCTTTTCACAGGAATGGCAATGAAGAATGGAATTTCTTTCCCTGGCTTAATCCTCATAGAAATTAAAGTTGAAAAATAGCTCATGCAAACCAAAGCCCTGTGTTCATAAACCAATACTCAAGGTATTCTTCACTGATGACATATCACATTATGTACTGTATTTATGAACTCATTCATCTTGGCTGCCGTCGGATTAACAGGCTGTCAACTGTACTTGGGTCTCCTTTCTTATTTAATCTCCGTGAGTGTGTAAATATTATATTGTTTTTTTGTACCTACCACCTCAACAATGCAGAATAGGAATTTATGGATGCTATTATTCAGTTTTGATCATTATAATATTATTTTCTGCAGAGCCGGCCAAAAACGGTGACAAGTCAGATTACAGCACAAGTTGTTTGTTAAATTTGTCCGCCGTCCTTTACTTAAGGTGAGTCTCAGACAAGTAATTAAACCAGAAGAAATTCTATCATAAAATATGCATGGGGTCATCTCGTTGAATTATCGGAGCACATTTCAAATCATTTCATAAGAGGAAGCCATTAAGTGAGTACTAAGAGTGTTGGTAATAAGGCTGTCTCTATGGAATTTTGTTATGTTTGCTGTTAATCCTACCCCTTGCTGGAGCAACATAAAAAGCTACTGCAATGTTTAATTAACATCTGTATTCTGTGACACAAAGCTGGAGAGCAAAGAAAAGACACCATGGAGTGAGAGTCCAGGAAGAGACAAGCCTTTACCTCTGTAATTACTGCAACTCACAGCGGCCTACCTCCTCGTCTCATTACAATCACAGTGGCCTGTGGCACTCGAAGACACAAACCGGATGCCTGCTCACAGTCGACACACTGGACTGGGCTGTTTGTCAAACTCTTCATAGCGCAGCCTACTTGCTATCAGCTCTGTGAGGAAAGACACAAGTCCTGCTCTGACACCTTAGACCGCCGAGGCCTTCAACACATTCACGTTAGGTGGACCACCGCAGGTGCGCCGTTCCTCCTGCCACAAGACCACGAGGGGGGATCACAGGCCGATAAGAATGTGCATCGGCAGATTTCCCAACGGACTCCGGTTCCAGCAGACTAAATGTGGGGCACTGGTCTTCCATATGTCCAGTCCGGCTCGAAATGTTACACCTACAGAGACAGGCACGCAATGTTAAACGCGTATGTAGGAGAGCAGTTTGGAGGTCACTCTGCTGAATCTGCAATTACAAAGCTCATTGAAGCACGGTAGCATGGTGGTTAGCATAAATGCTTCACAGCTCCAGGGTCCCAGGTTCGATTCCCGGCTGGGTCACTGTCTGTGCGGAGTCTGCACGTCCTCCCCCTGTGTGCGTGGGTTTCCTCCGGGTGCTCCGGTTTCCTCCCACAGTCCAAAGATGTGCGGGTTAGGTGGATTGGCCATGCTAAATTGCCCGTAGTGTCCTAAAAAGTAAGGTTAAGGGGGGGTTGTTGGGTGACGGGTATAGGGTGGATACGTGGGTTTGAGTAGGGTGATCATTGCTCGGCACAACATCGAGGGCCGAAGGGCCTGTTCTGTGCTGTACTGTTCTATGTTCTATGAAGGCATAATCATGTGGGCCTCCCTTTTAACTATTCAGCCCAACCCGGGAACTAAATATTTGCTTTCCAGGATGGATGGTTGATTTTAAAAATGGCAATTTAACTAATTAGCAGCCTGAATACTCAGCAGTTTCAAGCTCGGCTAACTTCCTGGTATTTCCCAGAATTGGCTCTGTAATTAGGCATTTAGGCAAAGCTACCAGCCAATATTGGGCCAACTGCTGGGAGCTTGACAAAAGACAAGTAGTGGTGGATTGTGCGAAGGAGTTTTTCAGGGTACGTTGAAAGGATGCAGCTACTGAAAGTGGCTGCAGATGTCAGAACCTTTATTACAGAGGCTGCAAATATTTCACTATCTGTTCTGCAACGATTTCTAAAATTTTTCCAATAAAGAGGCAATTTAGCCTGGCCAATCCACCTCCCCTGAACATCTTTTGGGTTGTGGGGGACGAAACCCACGCAGGCACGGGGAGAATGTGCAAATTCCACACGGACAGTGACCCGGGGCCGGGATCGAACCCGGGCCCTCAGTGCCGTGAAGCAGCAGTGCTAACCACTGCACCACCGTGCCGCCCTCTATTGTCCAACCTTAATGAATGTGGTTTGCGGCAGGAAATATAAATGTTTACATAGATGTCGGACAGAGACATGATAGCATAACACACGAGCCCTATGCCCAATGGCTGGGAAAGCAGAGGTGTTGCTTTTATAACATAGACAAAAGTTGCCTCTTTTTTTTTAGCAACCCCTCAGAGGTCCACAGTCGAGCGTTGCCTGCAGGAGGGGGCAGCAATAGAGTTGAGATGGGCGGGAGTTGAGGTAACATTGACCATTGTGGGCAAGATGCCGACTTGGCTTCAGGTAGTACCCAGTGTATGTGGCACAGATACTCAACTGGCTTTTGTGCTGAGCTGGAGCCTGGTGATTACTCAAAGTCTTTTCCATGTGGGAATGCCAAAGTCTGTGGATACAGCAGTATTAACGAACCTGGTGCCTGCTTAAAACCACTTCAACCCTTAAACATTGTGACTGAGGGGCTTCAGAATCAATCTTGCATCACTCGCCTTAGTGTGACATGCAGACCAGCTGGGACTATTCACTGTCTCTCCTTGAGCTTCTGTGCAAGTCCGGAGTGTAAGGGTTCCTTTTCACCTTCTTTTTCTTCTTGTTAAAATAAAGCCTTGTAAAAATTGGTGAATTATCAAAGATGGCGCAGCTGTTTCAGGTTCCTGTTAAACGTTGTGGCCCTGATTTTAACTCTGGGCCAGTTGTTGGTGGGTTAGAAACTCACCTTTTGCAGCAGAGATCCTGGGCTGGGTTCTCCAATAATGGGGCTATGTCCCCGCGCCAGTGTCAAAACGCTGGCGTTTCACTATTGACTTTCCTGAAGTAAGTCCTAAACGATTGTCCTAACTGCAGGGGGCTGGCAGGGCCCCGGAGCGCTCCTCGCAGCTCTGGCTGCGGATACAGGGCCCCCGCACTTCCGGCTGGGCATCCGCGCGTGCACACGGTGGCGGCCTGCAGCAGGCGTGCCGTGCGCGATGCCGGACCGTCATCCAAAATGTAGCCCCCCCCCCCCCCCCGAGATTGAGTGCGCCCGGGGGTCCGTGCCGCCCGATCGCTCCCCTGGCCAACCATGAGCCACCCCCTCTCCCCGAACCCCCACCAGGGTGGCCGCGGACTGCCATCCGTGGTTCCTGACGGCCGATACGTGTTTAGAGCCATGCTGTTGGGAACTCAGCCAGTTTTGTGCGGAGAATCGCGGTGGGGTGGGGGGGGGGGGGGTGGGGGGGGGGGCGCTCTGTCAGTGGCCCACTAGCTGCTCCAGGGACCGGAGAATCGCTTCAGGGGTGTCGGTCACGAACGCGATTTCGGCACAGGGCTGCGGAGAATCCAGCCCCAGGTCATATTTTAACAACCTGGCTGCTGATGCTTTTCCTGTCCGTTGTGTGTTCGGGCCTACTGAAGATAATTGATCAGATTCTTTGGCGTACAGTTAATTGCTTCAGTGGTTTGAGTGTTTTACTTTAATTCTATTTGATTGATACTACCCTCTGTCAACTTCCTGGGAAGCAAACTACGTGCAAAAATGAAACAACCTGAATCAGATATTTGCATCGTTGTCCATCTCCAATCCCTCCAGCTGCAAGCGAAGTTGATGCTGGAATGAGGCAGAACTTAGTTCCAACCTTTAAACTGCTGCAGTGCAGAATAAGGTAAAAACACTTAATGACAGATGTGATGTGATAGATAAGATTGGAGGTCAATCAAAATGGAATTTGTGAGGGCAGCAAGGTGACGCAGTGGTTAGCACTACTGCCTCATGGCGCTGAGATCCCAGGTTCGATCCCGGCTCTGGGTCACTGTCCGTGTGGAGTTTGCACATTCTCCCCGTGTCTGCGCGGGTCTCACCCCCACAACCCAAAGATGTGCCGGGTAGGTGGATTGGCCACGCTAAATTGAACCTTAATTGGAAAAAATGAATTGGATACTCTAAATTTATTTTTAAAAAATGGAATGTGTGACGTGATGCCACAACAGCACTTATTGACGATCTTAGCAATGCCTCACTGGACAAAAGGAGTATTGGGAACAAGTCTCCAGGTTGAAAGGAGCTGGCTAAAGGACTGCCATTGCCTATTTTTACAGCTAAACCAGAATCCAAGATTAGCTGATATTAACAACAGTTGTCAGATATTTGTTTTTGCATTTACTTAATGTTTTTGTTCACAATAAAATATAAATTTTGAGCAAATCTGGTCACACTGGCAAGAGAGGCATTTTTTTCCCCCATTGAGTGGCCAGGTGGCATATCTCACACACTACTGGCTCCTCAAATGGTGCTGTGTATCATTATGCAGACAGGAGGTTGACTGTTGCCAAAGCATTTCAACAATTACATTGCAAGTGAATGCCTACTGGAGGAAAAAAGATATCTTGGCTGAAGCGCTGGATCACACCTACTGTACCCGACAGCAGGGCCCACAGTAAATTTAGTCTGCCAGCCTCATTGGCTTAGCTCTGGCGAGCTGTGGGCGACGTCCCCGGCTCCAGAAGCAGCCGGCTGGCGGTGTTAACTTACTGAGAGCTGTTGGCTGGGTCACCGTCCGCATGTGAATTCGGGAGTGGAGACGTTGGGGTGGGGTGGTTGGGGGGGGAGGAATGATCGGAAGCTATGGGGGAGAATGATCGGAAGCTATGGGGGAGGGGGTGGATAAATGGTAACTGACCAAGCAGTAGTGTTAACGGGGAGCTGGAGGATGCATTCCTGCATTGACCTGCTCTACATTTAGGGAGTTGAAAATGTACATCCCTAAACATTTTTGATCACGGTCTCTTTAAGGCTGCATGTAGACCAGATGGTGGCAGCAGTGGCTGCATTCAAGGAAACCAATTCCTGGACATAGATCATAGAATTTACAGTGCAGAAGGAGGCCATTCGGCCCATCGAGTCTGCACCGGCTCCTGGAAAGAGCACCCTACCCGAGGTCAACACCTCCACCCTATCCCCATAACCCAGTAACCCCACCCAACAATTTTGGACACAAAGGGCAATTTATCATGTCCAATCCATCTAACTTGCACATCTTTGGACTGTGGGAGGAAACCGGAGCACCCGGAGGAAACCCACGCACACACGGGGAGGATGTGCAGACTCCGCACAGACAGTGACCCAAGCCGGAATCAAACCTGGGACCCTAGAGCTGTGAAGCGAATGTGCTATCCACAATGCTACCGTGCTGCCCTGGTCCAACATGGTCCGAAAAGATATGTGTTTGGCCTCCACATTAGCATATACAAGGAGCTCCTGGGACATCTGAACAATACCTGAGCCATTATGGTGTTGGACATCTTTTTGACACCATTGGGGTGTGGGACGTTTGCTTCAAAGGTTGAACACCTTGCATCCCCTGTCTATAGAAACAGACGTATTGAGGTCCAATTTTACTCCTTTAAATTCACGATAAACCAAGGCTCTTTTATTTAAAATTTAAATCCCAGTTTATTTCAAATTCATTTCATAGAATCACTCCAGCGCAGGAGGAGGCCATTTGGCCCATTGAGTCTGCACTGAGCCTTCGAAAGACCATCCTACCTAGGCCCAATCCCATTCCCTATTCCTGCAACCCCACCCTGAGGGACAGTGTGAGCATGGCCAAACTACACATCCCTGGATGCTAAGGGGGCATTTTTTTTATTATCGCAAATCCACCTAACCTGGACATTTTTGGACTGTGGGAGGAAATCGGAGCACCCGGAGGAAACCCACACAGGCACAGGGAGAATGTGCAGACTCCACACAGGCAGTCGCCCAAGGCCGGAATTGAACCCGGGTCCCTGGCGCTGTGAGACAGCAGTGCTAAGCACTGTGTTACCGTGCCACCCCTTTACGGAATGTAGACATCGTTGGCTAGGCCAGTGTTTATTGCCCATCCTTAATTGCCCTTGAGAAGGTGGTGGGGAGCGGCCTTCTTGAAGTGCTGCAGTCCATGTGATGCAGGTACACCCACTGTGCTATTAGGCAGGGAATTCTGGGATTTTGACCGAGTGACAGTGAAGAAACGGCGATATATTTCCAAGTCAGGATAATGAGTGGCATGAAGGGGAACTTGCAGGTGGTGGTGTTCCCCATGTGTTTGTTGTCCCTGTCCTTCCACATGGTAGCGGTCGTGGGTTTGGAAGGTGCTGCTCAAGGAGCCCTGGTGAGTTCCTGCAGTGCATCTTGTTGATGGGACATAGGGCTGCCACTGTGCGTCGGTGGTGGAGGTAATGAATGTTTGTGGATGGTGGGCCAGTCAAGCTTTGTCCTGGATGGTGTTAATTTTCCTGAGTGTTGGAGCTGCACTCATCCAGGCAAGTGGAGAGTATTCCATCACACTCCTGACTTGTACCTTGTAGATGGTGGACAGGCTTTGGGGAGTGAGTTACTCACTGCAGGATTCCCAGCCTTTGACCTACTCTTGTGGCCGCAGTATTTATCTGGCTAGTCCAGGTAAGTTTCTGATCAGTGGTATCCTCCAGGACGTTGACGTTTGTTGAAGTGAATCTGTACTCTTCCCATCAAATGAATTACTACACTGTTCATGAAAATAGTAATTCTTCATGTACTTCTAATGGTCCCTGGAACCATTCAAGTAAATCTCCTCTTTTCCCACACCTGATCCTTCACACTCTTTCTAAAGTGTGCTATCCAGAATGTGACAAAATATTCCAACTTGGGTCAAATGAATGTTTTACAAAGGTTTTGCATAAATTCCTGACTTTGTACCATTTAAGGGTCCCATATGTGGCATTAACTAATTTGTTTATGTTTCTTGTCCTTTGGTCGAATGGTGGTACATCTCACAGTGAAAAAGCATGTGCTTTAGAGCTGAAGGGATGTATTCAAAACATAATAGATCACTAACATCCCTTCAAGCCAGACCAGGAGATTGAACATTAACGGAAGGGTAACTCACCAGCATCACAAATTGCAAGTCAGAGCCAGCCTCTGGTTAAAAGAATTATCATTTGAAGACAAAAAAAAATACATTAAATGCACACATGGGTTAGATTAAATAGAACACAATAATCTAAACTCAATTTTAGGGTCTGTCTTAATTCCATGAAACAAGATTGAGGCCCAGAAAGACAAAAATAAAAAAGCATAAGTTTAGCCACAAGGAAGTGGTAACCTTCTTGCAATTCCATTCACGGCATTAATGAATGCCAAGTTTTGCAAAAGAGAATTAAATTGTCTACTGTCACCAAGGTGCAGATTGCATTGGAAATTATTGAGCTATATTTCGGTGCATCCTATACAATGTGATTTGAGGTTACAATACACGCTTTTCACCTTTTGCTCAACAGCCTACTTTTATTATAACTCTGAGATAGAGCACTGTTTTGCAATTGCAAAGAAACGGTGTCCCTTGTTTTAAAAAAAGTAAAGTACATTTAATTACCATCAGTTACAGAAGGGGGTAGATGATTGGGTATCATCTGTATATCGAAAAGCAATGAATGGATTTCGAGAACCGTTTGGATTATAAAGAGGACGTTAAAACACTCTTTGTTGTTCATCTGAGGTAATATTTACTGATGGCTACCTTTTTTCAGATTTTTAAAAATGTTTATTTAGTTAAGCTTCCTTTTCCACTTTTAATTCCCCATCTGGCCAGATCTTATTGCAACCGAGAGGTTGAGGACATTGACTGCTCCCCAGTCACTACCAATCCCATCTCAGCTAGAAAATATCAATGACAGCTCGTCAGGTTTGTCCCCTTTCAGCGAGACTCTGCTGACTTTGCTCAGGGATTCCTTATACAGTACATGCTCAGAGAGGGACTGAGCAGAACAAGGAGCCAAGACTGCATTATCCCTGCTTCTGTCACTAAACATGAGCATCACCGCACTCCCCATTTTGCTCTCACTATGAGCGGTTCCTGGGCTAAGCGAGTCCCTTCGCTTCAGAAGGTACAAATTCAGACGTTCTCAGTGCGACCTCAATGGAATGCTGAGAGTTTGGTCTGTTGAAAGTGTCTTAAATCACTTCCCAAAAATCGAACATTGTTTGTATTTCACAGACGTGGGGCCAGGCGCAACAGGCGAATCCCAGGGGACCCCCAAATCGGGTCCCGGACTGGGTACCGGGCTGATCGCGGGTCACTCGACTCGTTCCGCCCAGTATGACCTGGATCCAGATCAGCATATTTAATGAGCCTAATGGTTCATTTAAACACACGGACGCCAGATTCACCCGGCGCCCAAGACTCAACAGTTGTGCCCATGAGGCTCGCCAGGGCGCTGTTTAGTATTGGTCCACACACACATGTGTCAGGTATAATGGAACCTCGGGGGAAGGGGGGGGTTCTCACAGGGCATTAGAGATAGCCAGGTAATCGAGGACAGGCAGGATGGTATAGTTGAAGGACAGCATGATGGCGCAGTGGTTAGCACTACTGTCTCACAGCGCTGAGGTCCAGGTTCGATCCCGCCTCTGGGTCACTGTCCGTGCGGAGTTTGCACATTCTCCCCGTGTTCGCGTGGGTTTCGCACCCACAACCCAAAGATGTGCAGAGTAGGTGGATTGGCCATGCTAAATTGCCTCTTAATTGAAAAAAAATAATTGGGTACTCTAAATTTATTTTTTAAAAAGGGTTGGTACCCTTGTATTCTCTCTGGCATCTGGGCAGCTTGGCACTACCAGCTTGGCAGTGCCATCCTGGCACTTCCAGGGTGCCCTGGTGGCAGGTGGTGCCAGGCTGGCACTGACATGAGTTGGCCCAAGGAGCCATTGCCAATTCGATGGGGGGGGGGGGGGGGTTCCCAGGGGCCTCGGCAATGCTGGTGGGGGTGACGGGGGGTGTTGAAAAGAGGGGAGGGAGACCGGTGCTGCCGATCAAAATGTCGCCCCGATCTGCAAGAAGCCGTTCCTGCTGCCGAATTCAGCTCACCAGCAGGAAATCTCTCTAAGTGCTGTCGTGTTATTCACCCTGGGGTAACACGGACTGCAAATGGATGCAGTTGGACTGGAAAACAGACACCGAACTTAGACGTTGGTTCAATATGATTTATTGAACTTCTGTAACAATGCACACAGCTTGCTGTGGGTTGACTCTCTACTTCTCTAAGTGTGCTAACTCTAACTAACGAGACCAGACTAGCTCTGAGCCACGTGTGGAAGGTGTTATCTGATATATGCACCCTGACTGTCACTGCAGTTGTCACCAGTGGAAAGAGGCAGAGTGCTGATGCCTCGTGTGTTTTATAGTAGGAGGCCCCCCTCTAGTGTTCTGTCTGGTGATTGGTTGTGTTCTGTCCTGTGTGTTGATTGGCTAACCTGGATGTCTATCACTGCCTGTCTTTACCACATGATGTGCGTGGGTGCAAATTATGACTAGTGTTGCCTCAGCCAAGAGAAACTCCTCGAGTCCAAAATAATATCGGGGTGATTCTCGGCACTACTTAATTTAAAGTCCGCTGAATCGCACCCAAAACTATAATGGCAAGTACTCTTTAAATTAATTTTTTAAATAAATTTAGAGTACCCAATACATTGTTTCCAATTAAGGGGCAATTTAGCATGTCCAATCCACCTATGCTGCACATCTTTGGGTTGTGGGGGTGAAACACACATAAACACGGGGAGAATGTGCAAGCCCCACATGGGCAGTGACCCAGGGCCAGGATTTGAACCTGGGACCTCAGCGCCGTTAGGCAGCAATGCTAACCACTGCGTCACCGTGCTGCCCCTATAGTTTTTAACTTCTAAGCGGCCTAGGCAGAGGGCTAGAAGCTATCGACTGGTGCAGCTGTGGATAATTCATTCAGGAAACTGGCTTTGGCCAACACAGTGGTTAGCACCGCTGCCTCAAGGCACCAAGGACCTGGGTTTGATCCCGGCCACTGGTCACTGTCGGTGTGGAGTTTGCACATAATAATAATCTTTATTAGTGTCACAACTCACATTAACCCTGCAACAAAGTTACTGTGAAAATCGTCTCCCGTGTCTGCGTGACTCTCACCCCCACAACCCAAAGATGTGCAGGTTAGGTGGATTGGCCACGCTAATTGCCCCTTAATGGGAAAAACTTTCAGAAAAGGGAAACTGGTGTGTTGTTACTCGTGTCTTAATAAAGCTCGTAGTCTCGAATGTTGAGAAGATGCTTTATTGTGAGTTTGTTCTCTCTTCAGAGCTATACCTACGGCTACCTTCAGTGCTTCTTCCTGCTGTGTGTGTACAGCTACCAGCCTTGCCTGCTGTGAAGTGTGTCCTCACTTCCTGTCCTGATCTATTTATATGGCTCTCCCGTGCTCCCTCTAGTGGTTGCTCAGTTGTGTTGCATCTGGTTAACTTGTGATCACCACATCCCCCTTTTTCTCTTTACATATTTTCTGTACATCATTAAAGAAAATTATACAAAACAGTTACTTATGATATGCGTATCTATACAAGTGATGGTGCTATTGCATTATTTTACAAAGCCAATGTATTTATATGTCCAATCTTAATAAAAACATTTATGAGTCCAAACTTGATGAATTTGTTCAGAGCTTTTTTTCTTTTTGTTGTTGATGACGTGGTGATATTGATATTGCAAGTCCGCTGTGAATGATGTTGGTGTTCCTTGTTATTTTAAATGCCCAATGCATCATCCCAAGGTGTTTGCATGGTCACATCACTGATGTTGACTGGCATGGACTTTTTTCTGTGCTTGTGGTGTTGATTTATTGTCTCATCCGCCTTGGATGCTGGTGTGCTTGCTCGTGCTGAAGCAGACGTGAGTTTGTGCGATTCGTCGTCATCCCATGACATGTTTGTAGTCTTGTCATCGTTTTGCAGTGTGCTGTGGCATTGTCCGTCATGTGCCAAGTAGTGCCATTGTGTACAAGTCGTTGTTTCATTGCTGTTGTTTCTGTCGTTCCTGTTTTTGTTGTTTTCGTTGCCGTACTTGTTGCTGTTTTTGTCGTTTCTGTCTTTGGTGTTGGCACTGTCGTTGTTCCTGACTTTGTTGTTTTCGTTGCCGTTCTTGGTGCTGTTTTTGTCGTTTCTGTCTTTAGTGTTGTCGCTATCTTTGTTCCTGACTTTGTTGTTTTCGTTGCCGTTCTTGTTGTTTCTGTCTCTGTCGTTGTCGCTATCTTTGTGCCTGACTTTGTTGTTTGTCTTGTCGCGCTTCATGTTGCTTTTGTTCTTGCTGTTGTCGTTCTCGTTTCTGCTGTGCTTCTTGCTATTGTTGTTGGTCTTGTCGCGCTTCATGTTGCTTTTGTTCTTGCTGTTGTTTGTCCCGTTTCTGCTGTGCTTCTTTTGACTTTTGTTTTTCTTGTTATACTCTATGAGTGTCCCAAGTGGATAATTTGAGTCATTGAGCATTCCGTCTCGAGAGTGGTGCGAATTATCTGATGTTGCATCGGTGTAGGTGACATCAATCATTTGTGGAGAATTGGATTCCTCATCTTTGCTTTCTTGGTGCTCCTCTTCCGGAGTCACATTCTTCTCGATTTCATTTGACGCGGTGTCTCTGGATTCTTGGCGCTCCTCTTCTGGAGTCAATACCTCCATGATTACAATTGACGTGGTGTCTGTGGACTCTCGGCGCTCCTCTTCTGGAGTCCAAATCTGCATGATTTCTTTTGGCTTGGTGTCTCTGGACTCCAGGTGCTCCTCTTCTGGAGTCAGAATCTGCATGGTTTCTTTCGGCATCGTCTCTCTGGACTGTTGGGTGGCCCGACTCTGTGCTTCTGTACAGACAAGCTGAGAACTGTCAGTCTCACTGTGATCCTGTACGTCGAGTGCGATCACCTTGTCACTGTTTTTGCATGCAGTGCGTAGAGGTGCATTGTCTTCTTCTTGTTCCTGTGAGCTTGGTAGACTTTCATAGTCTGCTTACGGTTGCTCAGATACAGTGGGTTTACCTTCATGATCTTGTTCATGCATGGTGTTCGCCAGGGAGTGTTTGCTTGCATCCCTTTTGGAGTCTTTCATCACTCGCACTGTGGAGCCTGTCATCGCTCGCTCTGTGGAGTCTTTCTGTGCTCTCTGTGTGGTGTCGTCTTCGTCTTGGGTATTGCTGTCATCCAATGTATCGACGAGCTGCCATGGCATCAAGGTGTTGGATTCATCCACCATGAGTAGATTCGTGTTGAGCTTTGCAACGGTGTCGCTGATGCTGTGATCAGCATGTCCAAATAACTCCTCCATGTCTGAGTAGTATTCTTCGAAACCCATTTCATCTTGGTTGGCTTCTTCTACCACGAGTTGGTTCGTGTTGTTCTTTGCGACCGTGTCGCTGATGCTGTGATTAGCATATCCGACTGACTCAGCTACGTCTGAGTAGTATTCTTCGAAAAACAAATCATCTTTTGTTGTTTCGGAATTCTTTTGTTCTCTTCACTGTGTGTGGTGAAGGCTGCTTTTTTCAGGGTGTTGTGCAAGTTGTTTTTCACTGTTGGTTTAAGTTCAGGCGTTTTTCTGTGTTCTGAGGCAAGAAAATTTGGTTTTACCACTTTAAGTGTCTTGTTTTCAATTTTTGGGCATTTCCCTTTTAAGTAGGCGTGGTCGGGATGCTCAGACGTCATGACGTCACGCGCAGGAATTAATTGCGCATGCGCAAATCGGCTTTCCTTCCCTGTGCGGTTCTGTGTCCATTGCGCATGCACGGCTTGCGCATGCGCATGACGATCCGCGACCAAGACTTTTTTTGACTGCGCATTCGCGGCTTGCGCATGCGCATAACGATCGGCACCGCGATCTTTTTTAAACTGCGCATGCGCGGCTTCCGGTTCCGGCGCATGCGCAGACGCGATTTGTAGTTCTTTGCTTACCGGAGACTGCAAAATGTGCTCCGACGCCATTTTGTCGCGGATTTCAGCGATTTTTCTTTCCCACCGGGACTGGATTTCTAAAAGTTGTAAGTTACCTTCTCTTCTCGATCTGGACAGGGTTTCAGCGTTTTGGCTTTGTGAGAAATTCTTGTTATTTCTTCTTTTTGATCTGTACTTTTCATTCGCGATTTCTTGTTCTTTTCGTGATTTTTTAAGTTTTGCATCACTCAGTCTCTGTGCAGTTTGGACTCTGAGCATACCTTGCTGTTCAAATTTCTCACAGTACTCTTCAAATTTGTTTAGTAACGTTTATAAGCTGTTTCAGTCTTCGTCTTTTGAGTATTTAAATCCATTATACACTTTCCTATTTACAGGCCCTGCGGTGAGAATTGCTATTTTAATGTCTGAGGCTTCTTGTACATCATTAGCTATGAGATAAATATCAAACATTTGTTTAAACCTTTTCCAGACATTTCTTACAACGCCAGTCTGGTCCAGCTGATCTGGGTATCCAATCCACATCCTCGAATTAGCGATGTCTTCCCAAGTCAAATGTCCAGTAGGAGATTTCCATGCCATTTTGAGCTTTCTGTATCTGCAGCTGAGTTGTCCTGTAGTAAGCGTCTGAAGCCACTCCTGGTACCATGTATTGTTACTCGTGTCTTAATAAAGCTCGTAGTCTCAAATGTGGAGAAGATGCTTTATTGTGAGTTCGTTCTCTCTTCAGAGCTATACCTACGGCTACCTTCAGTGCTTCTTCCTGCTGTGTGTGTACAGCTACCAGCCTTGCCTGCTGTGAAGTGTGTCCTCACTTCCTGTCCTGATCTATTTATATGGCTCTCCCGTGCTCCCTCTAGTGGTTGCTCAGTTGTGTTGCATCTGGTTAACTTGTGATCACCACAACTGGTTTGAAGTAGTTTCCTGTATTTAGGCTTAGTGAGTCTTTTTGTTTCAAAAAATTAACTTCAGACATTCTCAGTGCAACCTCAATGGAGTTCTGAGGGTTTGGTGAGTGGAAGGAGTTTGGTGAGGAGGGGACAGAGATACTCCTTTGCTTTTTCTAACTCTTCCACCATTTAAGAAATGGTTCTGGCTCTGCTACAGTGGAAGAAACTAACTGTTTGGTGAGCACCAGGTACATGGCTAAGGCCTACTCTTCACATGTTTCAAAAAAGTACAGGAATATATGCTAAGATTAATGAAATACATAAAAGAAAATAAGTGATTGAATAAAATAACTAAGTGATCAGCTGAAACAGGTAAGGATGGCAGGGCAGGTAATGCACCAAGACTACAGCATCTGGGACATCAGCGTCATCCAGAATAAACACATTTTGAGTCAGTGTTTGCAGTTTTGAGGAGTCACTGAGCTGGAGGTTGACTTGTGGACACTGTGACACATCAGTGAGAGGGGGGAAGCTACCTGGGCACTTTGTATCAGGAGGAAGTCACACCTCTTAGGACAGGGTTCTCTGGAGCGGGTTCAAAGGAAATTGGCTCTCCTTCCATCTAATAATAATAATTGCTTATTGTCACAAGTAGTCTTCAATGAAGTGACTGTGAAAAGCCCCAAGTCGCCACATTCCAGCGCCTGTTCGGGGAGGCCGGTACGGGAATTGAACCTGCGCTGCTGGCCTTGTTCAGCATTACAAGCCAGCTGTTTAGCCCACTGTGCCAACCCAGCCCCATCTCATGGCAGGACATTTGCAGTTACATTGGAGAGGCAGCTCGGGTACACTTGTATGGTCAGTATCAAAGTTTAGCTAAGACCTGCTCACATCTATTCTGTCGAAGCCTTGTCCTCCTCTGCTCACTTTCTGATCTTTTCTCGCTTTCACTCTTTTGTTTCACCTTTTTGTCGACACCTTCCAGCGCAAAACCACCGCTTACTCCTCCCGCCAATCGCTGATTAAGTGTAGAAAGAAGCATCCTGACTGCAAAGCTGGCTGTTAATAACTTCTTCAGGATGATGTGATATGTCTAATATTCCTGGTCTTGTTGGGTTGACACAGAATTGTTACCGAGCCTGCTCAGGTAAGGGAAACTCTGAGCTAGATTCTCCGCTGGTGGCATTCTCCGTGTGCCCGGCAGCAGACCCACACCCGGGGGGATTCCCTGATGCCGTGGGGCTGCCCACAATGGATAACCCCATTGGCCGGCTGGAGTGACGGAGAATCCCGCCCAATTTGCGAACTCAGTGGCTTCAGCTTGACGTGAGGTGTGAATGAAAAAGCAAGATCATGGGACCCTTCGCCGCTTCCTGCGATGCTGTACGCTGGATCTTCCTCAGCAGTTAAGTCACAGTAAGATCGGCTAGTCCAGTGTTTCAAACTGAATTGATTCTTCATCGATCACACTCACAAAGTCCGTCTCCCATGGAATGGATCAAAAATATATCAGAAACTCTCCTCGGAAATTCCACCGCCCACAGCTATATCCAGTTATTTATACCTATGAAAATGAATCTTGGTAATTATGAATCCCACACTGGAGACCTGATAGCAACAGGTAATGGCACAGAATTAATTTTGAAATAAACAAAACGCCTCAGCTTGACGGCACACTGCAACTGTTCATTCACACCTGCGAAAGGATCACTGTGACTAATTTACAGCTGCAGCATTTGTGAGATCGAAACCATGCATTATTATCATTAATATATAGGTACATTCACCATTAATATGGATATGATATATTCACCATTATTACATATGGGTTGTACACGTACAATATACACCATTAATATATATTATTTCTACTGTATATTCATCATTATTATTTATGGGTCATACACATGGGTTATTTTCCATTAATATATATTAGGCTGGATTCTCCACTGCCTGCCTTCGGAAACGGAGTTCCAGATGTGACAGAGAATCTGGAGCCATGCAAAAAACGAGATCGTCGTTTGTTCCGATGCAAAGTCCCCCAGGGCGACAGCATCGGGGTTAGCCAGTGGGAGGATGCAAATGGGGCCCTCGTATTCACTGGCAGGGCACTATCTTCTCTGGGACCTCCTGATTCTCTGGTCCACTGGGCCGGGAGTCACGTGGGCGAGTATTGGAGCAGGCCTTCACAAGCATGGCCATGGAGGTAACACTTTAAGGGAGTTTTCTCCAAAGTCCATTGGGGGGCCATCCTCCCCTCCCTCACAATACTAAATCTTGCCCACTCCACCTCCACCACAACACCCCCCCCCCCACATAAGAGACCCCTCCCATGAGAGAGACCCCCAACAGGAATGCCCAATTACAGAGAACACCTACTAGAGACCCCCCCTCCCCCCATGAGAGAGACCCTGCCATAGACCCCCCCAATTACAGAGACCGCCACCAGAGACCCCCAACTATGTGGGAGACCCTCACTGCAGTCCCCCCATAAGAGAGACCCATGCCTGGAAGCTAGAGAGTAGTTCAGACAGGGGCAGTGAAAATAATTCACTGCTTTAACACTCACCTGGGCAATACTCCTGCTGGCTCAGGCAGAGGATGCAGCACCCGTCAAATCCTGGAAAGAGAAAACCAGACAGCTGGGTTTAAACCTCCTCAGATCTTTGATTTGCAAGCCTTTCATTCCTGTCTCTATGAAATTGCTTTCACTAGACTGTGATTGACAGCTTCCACACACACCCAACTGTCTGCATGGGTTCCATCCATCTCCCATCACGCTTGAGTGGCTTTGAAATAGTCAATTGTGAAACTAACCATTTAGGTGCTTTAAGTGCTTTCTCTTCCTCATTTTCTCTGCAGAAAGCACATAACTGTCTTTGATGTGCTCCCAGAGCTGTCAATCATAGCTAGATGTTTATAAACATTGCAATTAGCTTCACAACTGGGCACTTCAAAGCCACTGAAACATGAGGGATAAACCATCACCCCTTGCAAATTTCCCTTTTAGATAATCCCCCAAGGGATCTAAATATCTTGGGGTTTCCATTACCCTAGTTTTAGGCAACTATATGGGACTAACTTTCCCTAATTGATTGCAATTATCAGATAATAATAATAATCTCTATTAGTGTCGCAAGTAGGCTTACATTAACACTGTAATGAAGATGGGATCTCGCTCGATGGTTGGTGCTCCCAATTTCGCAGCTTAGGAGGACCATCCTAATTAAAATGAAGGCATTGCCCAGATTGTTATATCCTTTACAAATGCTGCCTATTCTCTTGTTGGCGAGAGTCGAGGAAGAAGTTAATGGAATGATTAGTTCATTTTGAGGAACAATAAGAGACCTCGCCTTAAGTTGACTAAGTCACAGTTACCAGGTGCTGGGGGTGGTGGTGGTGGTGGGTAGTGGGGGTTGGGTCTTCCGAATATTAAGCTACACCAGCTGGCTGCTTACCAAGATGCATTAGTGACTGGGTTAGGATGGACCCGCTATCCATCTGGCATGACATTGAGGCAGAGAAGTCAATTTCCCCTCCACAGATCCTGTTGTTTAGTGGTGACATTAAGACCGGCTCTGCCATGTTTGATGATCCTATTATTATTAATATTTTTAGAGCATGGAGGTTGGTCAACAAATAAAAGGGAGATCCAAGCTGACGTCCGCTCTCCTTCCGAACCAGAGCAGTCCATACCTTCCACCCGGTCGAATCAACCATGGATTTGACTCCTGGATTGGCAGCGGCATTTGTAAGCTGGGAGATACCTCATCGTCATCCTTTGAGCAGCTATGCCAGCAATTTGACAATCCCTTTTACAGCTTTGAGAATGTATTGTATCCTTAATGTATTGTGATACATAAATAATTGATGGTAAGTTCCTCGATGTTTTGAACTCCAAGGTCTGTATCACCACACTTTATGCATGGGGAAAGCACTTGGCTCTAAAGATTGATGAGGGAACTTGGTGCAACATATGGAAATATGCTGGTAAAATTTTGGTTTGCAACATATGAAGCAGACCCACCTCAAGACACTACACTGTACCCATATTATGCCTAGTCTTAGGCACAGGTTTGATCCTGCCTGATCCCATGCTTGCCTAAAGTGCCAGGTAGTCGAGGGCGATTATATACATTGTCTCTGGGCCTGTGTAAAGATTCAAGCCTATTGATCCAGTGTGGTCATGGAACTGGAGATGATTTTTCAGAGAGCCTTCGAGTCTAATCCTGTATTTCCGATTCTGGATCTTCCAGGTGGGAGAAACACAGGTTCTGATGAAAAAAGACTTGATAATATTCTGACCTTTGCTGCTCATAAGAATATCCTATGCCAGCCATTTTCAAACTCAGGGTTGCGACCCATGGTGGGTCGAAGGCAGGTATCAGGGGGGTCACGGAGCCAGCGGTTGCACCGTTTATGATTGGGGGAAGAAGTGCCCAACGGCCACGACCGGCTTTCAGAATGCAGGCCGTCCTGTGCATGTGTGCTCCCTCAGCAGTGCGCAGGCCCAGAGCCCAATGAGGCAGATCGTTTCCTCCTGACAGCAGCGCGCTGTCCCAGGAACAGATTCTTTTTTAAATTTGATGGAGTCTTCGCTCTGGAAGCGGAGGCAGAGAATAGGTCAAATATCCCGGACTCTGCTCTGGGCGCGAGAGAGATTCCTCCGTTTTATAGTTGCCAGCAGTGTTGGTGTGAGCTCTCGGGGGGTCTGGTGAACAACCCGTGAAAAATCAGCTGAAAATAGGAACAAGGCAACATAAAGGTGATTACTTGAGGTGTGGGTTTATTAATTGTGTCACTGTAAATCAGGATTCAAAGTTCATGTGTGTTATATGCAGGGAAATACTGGCAAATTGAAGATTAAAACCCCCAAAACTTCAAAAGCATTTGAAGACTAAGCATGGCGAGATCGAGGACAAATTCTTGATTTGTTTTTTGATGGATGCAGTGAGATCTTAAATTTTCAGCTGGAGTCCTTAGCAGAAATGTAACATTTAAAGTACCCAATTAATTTTGCCAATTAAGGGGCAATTTTAGGGTGGCCAATTCACCAGCACCATACATCTTTGGGTTGTGGGGGCGAAACCCACGCAAACATGGGGAGAACGTGCAAATTCCACACGGACAATGACCCAGGACCGGGATCGAACCTGGGACCTTGGGGCCGTGAGGCAGCAGTGCTAACCACTGCACCACCGTGCTGCCCCAGCAGCAATATAACATTGAATGACAAAGCAAATGAGATCTTGAGGCTCACCTGTCACATTAAAGATAAGCGGAAACGGGCAGCAAAGGTCGGCTGGCGTGGGTCCTGAAGGATGATCGGTTGGTAAAAATGGGTCCCAGGCGAAAACGTTTGAAAAACACTGTCCTATGCTACTGGAAAATTGGCATCAGCTGATTATGTAATGCATCCCCATGGAATTTTGGACTTCTGACATCTGCTCTAAATTCAATGCAGTTCAGAAAGTATGGAACCCGTATCTTAAATTCATAGGCTCCATCTTAGCTGACTTGCTTTTGTTAAGCTTTCCATGAGCCAATTTATTCTAGTTTAACTCAATTTAATCCATTTCAAGTTGTTAGTCTGAATCACAATACTTTGTGCTGTGTGACCTGGATTGTTATCCCTCTGTATTAATATGATCTTGCCACCTTTCCCCGCTTGCTGCAGTATCTCGTTGGTGAATTGATCCAGCATTTAAACTAGGAGCTCTGGTTCCTCAGTGGCACAGTGGTTAGCACGGCCATCTCACAGCGCCAGGGTCCCGGCTTCAATTCCGGCCTCGGGGACTGTGGAGTTCGCACGTTCTCCCCGTGTCTGCGTGGGTTTCCTCCGGGTGTTCTGGTTTCCTCCCTCAGTCCAAAGGTATGCAGGTTATATGGATTGGCCATGCTAAACTGCCCCTTAATGTCCATAGATGTGCAAGCTATGTGGACTGACCATGATCTCTTTCAGCACTTCAAGTTGTAGTTAAGCGTCTTCTCTCTGATGTGTTGGAACCCTCTCTCTCAGCACGTCAGTATCACTGATCTGTCAGATAAAGGTAAAAGTCTTCTCTCTATAGTGGTAAAACCTTTGACATGCTGAAAGACAGTTTAATGATTTTCAAAGCTTCAGAGGGAAGACCTGCCACACGACCCCCATCCCGGGAAAGACCCCCCGACACGAGCCCATCTAGCTTCGATATATGTGTCGTACACACACATTATTCACCATTACTACAAATATATCAGTTCAGAAAAGGACTCCCAGAGCCTAACCCACATTACATGCGGTTCAGATCTGCGACCTCATGATACATTAAGACATCTAAATCCTTCCATTGCTTTGTCCAAACAGCCATTATTGAACCAGTCTCAAAAAATGAATCTTCATGAAGTGGGAGGTCAAGCCCATGATAATCGGTGAGATGCTTAAGGGTGTATTGATAATCCTCTAAAGGAAATTACATACCTCTTAATGGTGGAGTCACCAAGTGAAGGAGTACGTACACCTTCACCAGGTCAGATTAAGGACAATTTTGTCAGAAGCCAGTTGTCTACCAGGAATCACAATTGAAAATGTGAGATGATTTAACTAACTAGGCAATCATAGGAATGGCAATCACAGTTATGTCATAAATTCACTGACTAGATTCGTTATATACAGCGGTGTTCTTGTGTATGCAGTTACAAAGATTTTCTTATAGAATTCCTACAGTGCATAAGGAGGCCATTCGACCCATTGAATCTGCACCAACCCTCTTAAAGAGCACCCTACTTAGACCCACTCCCCTGCACTATCCCCATAACCCCATAATCAACCTGACCTGCACATCTTTGGGCACCAAGAGCAATTTAGCATGGCTAATCCACCTTACCTACACATCTTTGGAATGTGGGAGGAAACCGGAGCATCCGGAGGAAACCCACGCAGACACGGGGAGAACGTGCAGACTCCATACAGACAGTCACCCAAGGTCGAAATTGAACCCAGGTTCCTGGTGCTATGAGGCAGCAGCGCTAACCACTACGCCACCGTGCCGCCCATATTTGTGTTGGGTTAATAGGCCTTTTGGACTTGATGCTTCAATTTATGTTTCCAAAATTTAAGTTAAACATCCAGCACCGGCTCACAGTAGCTGCAGTGTGTGCCCTCAACAAGATGCAGTGCAACACTGACCAATGCTCTCTCTGAAAGCACCTTACAAACCCGCAGCCTCTGCCAACGAGAAGGGCAAGAGGCATATGGGAGTGACATCCACCCCCCTCCCCTCCTTACTCCAGATCCCCCTCCAAGGCACACGCTGACTTGGAATCACATCACTGTTCCTTCACTGTCGGTGGGTCAATACATCCTGGTACTTCTTCTGTAACCTCAATGCGGGCCCACCCAGACCACACAAGCTGCAGTGGTTCAAAAAGGTCACACACCACCACCTTCCCCAGGGTAACAAAGGTAAACCTTGCTAATGGCAACACATCATTCCAGGAACTAATTCGAAAAACATTTGAATCATCAATGAAATTATACTTCCAACAAACAGGTAAATTTAATCCAGTTTAATCTGAAAATAAACGTTGGAAAGGACAAGTGAAACACTTTCGGAAAATAATTTAAAGCTGACAGGTCTGTTCATCAAGTCACATACTGATCGGAGGTAACCTGTGTGTCTGGCCGTGCATCTCATGATACATTCCCCATCAAATTCCATCAGTACCCACTGCAGTTCATTGACGGTGTACTGTATTGTGAGTCAGTGTGGAGAGATGATAAAATCTTCACTCTGTCATTCTCTGTGTGCAGCACAGCAGCTAATTATTTGGTCACTACCCTGTCGCCGAAGTGATTCTCTCATGTTTGAAGTGTGGACTAGTGGCACCCTTTTATCTCCATATCATTGCCTGTGCGTAACACAAAATAAATGATGGGTCTGTGAGTTTGGGTTGGATTTCAGTCACGTTTTGCAGTTCACCTTTTAGGAAGTGAATCTTTATGGTGCCCAATCAACTTCAGTCAAAAACAAACAGAGGCTTCCATATTAATCGCTCAACATTATTCAAATCGATATCTGCACACTTAACATTGGATAAGCAATGAAAGCAGCAAATGCTGGAGATGCCGAGCAGGTCTGGCAGTGACTGTGGACAGCGAAACAGAGTTCACGTTCTGTGTCCGGATGATCCTTCTTCCCAGCTCCGTGGCCTTTTATCACACCGCCACACGCAGCTGGAATTTGTGCAGATAACTTAAGCCCCACTGTCGTGGCCGAAATCGGGAGGTGACCCCCGTTTGAGCCATCAGTCAAATCTGGGGAGATGTGTTCCCTCCGCTAGACAATTAAAAGTGGATGTTGCCGGAGCTGCCACCTCTTTTAGGGACAGCTGCCTGCCCAGGTGGTGAAGAACCGGCTGCTTCCTTGTGGCTGTGTGGTGAGGGTGTGCCCCACAGAACCGTTAGGGAGGAAGTACCAGGATTTTGCGACTCATTGAGAGTGAAGGGGCAGGCCCTTTGACGGTACAGGGAGTTCAGCAACCTCAGTCACCTCATCGTGAACCATAGCCATTACTGTGGTTGCAGCTGTGAGGTGAGTGCCCCCTCATTGGTCAATGTGAATACAAGACCAGGGATGTACTTCTGAGACTGTATAAGGCTCTGGTCAGACCCCATTTGGAGTATTGTGAGCAGTTTTTGGCCCCGTATCTAAGGAAGGATGTGCTGCCCTTGTAAAAGGTCCAGAGGAGGTTCACAAGAATGATCCCTGGAATGAAGAACTTGTCGTACATGAGGAATGTTTGGGGACTCGTTGGAGTTTAGAAAGATGAGGGCGGGATCTTAATGAAACTTATGGGATACTGCGAGGCCTGAATAGAGTGGACGTGGAGAGGATGTTTCCATTTGTAGGAAAAACTAGAAGCAGAGGACACAATCTCAGACTAAAGGGACGATCCTTTATAACAGAGATGAGGAGGAATTTCTTCAGCCAGAGGGTGGTGAATCTGTGGAACTCTTTGCCACAGAAGGCTGTCGAGGCTAAATCACTGAGTGTCTTTAAGACAGAGATGGATAGGTTCTTGATTAATAACGGGATCAGGGGTTATGGGGAGAAGGCGGGAAAATGGGGATGAGAAAAATATCAGCCATAATTGAATGGCGAAGCAGACTCGATGGGCCGAGTGGCCTAATTCTGCTCCTATGTCATGGTCTTGTAATGCTCCATTTTAGGGGGGGATAATGCGTTTGCAGTGCACTGGAGCGAAGGAGGCATGCTCTAGCGATTGGTGGAGGGAGAGAGGGTTGTAGTGGTGGTGGTGGTGGGGGGGGGGGGGGGGAATGTGGTGGGAGGGATACGTAGAGTCGTATTGTCAGTTGCCTCTCCCGTGGATTGCTGAGTGCCTATAATGGAACTCCTGTGCCACAGAGCAGTGATGAGGCCTTTAAATGCCTCCTCAAGTTGCCCAACTCGGTTTTTGGTGGGCAGCCAATCTGTAACCTTTGCTTAGTTCTCAAAATGGCGTCGGAGTGTGGCGACGTCCTGTGGGCTCCCTCCCACAGATCCTCTTCCTACATCTCTTATAACCGTGCTATCCTTTTAGAACCTGATTCTAACACTAACACTTTCTGTTTTATGTTCACTGACAGGTCTGAAGCGACTGAATAGCACAACACCCCATATGATTCGCCCAATGTCCGTGTAGTTACATTGTGTATTTATCGTATGTCCTATGTTTTTTCATGTAAGGAACGATCTGCCTGGACTGTACGCAGAGCAATGCTTTTCACTTTACCTCGGGACACGTGACAATAAATCTAGTCCAAAACCAAGCATAACATGGTGATGGGCAGCTGTCAGGCATATCCTCCCACCAGCCTCAGACATCCTTCTTTCAGCTTTCCTGACTCACAGGCCATCGTCGAGGGGCTGGTAAAATTCCAGCCATTTCTCTCCGTTTCTCTATTCTCAGGCACTGACCAGACCTGCAGAGCATGGCTGGAATTTTCTGTTTTTATTTCAAATTCCCAGCCTCTGTGGTATTTGGCTGTTGTTGTGGTGAGCTAAGAATTCTTTCCTTTGTGGTGTATTCTTGAGATGTACTGGCAGTTTCCCGTAAGTGAGACATTGGAAACTTGCGTGGCTCAAGGGGAAAACTGGGAATTATTGAGAAAAGGAGGCAATGGAGTATTTTATGTCGATTGTCAATTTCTATTGGTTGTGAGGCTCCTTCCAACTTCAATTTGAATTCTAATCTTTTGGGATCATGTGAGAGTTAATAAGGATATGCTTTTTCTTCCTTTCCCAGTGACAGGAGAGCCCCAGTGGAAATCAAACTCAGGGTGATGTGGAGACAATTCTTCTTTGCGGTTCAATCCTCCATCTGCCCAGGTGCAAATTTAAGAACTGAACATGGATCTGAATTTTATGCTCCACCGCACTTAGTGAGTTTTGAGGGGGTTTTAGTGGATGGGAGGGGCATGAAATTGTGTGGACAGGATTCCCTCAGGGATGTTGCCTGCCCTGCCCTGGAGGCAATTTAACGGTGGGGTGGGCAGGACCATGGGGAGTGCGTGGGGGTGGGGGTGGTGGGGTAGGGGGCAAAACCAGCCCATGTCTCAATTAAGGCTCTTGAGTGACCACTTATTAATGGCCATTTAAGGGTCTTCCCCATCCAGCCTCAATTTGTAGGGCAGGTGGCAAATCAAGTGGCAGAGAATGAAAAAATGTAATAATCCTAATCTTGGGTGAGAAGCGGGGGGTAACAGGAGTGGGGGGGGGCTTTTTGCCTCCATGAGGGACCCCTTTCAGATGGTGGGTGCCCTCCCCTGAAGGCTCAGGTACCTTCAGACCTCCTTCCAACACCTCCACCCCCTGACCTATCCTGAGACCCCAATTACACTCCGCCCCTCGTGACCCCCGCCAGGTTTCCCTACCCTTCTCTCCCTAGGACCCCTAATAGTGACATGGCTCTATGTCCCGACACTATGGCCCGAGAACACTTCTGCAGTTCCTCTTCCGGCCAATGCAGCGCTGTGTCTGGAGTGCCTGGAGAACTGCTGGCCAATCTGGCTCTGCTACGAGGACATAATTTATAGAATGTTGTTGAGATTATTAGCTGATGCCCTAAAAAAGTTATGAGGGATTTAAAGCAAGAATTCTCGCTTAGAGGAGGGTCACTAACCAGGGAACACAAATTGAAGATAATTGACAGGGCAACCAGAGAAGCCATGAAGCCAATTGGGTACCTTTGTAGAAAATTCCAGGCCATCAATTGGTTTCCTTGTCTGTTCAGTCAACCAGTTGACCAAACCTCGATGCTACATACTTTGCAAATCTCATAAAAAACAGGCAAAAATAAAGTTGCAAGCTACAAGGATCCTCACATGCCAATCAATAATAAAGAGAGCTGCATCTTTCCATCAATCCTTTCTCGATTCCCTCTTGTGTCATGCAAGTCTGAGCATTACCAATTTCGCACCTTGATTAAAAAGAAATAAGAACATTGGAATGGTGTACATTGATTACAGTTGTGGAGTACACATGGATCAGTCTAACAATGCCACTCGTGGTTTCAGGTACTGAAATGTTTATGTCATTTGGTTTCACAGTAATATCAGGCAGTAAACTTTGAACATTTCATTGATACCTTGGGAGTTTTGAACCAATAATTGTAAAAAGCATCAATACAGTGGATGATCCACATATTGGGAAATAGGTATAAATGAGTAAATAATTCACTAAAGTAGACAAGTTCATTCCAATCAAGGATTTCAGATGACTTCAGCACCTTGGTCGACCATTTTTGAAATATCATTGGAAAGTGGATCCAATGGTCAATGTGGTTTGAAGCATTTGTTTCCCAGAATTGTATGGACCAAGGGCTGGATTCTCCATAGCCTGAGGCTGGTAGCGGGTTTTCCAATCCAGCGGAGAATGGAGTGCGGCCAATAAACCGGATCAGCGCCTGGTTTCGATTCTCTGGTCGCACGGTGGCGGCGGCAGCGAGCTACACGCCCTGCCCCTTGCACCTTAATAAGCCCGATTCTACAGCCCCTCGTGATGCCCCAGCCCTCTCAGCTGGGGGTCACGCGGGAGTGAATTGGTGCCAGTATGTACAAGCGGAATCCGGGCGCCAAAGCCGTTGAGGGGGAGCAAGAAGGTGAGTAAACTTTTCAAACGTTTCGGGCTTGCTGGGTGGCATATGCCTGCACCTCAAGGAATAGCGGGAAACAACTTGATGGCAAGTGCGTGGTCTCGAGACGACACCACCACCCCCACCCTCCCCGGGATCGGGGTGCCCTGGCTGAGATCCCCGTTGCTACATAAACTCATTTAAACCCACCCCCAAGTTGCAACTTACAGGCTCCTGGCTGTTGAGACTGCTGACAGTATCCTGCAAATGCCCTGAACACTTCTGGTCATGTGGAATCCTACCCAGGCTGCCCCTCTGGAAATCTTCAGATCCAAGCAGTCTCATCAGGGGGATGGGTGTGGCCAAACTCAATCGCCGGGCCACCAGGTGCTGCTACTCCTCAGAAGCGCCACCCCCCCACCGCAGAGGAAGCAGGCCTCCCCTCAAACAAAGGACACATGCACCATGGCCACTGGAACCCTCCCTGGTTTTGTGAAGAGTAGGTCGTGCCTGAAAAATCTTACTGAGTTCTTTGAGAAGGTGACCAAACAGGTGGATGAGGGTAAAGCAGTTGATGTGGTGTATGTGGATTTCAGTAAAGCATTTGATAAGGTTCCCCACGGTAGGCTATTGCAGAAAGTACGGAGGCATGGGATTCAGGGTGATTTAGCAGTTTGGATCAGAAATTGGCTAGCTGGAAGAAGACAAAGGGTGGTGGTTGATGGGAAATGTTCAGACTGGTGTCCAGTTACTAGTGGTGTACCACAAGGATCTGTTTTGGGGCCCCGCTGCTATTTGTCATTTTTATAAATGACCTGGAGGAGGGCGTAGAAGGATGGGTGAGTAAAACTGCAGATGACACTAAAGTCGGTGGAGTTGTGGACAGTGCAGAAGGATGTCACAAGTTCCAGAGGGACATAGATAAGCTGCAGAGCTGGGCTGACAGGTGGCAAATGGAGTTTAATGCAGAAAAGTGTGAGGTGATTCATTTTGGAAGGAATAACAGGAAGACAGAGTATTGGGCTAATGGTAAGATTCTTGGTAGTGTGGATGAGCAGAGAGATCTTGGTGTCCATGTCCATAGATCCCTGAAAGTTGCCACCCAGGTTGAGAGGGTTGTTAAGAAGGCATACGGCGTGTTAGCTTTTATTGGTAGAGGAATTGAGTTTCGGAGCCATGAGGTCATGTTGCAGTTGTACAAAACTCTGGTGCGGCCGCATTTGGAGTATTGCGTGCAGTTCTGATCGCCACATTATAGGAAGGATGTGGAAGCATTGGAAAGGGTGCAGAGGAGATTTACCAGGATGTTGCCTGGTATGGAGGGAAGATCTTATGAGGAAATGCTGAGGGACTTGAGGCTGTTTTCGTTAGAGAGAAGAAGGTTAGGAGGTGACTTAATTGAGGCATACAAGATGATCAGAGGATTAGATAGGATGGACAGTGAGAGCCTTTTTCCTCAGATGGTGATGTCTAGCACGTGGGGACATAGCTTTAAACTGAGGGGAGATAGATATAAGACAGATGTCAGAGGTAGGTTCTTTACTCAGAGAGTAGTAAGGGCATGGAATGCCCTGCCTATAACAGTAGTGGACTCGCCAACACTAAACGCATTCAAATGGTCATTGGATAGGCATATGGACGATAAGGGAATAGTGTAGATGGGCTTTAGAGGGGTTTCACAGGTCGGCGCAACATCATGGGCCGAAGGGCCTGTACTGCGCTGTAATATTCTATGTTCTATGTTGGCACACTCTCAGAGTAAAAGTCTCACCGCTGACACTATCAGCTAGCTCACCCCGAGGATCCCAAGATGTCTCCAAGCCCTGCCTGTCCTCCACACCCCTGATCCCACCCATCATGTACTGGCCAGGAATCCTGACCATCTCCCTGTTACAACCTGTATGTGAAACCCAGGCTCCACATAACACTGCAGCAAGCACACACATCCCTCACTCAACCCCATCTGTTGGACATGCTCGCACACCAGGCACGTAACATTTCATAGAATTTACAGTGCAGAAGGAGGCCATTCGGCCCATCGAGTCTGCACCGGCTCTTGGAATGAGCACCCTACCCAAGCCCACACCTCCACCCTATCCCCATAACCCAGTAACCCCACCTAACACTAAGGGCAATTTGGACCCTGAGGGCAATTTAGCCTGGCCAATTCACCTAACCTGCACATCTTTGGACTGTGGGAGGAAACCGGAGCACCCGGAGGAAACCCACGCACACACGGGGAGAACGTGCAGACTCCACACAGACAGTGACCCAAGCCGGAATCGAACCTGGGACCCTGGAGCTGTGAAGCATTTATGCTAACCACTATGCTACCGTGCTGCCCCCAAAAAAAACATGGAGGTGACTGGTGCAAAAAACGACTGGCTTCATCTGTGCTAATCACAACAATCAATCTTTCGAATGGGACTAATTATTTTCCGCTGTCTTGTTTACAGGCAAGGCCCAGAATTTCCCCGGCTGACTGTCACTGCCCAGAATTTCCCCGGATGGCTGTCTCTGCCCAGAATTTCCCCGGATGGCTGTCTCTGCCCAGAATTTCCCCGGATGGCTGTCTCTGCCCAGAATTTCCCCGGATGGCTGTCTCTGCCCAGAATTTCCCTGGATGGCTGTCTCTGCCCAGAATTTCCCCGGATGGCTGTCTCTGCCCAGAATTTCCCCGGCTGGCTGTCTCTGCCCAGAATTTCCCCGGATGGCTGTCTCTGCCCAGTGTATTTGAACTTGGCTGTTCGAATTCCCAGGTCTGCCTGTGATTCCGACTGAATTCCTCGAAGCCAGCGCTCCCAGCGAGAGTGCGCAGTTCCCGCAATTCTAACTGGCCAGCTGCATTTGGTCTCCAGAACAGAGAATTCATCCCCAAGTGTTTTTTTTCATTGCAACTTTCTCTGGCAACGCAGCCAGAGAGAGATAAATATAAACTTCTGAGCGAGAATACTATATATAAAACTCTGTTGAAACTGCGATTGAAGCCTGATTCCGGACTCTCATCTGTGCCTTGAGCAGTTGGAGGCTGTTTCACTTCATTGTTCCCTTGTTTTCCATGTGGTCCTGTTCCTTCTGTTGAAAACAAAGAAAGTTGCACAATTAATTCTGCAATTTTCCATCCATACAGTTTATTATAAAGCGTGTAGGTTCGATAGGATAGACAGCTGCAGTATGTATAGTTGGGCTAGCTGAGACTGTGAAGAGATAGGCAAGGCCTTCCCCCACAACGGGTTTGCTGGCAGGGTGCTGGAGGGTGGCAGGTGGGGACTGCACGACGTTCCTGTGTCTACCCTGGATAAGTCTGTGGTGGGGAGGTCTCTGGACTGGCGACAGGAGGCGTCACGCCATGGAGGATCCACGACAAGTGCATCCCGTGTGGGGTTGCTTGTGGGCTCCGCTGGGGTGTCGCTCGTTCAAAGGCATTGAGAGGAGTGGGGTGGAGGGTTGCTGAGGGCCAATCCGTCCTGACCTTAATTACTACCTACCTCCCTTCCCCACCCTGCGACCCCCCACCCCCTCCCCCGGGAGTGGGGCACAGGACTGCTGAAACTGCCCCTGCCACCTTCATTCAGGCGTGGCCTGGGTCCCAGCGATAATCCTAAACCTCAGGGAGTTGTCATTCTGGCAACAGCCATCTTTACGATGGAGCCGCCATTCAATAAAGCCGTCAGCCTTAGATTGGATGGCAGCTGTTGGCAATTTCCCTGAGTCCTTGACGCCGGGGAAGTCTCGCCGTTGTTCAGTCAAGTGCCTGAGTGCCATTCAATACAGTGAGCCTTAAAATGTTCCTGCCGGCACTCCAGCTGGAGGACAAGACCCCAGCACTCCCTTTAAATACTGCCCTCAGAGTGCATTCGCCTGTCCAGCTTGTAGTCAAGTGGCCTGATAGAAACGGCTACTTGCACCAACCTTTCAGGCCAATCCCACCCAGGACCCCTCCCACCCGGCTTATTCACTCTTACAACTTCTTCCATCGGGCAGCAGATACAAAAGTCTGAGATCACGCACAAACCGGTTAAAAAACACTGTTACCAGACTCCTAAACGACCCTCTTATGGGCTGAACTGATCTCTTCACACATTTTCTCTACTGAGTAGTACTACACTCCTGTATGCTTCACCCGATGCCTGTGTCTATGTATTTACATTGTGTATTTTATGTTTGCCCTATTATGTATTTTCTTTTCATGTATGGGCAGCACGGTAGCATAGTGGTTAGCACTATGGCTTCACAGTCTCAAGGTCCCAGGTTCGATTCCCAGTTTGGATCACTGTCTGTGCGGAATCTGCACGTTCTCCCCGTGTCTGTGTGGGTTTCCTCCCGGTGCGCCGGTTTCCTCCCACAAGTCCCGAAAGACGTGCTATTAGGGAATTTGGACATTCTGAATTCTCCTTCCACAGGCGCCGGAATGTGGCGACTAGGGGCTTTTCACAGTAACTTCATTGCAGTATTAATGTAGACCGTAATGTAATGTACCGTAAGGGGCCTCACGGTAGCATGGTGGTTAGCATCAATGCTTCACAGCTCCAGGGTCCCAGGTTCGATTCCCGGCTGGGTCACTGTCTGTGTGGAGTCTGCACGTCCTCCCCGTGTGTGCGTGGGTTTCCTCCGGGTGCTCCGGTTTCCTCCCACAGTCCAAAGATGTGCAGGTTAGGTGGATTGGCCATGCTAAATTGCCCGTAGTGTAAGGTTAATGGGGGGATTGTTGGGTTACGGGTATACGGGTTACGTGGGTTTAAAGTAGGGTGATCATTGTTCGGCACAACATCGAGGGCCGAAGGGCCTGTTCTGTGCTGTACTGTTCTATGTTCTAATGTAAGCATACTTGTGACAATAAAGATTACTATTAGGAATGATCTGTCTGAGCTGCACACAGATCAATACGTTTCACTTTACCTCAGTACATGTGACGATAAACCAATCCTATACATTCCAGCTCCCTGTGTACAAGTCATTCTCATCTTAGAATTTCTTTTGTTTATTTTTGTTCCTTCACAGGATTTGAATGTTGTCGGCTCAGTCAGCATTCATTGCCCATCCCCATTTGCCCTTGGGAAGGTGGTGGTGAGCTGCCTTCTTGAACCGCTGCAGTCCATGTGGTGTACGTACACCCACAGTGCTGTCAGAGAGGGATCTCCAGCATTTTCACCCAGTGACAGCGAAGGAATGGGGATATATTTCCAAGTCAGGATGGTGCGTCACTTGGATGCATGTCTGTCCTTAATTTTGTGTCCTCCAATTATTGAAATACCGGTGGAATCACTTTCCTCTTATTTACTTGATCAAAACACCTCATAATGTTGAGCAGAAAATAAAAATCTCCTTGACCTTCTCTCTTCAAAGGACAGATAATGGAAAATGTATCTTTTTAAAGATGAAATATATCTTCATAGCAGAGCCAGTAACAATGCATTGCTGTGGTTTTCCTGTTTATCAAACTATGGATGAGATAATTAATTTGGGACGATCTATATTAAATTAACCCCATCCACATTACAGCTGAAGAAACCACAGAATCCAAAGTTTGTTACAACTGCTCAGGAACAGTGAGCGACTGGGGATCAGTGTTCGGCTGTAAGCTGAACAGTTGCACAAGTCAAATCTCTGTTTAGAACGTTGTGTGGTCCTTTTAATTACTGAGAAATTGGATGGTTTTTACAAATTATCCTTTTTTAAGATACTTTGCCCCCAGGGATACCAGTCCCTGTTCATCTTAGAAAAGTGTCTGAGTCCGTATCTTGGAGTTCTGTAAGGTTGGTGAGCGTAGCATTCTAATCAGCTGATAACACCAGAGAAATTCAATCAACTTCCATTAACACCGTGAAAGGACTGGAGTATCTCCTTTAAACACGCTGATGTATTGTGACCTTGCAAAGACTCACCAAACTTATCAAACTGCAAAATGTCATGAATCTTGGGTCATACGCATTCGGGTGTCAGTTTTATCTTGGCATTGGGGCCAGTGGGTGGGGCACAGTTGGTGGGGACGGGGGGGGGGGGGGGGGGGGGACGGGGGGGGGGGGGGGGAGGGGGCGACAGGTGATGTGGGGGTGGGCAGGTGCTGAGGCAGGCTAGTTAGAAGGCTCACCTCCATCTCTTAGACTTAATGTGGAGATGCCGGCATTGGACTGGGGTGGGCACAGTAAGAAGTCTCACAGCACCAGGTTAAAGTCCAAAAGGTTTGTTTGGAATCGCCAACTTTCGGAGCGCAGCTCCTTCGTCAGGTTAGTGAAGTTCATGACTCATGGGGCTGTGAACTACGATGACTCACATGATGAAGGAGCTGTGCTCCAAAAGCTAGAGATTCAAACAAACCTGTTGGACTTTAACCTGGTGTTGGAAGACTGCTTACTCTTAGACTTAGTGTAACAAGAGCAGACAGGCCTTCACATCTCCTGCAACTCCCCCACCCCCACCCACACCCCATGGCCTCTCATAACATCCACGCCAACTCAATGTCACCCAGCATGCACTATGCACATAACCAATCAACCAAGGAGGGCAGGTGTAATCCCAGGCGGCCTCGACCAATTAAATGATAAGTTTAGCAGAGTGATCTGTTTTTCCAACTGAAGTGAATTGTTGATTTTGCTTGATTGATATCTTGAAGTGGTTAACATAAATTGTTTGCTGTGTGACCTCTTTTATCAATGTCTCAGTGTTTATTTTGTTAAGATTAAGAGATGTGAAGTATTTAAAGCCTTTGTTATTGATCCTTGTCCAATTGGTACTTTTGTGGGTTGTACGAACAGCAGTGTTTTGTATTTCAGAGAACATGTCTGAATGAGCATTTTGTTTTCTCAGCATTTCCTTACTTGAAATTACTATTATATGGTTGATTGATTATGTACATAGTGCCTACTAGGTGGACAGCATGGCATGGGATGGGTTGCATTGAGTTGGCATAGAGAGAATGAGAAGCCATGGGGAGTGGCTGAGAGACATGAGTTGACATTGGATGGGCATGAAAGATTTGAGGAATCATGGAGACTTTCAAAAGACTCCCGAATCCCTACCGTAGTTCATGACTCCGCTGAGGGGCTGTGAACTATTTCACTGGACTGCAGCCCTCAATGAAGCCAGCCAGCTCGATACTTTCTAAAGTCCCAATAATGTACAGACGGTATCGTACGTGTTTTTTCTCTGACGCCCTCTGTAACATTTTTCACTTTGTCGCGGAATTTTATAGAGTTATAGAATTTACAGTGCAGAAGGAGGCCATTCGGCCCATTGGGTATGCACCGGCTCGTGGAAAGAGCACCCTACCCAAGGTCTGCACCTCCACCCTAGCCCCATAACCCAGTAACACCACCCAACACTAAGGGCAATTTTGGACACTAAGGGCAATTTAGCATGGCCAATCCACCTAACCTGCACATCTTTGGACTGTGGGAGGAAACCAGAGCACCCAGAGGAAACCCACGCAGACACGGGGAGAATGTGCAGACTCCACACAGACAGTGACCCAAGCCGGGAACCGAACCTGGGACCCTGGAGCTGTGAAGCAGTTGTGCTATCCACAATGCTACCGTGCTGCCCTAACGGCAGTTTTCACCCGTAAAGCAATCTGGGCAATTAACTTTTTCCATTATTTTCTTTTACAGAATGAAAGGAGGCTCACAGTTTGTAAAGTATGGAAAGTGCACAGTGTTGCCTTTTCTGTATCACTGGCGTAATTATCATCAAAAGTGCTCCTTTTCAGATTCTTAATTTAAATTACACTTGAATAAAAAGTGGAGATCTAAACGATATTTCTCTGCACTATTATCTTTCCAGCTATAATCATTAGTCATTGCTGTTTAATTTATTTCTTTTGTTATTTTTAAGGTTTCATTATAGATCCCATTAAAGAGCGACACACATGTCTCCAGATCTGCCTGCACCATTGCTTTGTCTTTTGTTAATGGGTTCTGGTATCATATCTGTTTATTGCCAGGATACTGATGCAGTAAACTTAATAACTGGATTTTTAGTTGCAGCGATCTCAACTAACCATAACTGCTCTGTTTCATCTCGGTAGGATTTATTGAACATGTGCCTGTTACCAAAAATGCTAGTTACCCATCTAAAATATTCTTTCTTATTTACAGATCTATGTACATCTCAGTAATCTACACCAAGATGTATTTCCACTTCTCACCAGAGTGCAATCTCCCAACGATGTGACATGACCTCATAGATACATTAATCGTTACATCAATATCAGGTGCTCCTGATGTTAACACTTTGCTCTACACCTCTCCCCCCCCCCCCCCCTCCAACCCCCAAGTCTTCATCCCAACTATACACACCCTCCTACAGTAAGTGTTTGCAGTTTTTACTCAAGTTATTACAGACAGTAAACTGATCATTTGTCGCTGAAGTTTGCCACTTGGGGTGTTGGTGGCGTTGCGGTAATGTTACTTGATTAAGGGGGAGGAGTTAAATCCCATCATGGCAGCTGGGAATTGAGTAAAAACCTGGAATGCAAAATTAGTCTCAGGAATGGTGAGCATGAAACTCCCAAATTATCACTAAAGTCATTTCGGGAAATCTGCAGTTGTTATCAGCCTGTCTTAAATGTGACCCACAACTATGTGGTTCACTCTTATCCAACATCTGTGGCCTGGGTGAGGCTCATGTGGAGTATAAACGCTGCTATAGATCAGTTGTGTGGATAGGCTGCTTTTGTGTTGTGAATATTTGCAGATTCTAAACATTCTGTGCGGAGTCTGCACGTTCTCCCCGTGTGTGCGTGGGTTTCCGCCGGGTGCTCCAGTTTCCTCCCACAGTCCAAAGATGTGCGGGTGAGATGGATTGGCCGTGATAAATTGCCCGCAGTGTCCAAAAAAGGATAGGTGGGGTTACTGGGTTACGGGGAGAGGGTGGGCTTAAGTGGGGTGCTCTGTCCAAGGGCCGGTACAGACCCGATGGGCCAAATGGCCTCCTTCTGCACTGTAAATTCTATGATTCTATGATATCTAGCAACTTTTTAAAACTGATACTCACGATATAACAAAAACATGCCAAATTTCTCCCAAATCTAATTTTCTCCTTGCCAGCATCACTATCCTCATTCGCGCTAGACAATTGAATAAGATGCTATGCTTCCTCTGGCTGGCCCTATCATTTTTCCTCCTCAATTGCTGGCCTCCTTTCAATATTGCTCAATCCTCCCAAAACCTTTTCCTCACTGGGCAAGCTGTTTCACACATTCACTATCTCCTGTGGAAAGTAATTAAATCTAAACTGTTCACGTATCTTTTTGCACCTCAACCAGACCGTATCCCTCGATTGTGGAGTTTGCTAACATATTATCAGAGTTTACTCGACTTCCTCCTCGAGGATCTGAAATACCTGTGCTGAATTTTCTCTTCATCAGGCTCATCCACATATGGGGAGGCAGGGGTGTAGTGGCATTGTTGCATTACCTGGGGACCCAGGTTCTAACCCCACCACGGCAGATGGTGAAATTTGAATTCAATAAAAATCTGGAATTAGACGTCTGAAGGTGACCATGGGGTCGATTGTCGTAAAAACCCATCTGGTTTACTCATGTCCATTCGGGGGGAAAAATCTGTCGCCCTTACCTGGGCTGGTCTGCATGTGACTCCAGACTCCCAGCAATGCAATTGACTCCTAAGGGATGGGCAATAAATGCTGGCCCAGCCAGTGACGACTACATCCCATTGACAAATAAAAAATATTGTCATGACTGAAACACTTCAAGTTAAGCTGTCAGCCATGGCCCAGTGTGTAGCTCCCTCGGCCCCCTGAGTTGGACGTTTGTGATCTCACGTGGCACTTCAGTGCACAATCCAGTCTAATGCTCCCTGTGCAGGGCTGAGGGAGCCCTGCCCTGTTGAATGTGCTGCCTTTCAGTTGAGTTGTTGAACTGAGGCACTGTCGACCCTCTGTCCCAATGTCGGATATGGTGACTGAGTGAGATCTACTTACAGCTGCACCAGCTAACCGCAGACATATTGAATTCTTTAAAGGAGACCTTTGTGTGGAAGAATTCAAGTAAAGGCCCTGACCAAAGATGGATGCCTGCAGTCACGTGATGTCCGGTATTGTAAGTGATCCCTTGCCTCAAAATTTCCTCTCTGGATTGCACTACAGACATTCTCTCAGATGTTGCATGGTATTTCACGCACGGGCCCGGGGGGGGGGGGGGGGGGGGGGGGGTGTCAAAGCCCAGTACAGACTGGATTCTTGAAAGGAAGTCATCAAAATAGCAAAATTCAGGATTTTTATAATTTTGTGAAGACACTGAGATTTGCTTCCGAGCTATTTACACTCCTCCAAATATTCAAAACCCCCTGCAAAGGACGAAGCAACCTGGTCTCCTGTTCATTTCTATCTCAAAATGTGTCAAGCTAATTCTGGGATGAAATAAAAAAGCTGGGTTACTACTGTAGTAGTACTACAGGAAACGCGACGATAATGTTAAACCAAATTTATTTTGACTCAAAAGAGGAGCTGCCCCTCTGGCTACAACACTAGTGTCCCTACCCGGGTCTAACAGGAGCTCCCAGTCCGGGTCTGGGGCTGCATTGAAAAGGCTCGATACTGAGTCCCAACTGGACGGGCCTCCACCCGTTACCATGGGAACCCGTACTCAAAGACCTCCCACCGGGAGGACAATGTGTGATTCCTTGTGATCCGTATGAGGGTTGTCAAAGCTACAACAAAGGATGCACGACATTGGATTCCCTTCCAAGAATATACAGAAATGAGTTTTAAAACTGGGTTTTAAATCCCCTCGTCGCCACACTCTGGCGCCTGTTCTGGTACACTAAGGGAGAATTCAGAATGTCCAATTCGGCTAACAGCTTTCAGGGACTTGTGGGAGCAAACCGGGGCGCCCGGAGGAAACCCACGCAGACACGGGGAGAACATCCAGTCTCCACACAGGCAGTGACCCAAGCTGGGAATCGAACCTAGGACCCTGCCGCTGCAAAGAAACAGTGCTAACCACTGTGCTAGCATGCCGTAGGAAGGCCCACAAGGAAAGTTGCAGCAGGTAAAGCAAAGAAGACTGGCTTTATAGCTGGAGAGTGTGTCTCAGTAAAAGCACGACTGGTGCCAGTTGCTTGGAGGAGTTTTGCCAACTCAGTCTAGATGCAATCAGCCAGAAGCTTTGGGCTTGGTTTGAAATGAGGAAAAAATGCGATGGTATTAATAGAAAGGTAACAGCAGGTTTGATTCCCACTCTAGGCACTTCTTACATATCCTGCCAAGGGTGACACAAACCTGAGATGGGACTATCCACAGCCTTTGGCAAGTGTGATTTGAAGTGCTATATGTAACGATTGCACTGTTTGAAGCAATCTTTCATTGCAGTAAAGTTCTGCAACACAGTTCACAGGTGGAGGCAATAGGTTTGGGACATCACCAAACAGATGCTCAGGCTTTGATCTGCTGTGTGGTCGGAGGCCTTGGATGCAGAATTTATCCACAGTCTCCATGACCCATCCTCCCTGTCTCCACCTCTGCCTGCGTTCCTTTGTCTTTCCAGAATGGTGATTATCGTGAACTGCTTCACGCAAATGGCTGTCTGGATGAAGATCATTTGTGTGTATGATGAGAGTTCTCATCAGACACCCCGTCAATGCTAAATGAATGTAAATCCTTTCTCTTTACGCAAAGCCCTTCACACCAGCTGAACCTCTGCTGCCACTGACAACGGCGGGTCCTGTCCAGTTGATCATCTCTTGCCCTGTGGAAAGAAGGCAAGGTGTTGCCCCTTGCTGACATAGTGATTATCACTTCTTTGCTACATGGTGGCGCTGTAATGATATCTCCTAGGATGGCTTGGTGGGATGTTTTATTATGAAAGTGTCATGCTGTGGGAAGAACTACCCCTGGTCAAGATGCTGCATGCCAATCACTGACTAGCATTCGGCAATTCTTCAGCAGCCTGTATTGTGTATTTTGCAGGATTGTTGCGAACATCTTCTAGATGGTACACACTGCTGCCACTGTGCATTTATGGTGTAGGGAGTAAATGCTTGAGGTGATGGATGGGGTGCTGATGAAGATCACTGAAAGTTGTAACGCAGTCGGGGGCAGCAGGGTAGCATGGTGGTTAGCATAAATGCTTCACAGCTCCAGGGTCCCAGGTTCGATTCCCGGCTGGGTCACTGTCTGTGTGGAGTCTGCACGTCCTCCCCCTGTGTGCGTGGGTTTCCTCCGGGTGCTCCGGTTTCCTCCCACAGTCCAAAGATGTGCGGGTTAGGTGGATTGGCCATGCTAAATTGCCCGTAGTGTCCTAATAAAAGTAAGGTTAAGGGGGGGGTTGTTGGGTTACGGGTATAGGGTGGATACGTGGGTTTGAGTAGGGTGATCATGGCTCGGCACAACATTGAGGGCCGAAGGGCCTGTTCTGTGCTGTACTGTTCTATGTTCTATGTTCTAGGTGGATAAGGTAGTCAAGAAGGCATACGGCATCGTTGCCTTCATCGGTCGGGCGTTGAATATAAAAACTGGCAAGTTATGCTGCAGCTGTACAGAACGTTAGCTAGGCCACATTTGGAATGTTGTGTGCAATTCTGGTTGCCACATTACCAGAAGGATGCGGATGCTTTGGGGGGAGGAGAGGAGAGGTTTACCAGGATTTGCCTGGTCTGGAGGGTATTACCTATGAGGAGATGTTGGATATACTCGGATTGTTTTCACTGGAATGACAAAGGTTGAGGGCCGATCTGACAGAGGTTTATACAATTATGAGTGAGATGGATAGAGTGGATAGTCAGACACTTTTTCCCAGGGTGGAAAATTCAATGGGGACATAGATTTAAGGTGCTGGCGGGAAAGTTTAGAGAAGATGTGCGAGGCAAGTTTTTTTTTACACAGAGGGTAAAGGAACGTGCTGCCGGGGGAGGTGGTGGAAGGAGGTACGATAGCGACGTTTAAGAGACATCTTGACGAATACATGAATAATGAAATGAAAATGAAAATCGCTTATTGTCACGAGTAGGCTTCAATGAAGTTACTGTGAAAAGCCCCTAGTCGCCACATTCCGGCGCCTGTCCGGGGAGGCTGGTACGGGAATCGAACCGTGCTGCTGGCCTGCTTGGTCTGCTTTAAAAGCCAGCGATTTAGCCAAGTGAGCTAAACCAGCCCCTGGTAATGGGAATAGGATGGGAATAGAGGGATATGGACCCCAGAAGTGCAAGAAGTGTTAGTTTAGATGGGCATAATGATTAGATGGGCGCAAGAGCCTGTTCCTGTGCTGTACTGTTATTTGTTCTTTTGTACTTTGAAGAAGGATGCTTTGCCCTGGAAGGTGCTAAGTTTCTTGTGCGCTTTTGGAGCTGCATTCATCCAGGCACGTGGAAGGAATTCCATCACACTCCTGATTTGTGCCTTGTAGACGGTGGACAGGCTTTGCGGAATCAGGCGGTGAGTTACTCACCACAGAATAGCCAGCCCCTGACCTGCTCTTGTATCCACAGTATTTAATGGCTGGTCCAGTTCTGTTTCTGGTCATCGTCCATCCTCACTCCTTTGCAAGGCGCCATATCAAATTTAGCAGAATTATGAATTCACATAGGTAAGAAAATGCAAACAAACATGGGAACTTTAAAAAAAATAGGAGGAAGAAACGAAACAAAGAAAGTCTGAAAATGCAAAACATTCTCCAAATATTTCTGTAAAATGATTTTCCCGACGATGGTGGGGGAGGGGAATGTGACAAAGCGGGACTTGCAGGTAGATGTCTCACGCCATCTGAATTCTCTGCACTAAACTTTGCTTAAAATAAGATAAAGAATTAACAATTAAGTGACCAGTTGTAAATTGAATTACTTCTCTTTTACAAACCCTCTCTATCTTTGTGGATGCACTTTGCTCTCACCATCAGCATGTAAAATTCACTCTTTTCATAAAACCTACCGCCTGAAAAGTGTCCAAGAAAAGTGTTGTGAAACGTGACAGATCTACTCCCTCTTCTCTCTCACGAGAACAAAAAATGAGACTGAGCACATTTCCCCTATTTCTGAATAACCGCTTATTGATTCTCTTCAATGGCAATCCATGAGATTCAGACTCCGAGCACAGTTAATCTGATAGGAATGTTAACTCGCCACACAAGTCTCTCTGAAAAGATAACGGCAAATGCAAACCTTGAAGGTACTTTTTTTTAACAAACTAGTATCTTTAAAAAGAGAGGAGCTCCCAACACCCTTCAAACACCCTGAACAGCGACAGTACATTTGCCCACATTGTACCATTCAGTCAGTATCTTCCAGTCATTCCAATGCATGAGGAATATCTATTATCAGGATGTAAAACTATAAATGCAGCCCCATTTGCCAGTTTTTACACTAACAAAGTGACTTCTGAGCCCTTTTGTCTATACAGGCAGGGATGTCCGAAGTCCCCTTTGTTGTCTGCATTAGCAATAGAGTCACTGGCTATGGCACTGAGGACTTTGAAAGTTTGGGAAGGAATAGTTAGAGGATGGGTGGAGTATAGGGTCTTGCTATACGCCGATGATTTGCTGTTATGTGTTAGGGATCCGGGGGCTTCATTGGGAAATATTTTAGGGATTTGGCAGTGCCTTGGGTCCTTCTCTGACGATAAGCTAAATATAGGAAAGAGCAAATATTTGATGTTTGGGGCAACAGGGCGGAGAGGGGGCTTATTGGGTTGTCATTCATGCCAGCAGGAAGTTTATTTTAGGTACTTGGGGGTCCAGATAGCAAGGGACTGGGGCTCTCCGAAGGTTGAACTCCACGAGTTTGGTAGGGAAGGTGAAGACAGACCTGCAGAGCTGGGACTGTTTCCTACTATCCCTGGCGGGCCGAGTGCACTCGGTTAAGGTGAACATCTTGCCGAGATTTTTATATTTATTTCAGGGCCTCACGGTGTCCCTGCCTAAGGCGATCTTCAGAGAGATTGACCAGCTTGTGACTGGGTTTATTTGGGTGGGTCAGGGCCCGTGGATCAAGGGGACAGTGGTCCAGAGGGAGAGACAAGCAGGGGACTTGGCCTTGTTAAACTTTCAATATTGCTATTGGATGGGCAATAAAGGATGTCAAACAATATCAAAGTAAAAGTTGCCACCGTTCCAGGTGACCATCGGCTGCTTTCCCCTTCGAGAGGGAGAGCTGACTGGCAGTGATTTAACCTGAGGGTCACCACACCTCAGGCAAGGTTGAGAAGGCGGGGCCTTCACGAATAACCTCAGCCGGTACGGGAATTGAACCCGCGCTGCTGGCTTTGCCCTGCATCACGTACCAGCCGTCCAGCCAACTGAGCGAAACCGGCCCCCTGTCAAACTATACAGCAGAGATATGGCTCACATTCCCCCCAATGAGGTAACTTTGAGAGAATTTTAATGTTCTGCCATTTGTGAAAATGATGAGCCAGCTGGCCTCACTTGGTGGGTGGTAGGGGAACGATGAGTAGTTTCCATGATTCTTAGCTATTAATAATAATAATCGCTTATTGGCACAAGTAGGCTTCAATTAAGTTACTGTGAAAAGCCGCTAGTCACCACATTCCGGCGCCTGTTCGGGGAGGCCGGTACGGGAATTGAACCCGCGCTGCTGGCAATGTTCAGCATTACAAGCCAGCTGTTTAGCCCACTACATGATGAATGAAAGACTTGTGATTCTGGTGCACCTTCAACTGCCTCCGGATGTCCCAAAGCCCCTTACAGCCAATGAAGTATCTTTGCAGTGCAGTCACTGTTGTAATGAGGGAGACACAGAAAGTCACATAAACAACCATGACTGTCAGTCCCTCAAGGCAAGAATGACGTACGGTGGGCTTCCTGACTTGTGTGTTCCCCCCACCCCCTCTCGGGTGACTCAGCAAGTCAATCCTGGAACCACAGGTCTTCGGCAGAGATGACCAGAGTTTGCCCGAGGAAGGGGGCTTCTTGACACAGTTCCCGCTTCCTCAAATGGATCTCCAAGTGGACGTTTACTGTTTACAGAACAAAACAAATTACAGCACAGGAACAGGCCCTTCGGCCCTCCACGCCTGCACCGACCATGCTGCCCGTCTGAACTAAAAGCCCCTACCCTTCCATACCCCTCTATTATAATCATAATCTTTATTGTCACAAGTATGCTTACATTAACACTGCAGTGAAGTTATTGTGAAAATCCCCTGCTCGCCATATTCCGGCGCCTGTTCGGGTAAACAGAGGGATAATTCAGAATGAACAATTCCCTTAACAGCACGGCTTTCGGGACTTGTGGGAGGAAACAGGAGCACCCGGAGGAAACCCAGGAAGACACGGGGAGAATGTACAGACGCCGCATGAATAGTGACCCAAGCCGGGAATTGAACCTGGGACCCTGAAAGCAACTGTGCTAACCACTATGCTACCGCGCCCCATCCTATTCACGTATTTGTCAAGACGTCCCGTAAAAGTCACCTTAAAAGATGAATTAACTGAAGGGGAACTAGAGAGTCGGGCCAGTAAGACTCAGAGGAAGAGCACGCAGGATGTGGTTGCTGATCAAAGAGGGTCGGGTGGACTGAAGTACGTTTGTTTCAATGCTAGACTTGTAACAGGTAAGGCAGATGAACTTAGAGCTTGGAGTAGTACTTGGAGCTATGATGTTGTTGCCATTACAGAGATTTGGGTAAGGGAAAGACAGGATTGGCAACTTAACGTTGCAGGATACAGATGTTTTAGGCGGGATAGAGGGGGATTTAAAAAGGGTGGGGGAGTTACGCTATTGGTTAAGGAGAATATCACAGCTGTACTGCGGGAGGACACCTCGGAGGGCTCATACAGAGAGGCAGTATGGGTAGAGCTCAGGAATAGGGTGGGCACGTTTCCCTCATTCCTGAAGTGCAAGCAGCGTTCCTGTTTTCAAAGAAACATAATTTGCTTTGAAAAATTTACTCTTTCACACGGGATACGGGTGTCACTGGCAAGGCCAACATTTGCCACCCATCCCTAATTGCGCTCAAGGGGGTGGAGTCCATATGGTGCGGCTAGATGCTCCCATAGCGTTGTTGGGACAGGAATTCCAGGATTGTTTCTGGACTGAGCTTTTTACCGCGGCTGAATTTCCCACTTGGAGAACTAAGTTCTCTGGCAACACTTCAGAGAATTGGTGAGTAATGAAATCAGAGAGTTCCATTGCAGCCAGTTGTTTTTCTGTTTCTCATTTCTCCCTGACTTTCAGGAGCATCTCAGCAGCCTTTACTGATAAGCGGTTGGCAGCTTGGACCTAAAATGCTGGTTTCCCAGCGATAAAGCGATCATTCCGAAGATTTGCTCATGAAAAGAAAACTTCACAGAATAAGAAAAAGAAAAAGCCGGGTCCAGTAAGTGTAGATGAGAACCAAGGGGCCGACACAAAGCGTCAGCCAAAGATAAGGTGGCCAGCTCCGTCTTGCTTCACAAGCAGATATCCTCCTCCACATAATTAACTCCTCACAACTGATGAAAGAAGCAGCCATTTATAATTAAAGAAGAAAGGCTCAGTCTGAAGATTCCCGCTCATCAGAATTTACTCAGTTACTCCTGGAAACTCCACTGATAATTCGGGTTCATATTCTCCGGCTCGAATACCTTTCTGTCCAATCATGGGGGGTGGGGGGGGGGGGGGGGGCGTCGCTGGCTAGGCCGGCATTTGGGGCCCATCCCCAATTGCCCTGGAGGTGCTGCCGATCTGCTGCCTTACTGAGTGGCTGCAGTCCAGGATTTTTGGGTCGAGTTGGGGAGATTTGGAAGGTGCTATCGAAGGAGCCAGGGGTGAGTTGCTGCAGTGCACCTTGTAGATGGGACACATTTTGGAGTAGGAATTTCTTCCTCCTCTGCCTGCTCTCCTGCGCAACAATCCAAAATGTAAACCTTGTTTTGATTTTCCTGGCTTCATGTATTGAGGCGATTGCAATTGATGTCGCCTGTGATTTCAGTTGTGCAGGATATTGGGCAAAAGGGTACAAATGTAATGACTCGATCGACTGGTCTAAATTTAATGCCGCCACTCACCCCTCCCTGCCCCCTCTCCACCCCGATGTGAGTTCTGAGATGGGGAGCTGTTTGCTCGAGGCAGGAGGTTTCAGGGTGAGGACCCTTCCTGACCCTCTCTGATTCTCTGATGGCCTTCACATCAAGAGGTCAATTGAGGTTCTTAATAAATAGGACCTTATCCCGCTGCCGTGGGCAATCGGCTAACAGCTGGTGAGGGGGTGGGGGTGGCGGTGGCTGGGGGGCACGCCATCCTGGAAGCTTCCCAGGAGACCCTGTTGGGTCTGCTGGTGGCCTGCGGGTATTGGAGGGTCTGCGATGACATGGACTCAATGCCCAAATAAGGGAGCCGGCATTGGGAAGGGCAATGGCATGCTGCAATTGCTTCTGACCCCCTTGCTGCCCCATCACCAGCAATGCCCTATCCTATCCACACTCTGTCCAAGGATCCATCACCAATCGCTGCTGCAGACCCGGGTGTAATACCAGAAGTAGCCACTGCTCTTGGTGGTGTTGTTGGTTGAAGAGTTGTTGGCCTCTGATTGGCTGGCAGCTCTCAGTGGGGAAATTTTGCTTTGGTGAGGGCTTAATTGAAAGAAGACCCCCAATTCTGTCCAGTAAATGCCTGATTAGCTCGAAATTGCATTGGGCCTCCTAGAGAAAAGCAATGGGAGACTCCCACTGATTCTCCAACTGGTGAGCTAGGCTCCTTGCACATTTACTAGATTCCACCCGTTAACTGATGAGCACTGGAAGCTCTTGAGTGGTTTGGAGCCCCTTCAAGTGTGGGATCCCCTTCAGTCCACACTTCGAGGCGGTAAAACTGTTGGCCATGCCTTAACTCCCAGGAAGTCCTGTCCGCCTATCACTCCAATGCTCACTGCCCCACACTGGCTCCCAGTGAAGTAACATCTTGATCTGATAATTCTGATCCTTGGTGTCAAATCCAGCTATGCCCTCAACCTTCTCAATCTCTGAAATCTCCACCAACCCCACAACCCTGCCCCTTTGATCAAGCTTCTAGTCACCTGACCAAATATCTCCTTATGTGGGCTCAGTGTCAAACATGGTTTTCCAATGCCCCTGTGAAACGCTTCGGGATGTTAAAGGTGTGAAATGACCATAAATCCATAAGATATCGGAGCAGAATTAACCCATTCGGCCCATCGAGTCTGCTCTGCCATTCAATCATGGCTGATATTTTTCTCATCCCCATTCTCCTGCCTTCTCCCCATAAACCCTGATCCCCTTATTGATCAAAAACCTGTCTATCTCTGTCTTAAAGACACTCAGTGATTTGCCTCCACAGCCTTCTGCGGCAAAGAGTTCCACAGATTCAGCACCCTCTGGCTGAAGAAATTCTTCCTCATCTCAGTTTTAAAGAATCGGCCCTTTCGTTTGAGATGCTGACTTCTGCATCTAGGTTTTCCTACAAGTGGAAACATCCTCTCCACGTCCACTCTATCCAGGCCTCGCAGTATCCTGTAAGTTTCAATAAGATCCCCCCTCATCCTTCTAAACTCCAACGAGTACAGACCCAGAGTCCTCAACTGTTCCTCATACGACAAGCTCTTCATTCCAGGGATCATTCTTGTGAACCTTCTCTGGACCCTTTCCAAGGCCCAGCACATTCTTCCGTAGATACAGGGCCCAGAACTGCTCACAATACTCTAAATGGGTTTGACCATACCCTTATACAGCCTGAGAAGTACATCCCTGATCTTGTATTCTAGCCCTCTCGACATGAATGCTGACATTGCATTTGCCTTCCTACCTGCCTTAAGAGAATTGTGGACAAGGACTCCCAAGTCCCTTGGTCCTTCTGATTACCTAAGCATTTCCCCATTTAGAAAATAATCTATGCCTCCATTACTCCTTCCAAAGTGCATAAACTCACACTTTTCCACATTGCATTCCATCTGCCACTTCGTTGCCCACTCTCCTAGCTTGTCCAAGTCCTTCTGCAGCCCCCCTTGCTTCCTCAATACTACCTGCCCCTCTCCAGATCTTTGTATCATCTGCAAACTTAGCAACAGTGCCTTCAGTTCCTTCTTTCAGATCATTAACGTATATTGTGAAAAGTTGTGGCCCCCAGCACCGACCCCTGAGGCACACCACTAGTCACCGGCTGACATCCTGAAAAATACCCCTTTGTCCCCACTCTCTGCCTTCTGCCAGTCACAATTGTTGTTGTTATCTTGATGCAATACAGAGGAGTTATTGTGCTCACTGTGTCAGACAGTGCAATAAATACTGTACGATGATAGAAAGTTTGGTATCGCACTGTACCAGTCGGCGCTATAAATCTTGAAAGCATTGCCTGTCAAACCCCACAGTACAATATCTTTTCTTGTCAAATTGCATAATTCGGCTTTGGTGACCTGCCATTTGTTGCCGTGACAAAGAAAATGGCAAACAGATAATTTATGAGGATATCGGGGGAGCCCTGAAATTGCAAAACAACAATGTACAAACTCTTAATGCATTCATCTCCGCTATTTTAGCGGAAGCGTTTTGTAAATTCTTCAAGCTTTGATCTCACAGGTTGTCATGCTTAATTTTTCTTCAGATTTCATCTGTAGATTCCTTCGATTGGGCTCCTCTCAGTTGTGTTTCGGAGGTTACAGCACCCTGTGCGACCAATAGGGATGAATGGAGTTTGCATGGTTTGACAGTTTGGGGGGCATTTTGTGACCCGCCACCTGCCCCCCCCCCCCCCCACCCCCCCCCCCCCCCCCCCCCCCCTCCCCATGACGTGTTTTCCAACCTGCCATTGGCCGCTGGCGGGATCTTCCTGTCCCTCCTATGTCTACGGTGTTGTGTGTGTCTCGCCTGATCCTCCACCGGGGAACCCACCACTAAGGATCACCTCCAGCAGGGCCGGGAGATCACACTGACATGCAGGGCCGGGAGATCACACCGAGCTACAGGGCAGCAAGATCACACCGACATGCAGGGCAGGGAGATCACACCGACATGCAGGGCCGGGAGATCACACCGACATGCAGGGCAGCAAGATCACACCGACATGCAGGGCCGGGAGATCACACCGACATGCAGGGCAGCAAGATCACACCGACATGCAGGGCAGCAAGATCACACCGACATGCAGGGCAGGGAGATCACACCGACATGCAGGGCCGGGTGATCACACCGACATGCAGGGCAGCAAGATCACACCGACATGCAGGGTAGGAAGATCACACCGACATGCAGGGTAGGAAGATCACACCGACATGCAGGGCCGGGAGATCACACCGACATGCAGGGCCGGGAGATCACACCGACATGCAGGGCAGCAAGATCACACCGACATGCAGGGCAGCAAGATCACACCGACATGCAGGGCCGGGAGATCACACCGACATGCAGGGCAGCAAGATCACACCGACATGCAGGGCCGGGAGATCACACCGACATGCAGGGCAGCAAGATCACACCGACATGCAGGGCAGGGAGATCACACCGACATGCAGGGCAGGAAGATCACACCGACATGCAGGGCCGGGAGATCACACCGACATGCAGGGCTGGGAGATCACACCGACATGCAGGGCCGGGAGATCACACCGACATGCAGGGCCGGGAGATCACACCGACATGCAGGGCCGGGAGATCACACCGACATGCAGGGCAGGAAGATCACACCGACATGCAGGGCAGGGAGATCACACCGACATGCAGGGCAGCAAGATCACACCGACATGCAGGGCAGGAAGATCACACCGACATGCAGGGCAGGGAGATCACACCGACATGCAGGGCAGGGAGATCACACCGACATGCAGGGCAGCAAGATCACACCGACATGCAGGGCCGGGAGATCACACCGACATGCAGGGCAGGGAGATCACACCGACATGCAGGGCAGCAAGATCACACCGACATGCAGGGCAGGGAGATCACACCGACATGCAGGGCCGGGAGATCACACCGACATGCAGGGCAGGGAGATCACACCGACATGCAGGGCCGGGAGATCACACCGACATGCAGGGCAGCAAGATCACACCGACATGCAGGGCAGGGAGATCACACCGACATGCAGGGCAGGAAGATCACACCGACATGCAGGGCCGGGAGATCACACCGACATGCAGGGCAGCAAGATCACACCGACATGCAGGGCCGGGAGATCACACCGACATGCAGGGCAGGGAGATCACACCGACATGCAGGGCAGCAAGATCACACCGACATGCAGGGCAGAAGATCACACCGACATGCAGGGCCGGGAGATCACACCGACATGCAGGGCAGGGAGATCACACCGACATGCAGGGCAGCAAGATCACACCGACATGCAGGGCAGCAAGATCACACCGACATGCAGGGCAGCAAGATCACACCGACATGCAGGGCCGGGAGATCACACTGACATGCAGGGCAGGGAGATCACACCGACATGCAGGGCAGGAAGATCACACCGACATGCAGGGCAGGGAGATCACACCGACATGCAGGGCAGGGAGATCACACCGACATGCAGGGCAGGGAGATCACACCGACATGCAGGGCCGGGAGATCACACCGACATGCAGGGCAGGGAGATCACACCGACATGCAGGGCAGGGAGATCACACCGACATGCAGGGCAGGGAGATCACACCGACATGCAGGGCAGCAAGATCACACCGACATGCAGGGCAGCAAGATCACACCGACATGCAGGGCAGCAAGATCACACCGACATGCAGGGCCGGGAGATCACACCGACATGCAGGGCAGCAAGATCACACCGACATGCAGGGCCGGGAGATCACACCGACATGCAGGGCCGGGAGATCACACCGACATGCAGGGCAGCAAGATCACACCGACATGCAGGGCAGGGAGATCACACCGACATGCAGGGCAGCAAGATCACACCGACATGCAGGGCAGGGAGATCACACCGACATGCAGGGCCGGGAGATCACACCGACATGCAGGGCAGGGAGATCACACCGACATGCAGGGCAGGGAGATCACACCGACATGCAGGGCCGGGAGATCACACCGACATGCAGGGCAGGAAGATCACACCGACATGCAGGGCCTGGAGATCACACCGACATGCAGGGCAGCAAGATCACACCGACATGCAGGGCAGGGAGATCACACCGACATGCAGGGCAGCAAGATCACACCGACATGCAGGGCAGGGAGATCACACCGACATGCAGGGCAGCAAGATCACACCGACATGCAGGGCATGGAGATCACACCGACATGCAGGGCCGGGAGATCACACCGACATGCAGGGCAGGGAGATCACACCGACATGCAGGGCAGGGAGATCACACCGACATGCAGGGCCGGGAGATCACACCGACATGCAGGGCAGCAAGATCACACCGACATGCAGGGCAGGGAGATCACACCGACATGCAGGGCAGGAAGATCACACCGACATGCAGGGCAGCAAGATCACACCGACATGCAGGGCAGCAAGATCACACCGACATGCAGGGCAGGAAGATCACACTGACATGCAGGACCGGGAGATCACACCGACATGCAGGGCAGGAAGATCACACTGACATGCAGGGCAGCAAGATCACACCGACATGCAGGGCAGCAAGATCACACCGACATGCAGGGCAGCAAGATCACACCGACATCCAGCAGAGGGCAGCAGAGCAGAGCTTCTGATTGGCTGTTCCGGGGACATTTGCATACGTGCAGTGCGGTCAGCGTAAGTTGAAGGTGCACCTGCATCAGTGACCCGAGGAGTTCAACGGAAGTCAAGCATCCAGCAGAGGGCAGCAGAGCAGAACTTCTGATTGGCTGTTCCGGGGACATTTGCATACGTGCAGTGCGGTCAGCGTAAGTTGAAGGTGCACCTGCATCAGTGACCCGAGGAGTTCAACGGAAGTCAAGCATCCAGCAGAGGGCAGCAGAGCAGAGCTTCTGATTGGCTGTTCCGGGGACATTTGCATACGTGCAGTGCGGTCAGCGTAAGTTGAAGGTGGTTTGTGAAGGGGCTGTTCTTGAGTGACGGTAACTTCCTGTTTTCCACTTTTTTTCAAACGTGACATCAGAGGGAAGCTGTGATCTGATTGGTTGATAACCAATCTGCCCCAAATTTAAAACTCGTAAACTTAAATTAAACAAATTAATTAATTAGAGATGGCTGGTCAGGTGATGTGCTTAAGCTGCTTGATGTGGGAGCTGACAGATCCCATTGCGAGCTGCAGCGACCACATCTGCAGTAAGTGTTGGCTGCTCGAAGAACTCCGGCTCAGAGTTGATGAGCTGGAGTCTGAGCTTCACACACTGAGGCACATCCGGGAGGGGGAGGCTAACCTGGACACTTTGTTTCAAGAGGCAGTCACACCTGTCAGAGTAAATAGTTTAAATCCTGCCAGTGGCCAGGGACATCAGGGTGTGACTGCAAGTCAGGCAGGTAAAGGGAACCAGCAGTCAGGAACTCAGGAGCCTCAGCCCTTGACCCTGTCCAACAGGTACGAGGCACTTGCTCCCTGTGTGGATGGCGAACAGGGCTGCAGGAAGGATGAGTCAGCTGACCAAGGCACCATGGTTCAGCAGGCCATTCAAGGGGAGGAAGTAAATAGGCAAGTTGTAGTTGTAGGGGATTCTATTATCAGAGGGATAGATAGTATCCTTTGTGAGCAGGATAGAGGGTCCCACATGGTATGTTGCCTGCCCGGTGCTAGGGTGCGGGACATCTCTGACCGGCTTGAAAGGATATTGGAGAGGGAGGGGGAGGATCCAGTTGTTGTGGTTCATGTCGGTACCAACAACTTAGGCAAGTCTAGGAAAGAGGACCTGTTTAGAGATTATAAAGAGTTAGGATTCAAATTAAAAAACAGGTCCTCAAGGGTCATAATCTCCGGATTACTGCCCGAGCCACGTGCAAATTGGCATAGGGAGGCAAGAATAAGGGAAGTTAACACGTGGCTGAAAGAGTGGTGTGGGAAAGAGGGGTTCCTTTTCATGGGACACTGGCATCAGTTTTGGGACAGGGGGGACCTATACCGTTGGGATGGTCTCCACCTGAACCGAGCTGGGACCAGTGTTCTGGCGAAAAGAGTAAATAGGGTGGTCAATAGGACTTTAAACTAGAGATTGGGGGGGAAGGGAAAGTCAGGGAACCAAGAGGTGAAGGAATCAGTGGGAAGCGTAGCTGCTTAGGATTACAAAAAATCACGAAAAGACAGAGCTCAGGAGAGGTTACGATAGTCCCCATCTCACAAAATATGACACAGTGTATGGAAAGGCTCAGTAATCCAAGGTCCACCACACTAAGAAAACAAAAAGGGACAGTCAATAGGGAATTAAAGGTGCTATATTTAAATGCCCGCAGTGTACGGAACAAGGTAGATGAGCTTGTGGCCCAGATTGTGACTGGCAGGTATGATGTGGTAGGCATCACAGAGACATGGTTGCAGGGGGTTCAGGACTGGCAGTTAAACATCCAGGGATTTACAACCTATCGAAAAGACAGAGAGGTGGGTAGAGGGGGCGGGGTTGCCTTGTTAATTAGAAATGAAATTAAATCAATAGCACTAAACGACATAGGGTCAGACGATGTGGAGCCTGTGTGGGTAGAGTTGAGGAACCACAAAGGCAAAAAAACCATAATGGGAGTTATGTACAGGCCTCCTGACAGTGGTCAGGACCAGGGGCACAAAATGCACCACGAAATAGAAAGGGCATGTCAGAAAGGCAAGGTCACAGTGATCATGGGGGACTTCAATATGCAGGTGGACTGGGTAAATAATGTTGCCAGTGGACCCAAAGAAAGGGAATTCATTGAATGTTTACAGGATGGCTTTTTGGAACAGCTTGTGATGGAGCCCACGAGGGAACAGGCTATTCTGGACTTAGTGTTATGTAATGAGCCAGAATTGATAAAAGATCTTAAAGTAAGGGAACACTTAGGAAGCAGTGATCATAATATGGTAGAATTCAGTCTGCAATTTGAAAGAAGGAAGGTTGAATCAGATGTAAAGGTTTTACAGTTAAATAAAGGTAATTACAGGCGCATGAGGGAGGAACTGATGAAAATCGACTGGAAGCAGAGCCGAGTGGGAAAGACAGTAGAACAGCAATGGCAGGAGTTTCTGGGAGTAATTGAGGACACAGTGCAGAGGTTCATCCCAAAGAAAAGAAAGGTTATCAGAGGGAGGATTAGGCAGCCATTGCTGACAAAGGAAGTCAGGGAATGCATCAAGGCAAAAGAGAGAGCCTATAATGTGGCAAAGAGTAGTGGGAAGTCAGAAGATTGGGAAGGCTACAAAAACAAACAGAGGATAACAAAGAGAGAAATAAGGAAGGAGAGGATCAAATATGAAGGTAGGCTAGCCAGTAACATTAGGAATGATAGTAAAAGTTTCTTTAAATACATTAAAAACAAACGGGAGGCAAAAGTAGACATTGGGCCGCTCCAAAATGACGCTGGTAATCTAGTGATGGGAGACAAGGAAATAGCTGAGGAACTTAATAAGTACTTTGCGTCAGTCTTCACAGTAGAAGACATGAGTAACATCCCAACAATTCAGGAAAGTCAGGGGGCAGAGTTGAATATGGTTGCCATCACAAAAGAGAAGGTGCTAGAGAAACTAAAAGGTCTGAAAATTGATAAATCTCCGGGCCCAGATGGGCTACATCCTAGAGTTCTAAAGGAGATAGCTGAAGAAATAGTGGAGGCGTTAGTTATGATCTTTCAAATGTCACTGGAATCAGGGAAAGTCCCAGAGGATTGGAAAATCGCTGTTGTAACCCCCCTGTTCAAGAAGGGAACAAGAAAAAAGATGGAAAATTATAGGCCAATTAGCCTAACCTCGGTTGTTGGCAAAATTCTAGAATCCATCGTTAAGGATGAGATTTCTAAATTCTTGGAAGTGCAGGGTCGGATTAGGACAAGTCAGCATGGATTTAGTAAGGGGAGGTCGTGCCTGACAAACCTGTTAGATTTCTTTGAAGTGATAACAAATAGGTTAGACCAAGGAGAGCCAATGGATGTTATCTATCTTGACTTCCAAAAGGCCTTTGACAAGGTGCCTCACGGGAGACTGCTGAGTAAAATAAGGGCCCATGGTATTTGAGGCAAGGTACTAACATGGATTGACGATTGGCTGTCAGACAGAAGGCAGAGAGTTGGGATAAAAGGTTCTTTTTCGGAATGGCAACCGGTGACAAGTGGTGTCCCGCAGGGTTCAGTGTTGGGGCCACAGCTGTTCTCTTTATATATTAACGATCTAGATGACGGGACTGGGGGCATTCTGGCCAAGTTTGCCGATGATACAAAGATAGGTGGAGGTGCAGGTAGTATTGAGGAGGTGGGGAGGCTGCAGAAAGATCTAGACAGTTTAGGAGAATGGTCCAAGAAGTGGCTAATGAAATTCAACGTGGGCAAGTGCGAGGTCTTGCACTTTGGAAAAAAGAATAGAGGCATGGACTATTTTCTAAACGGTGACAAAATTCATAATGCTAAAGTGCAAAGGGATTTGGGAGTCCTAGTCCAGGATTCTCTAAAGGTAAACTTGCAGGTTGAGTCCGTAATTAAGAAAGCAAATGTAATGTTGTCATTTATCTCAAGTGGCTTGGAATATAAAAGCAGGGATGTACTTCTGAGGCTTTATAAAGCACTAGTTAGGCCCCATTTAGAATACTGTGAGCAATTTTGGGCCCCACACCTCAGGAAGGACATACTGGCACTGGAGCGGGTCCAGCGGAGATTCACACGGATGATCCCAGGAATGGTAGGCCTAACATACGATGAACGTCTGAGGATCGTGGGATTATATTCATTGGAGTTTCGGAGGTTGAGGGGAGATCTAATAGAAACGTACAAGATAATGAATGGCTTGGATAGGATGGACGTAGGGAAGTTGTTTCCATTAGCAGGGGAGACTAGGGCGCGGGGGCACAGCCTTAGAATAAAAGGGAGTCACGTTAGAACAGAGATGAGGAAAAATTTCTTCAGCCAGAGAGTGGTAGGTCTGTGGAATTCATTGCCACAGAGGGCGGTGGAGGCCGGGACATTGAGTGTCTTTAAGACAGAAATTGATAAATTCTTGATTTCTCGAGGAATTAAGGGCTATGGGGAGAGAGCGGGTAAATGGAGTTGAAATCAACCATGATTGAATGGTGGAGTGGACTCGATGGGCCGAATAGCCTTACTTCCGCTCCTATGTCTTATGGTCTTATGGACATGCAGGGCCGGGAGATCACACCGACATGCAGGGCAGGGAGATCACACCGACATGCAGGGCCGGGAGATCACACCGACATGCAGGGCAGCAAGATCACACCGACATGCAGGGCAGGGAGATCACACCGACATGCAGGGCCGGGAGATCACACCGACATGCAGGGCAGCAAGATCACACCGACATGCAGGGCAGGGAGATCACACCGACATGCAGGGCAGGATGATCACACCGACATGCAGGGCCGGGAGATCACACCGACATGCAGGGCAGGAAGATCACACCGACATGCAGGGCAGGACGATCACACCGACATGCAGGGCAGCAAGATCACACCGACATGCAGGGCAGGGAGATCACACCGACATGCAGGGCAGGGAGATCACACCGACATGCAGGGTAGGAAGATCACACCGACATGCAGGGCCCGGAGATCACACCGACATGCAGGGCAGGGAGATCACACCGACATGCAGGGCCGGGAGATCACACCGACATGCAGGGCCGGGAGATCACACCGACATGCAGGGCAGCAAGATCACACCGACATGCAGGGCAGGGAGATCACACCGACATGCAGGGCCGGGAGATCACACCGACAGGCAGGGCAGGGAGATCACACCGACATGCAGGGCCGGGAGATCACACCGACATGCAGGGCAGCAAGATCACACCGACATGCAGGGCAGCAAGATCAAACCGACATGCAGGGCAGGGAGATCACACCGACATGCAGGGCAGCGAGATCACACCGACATGCAGGGCAGGAAGATCACACCTCCAGCAGGGCCGGGAGATCACACCGACATGCAGGGCAGCAAGATCACACCGACATGCAGGGCAGCAAGATCACACCGACATGCAGGGCCGGGAGATCACACCGACATGCAGGGCAGCAAGATCACACCGACATGCAGGGCAGCAAGATCACACCGACATGCAGGGCAGGGAGATCACACCGACATGCAGGGCAGCAAGATCACACCGACATGCAGGGCAGGGAGATCACACCGACATGCAGGGCAGCAAGATCACAACGACATGCAGGGCAGCAAGATCACACCGACATGCAGGGCCGGGAGATCACACCGACATGCAGGGCAGGGAGATCACACCGACATGCAGGGCAGGGAGATCACACCGACATGCAGGGCAGGGAGATCACACCGACATGCAGGGCAGGAAGATCACACCGACATGCAGGGCAGGAAGATCACACCGACATGCAGGGCAGCAAGATCACACCGACATGCAGGGCAGCAAGATCACACCGACATGCAGGGCAGGGAGATCACACCGACATGCAGGGCTGGGAGATCACACCGACATGCAGGGCCGGGAGATCACACCGACATGCAGGGCAGCAAGATCACACCGACATGCAGGGCAGGAAGATCACACCGACATGCAGGGCAGGGAGATCACACCGACATGCAGGGCAGGAAGATCACACCGACATGCAGGGCAGCAAGATCACACCGACATGCAGGGCAGCAAGATCACACCGACATGCAGGGCAGCAAGATCACACCGACATGCAGGGCAGGGAGATCACACCGACATGCAGGGCAGGGAGATCACACCGACATGCAGGGCCGGGAGATCACACCGACATGCAGGGCAGCGAGATCACACCGACATGCAGGACAGCAAGATCACACCGACATGCAGGGCAGCGAGATCACACCGACATGCAGGGCAGCAAGATCACACCGACATGAAGGGCCGGGAGATCACACCGACATGCAGGGCAGGAAGATCACACCGACATGCAGGGCAGGGAGATCACACCGACATGCAGGGCAGGAAGATCACACCGACATGCAGGGCAGGGAGATCACACCGACATGCAGGGCAGGGAGATCACACCGACATGCAGGGCCGGGAGATCACACCGACATGCAGGGCCGGGAGATCACACCGACATGCAGGGCCGGGAGATCACACCGACATGCAGGGCAGGAGATCACACCGACATGCAGGGCAGGGAGATCACACCGACATGCAGGGCAGGGAGATCACACCGACATGCAGGGCCGGGAGATCACACCGACATGCAGGGCCGGGAGATCACACCGACATGCAGGGCAGGGAGATCACACCGACATGCAGGGCAGGAAGATCACACCGACATGCAGGGCAGGGAGATCACACCGACATGCAGGGCAGGGAGATCACACCGACATGCAGGGCAGCAAGATCACACCGACATGCAGGGCAGCAAGATCACACCGACATGCAGGGCCGGGAGATCACACCGACATGCAGGGCAGCAAGATCACACCGACATGCAGGGCAGCAAGATCACACCGACATGCAGGGCCGGGAGATCACACCGACATGCAGGGCAGGGAGATCACACCTACCTGCAGGGCAGGAAGATCACACCGACATGCAGGGCCGGGAGATCACACCGACATGCAGGGCTGGGAGATCACACCGACATGCAGGGCCGGGAGATCACACCGACATGCAGGGCAGGAAGATCACACAGACATGCAGGGCCGGGAGATCACACCGACATGCAGGGCCGGGAGATCACACCGACATGCAGGGCAGCAAGATCACACCGACATGCAGGGCCGGGAGATCACACCGACATGCAGGGCAAGAAGGTCACACCGACATGCAGGGCCGGGAGATCACACCGACATGCAGTGCACGAAGATCACACCGACATGCAGGGCCGGGAGATCATACCGACATGCAGGGCAGCAAGATCACACCGACATGCAGGGCCGGGAGATCACACCGACATGCAGGGCCGGGAGATCACACCGACATGCAGGGCAGGGAGATCACACCGACATGCAGGGCCGGGAGATCACACCGACATGCAGGGCAGGGAGATCACACCGACATGCAGGGCCGGGAGATCACACCGACATGCAGGGCAGGAAGATCACACCGACATGCAGGGCAGGGAGATCACACCGACATGCAGGGCAGCAAGATCACACCGACATGCAGGGCCGGGAGATCACACCGACATGCAGGGCCGGGAGATCACACCGACATGCAGGGCAGGGAGATCACACCGACATGCAGGGCCGGGAGATCACACCGACATGCAGGGCAGGGAGATCACACCGACATGCAGGGCCGGGAGATCACACCGACATGCAGGGCAGGAAGATCACACCGACATGCAGGGCAGGGAGATCACACCGACATGCAGGGCAGGGAGATCACACCGACATGCAGGGCAGCAAGATCACACCGACATGCAGGGCAGCAAGATCACACCGACATGCAGGGCCGGGAGATCACACCGACATGCAGGGCAGCAAGATCACACCGACATGCAGGGCAGGAAGATCACACCGACATGCAGGGCCGGGAGATCACACCGACATGCAGGGCAGGGAGATCACACCTACCTGCAGGGCAGGAAGATCACACCGACATGCAGGGCCGGGAGATCACACCGACATGCAGGGCTGGGAGATCACACCGACATGCAGGGCAGCAAGATCACACCGACATGCAGGGCCGGGAGATCACACCGACATGCAGGGCAAGAAGGTCACACCGACATGCAGGGCCGGGAGATCACACCGACATGCAGTGCACGAAGATCACACCGACATGCAGGGCCGGGAGATCATACCGACATGCAGGGCAGCAAGATCACACCGACATGCAGGGCCGGGAGATCACACCGACATGCAGGGCTGGGAGATCACACCGACATGCAGGGCAGCAAGATCAAACCGACATGCAGGGCAGCAAGATCACACCGACATGCAGTGCAGCAAGATCACACCGACATGCAGGGCAGGGAGATCACACCGACATGCAGGGCCGGGAGATCACACCGACATGCAGGGCAGCAAGATCACACCGACATGCAGGGCAGGAAGATCACACAGACATGCAGGGCTGGGAGATCACACCGACATGCAGGGCCGGGAGATCACACCGACATGCAGGGCAGGGAGATCACACCGACATGCAGGGCCGGGAGATCACACCGACATGCAGGGCAGGAAGATCACACAGACATGCAGGGCAGGAAGATCACACCGACATGCAGGGCAGGGAGATCACACCGACATGCAGGGCTGGGAGATCACACCGACATGCAGGGCAGGAAGATCACACCTCCAGCAGGGCCGGGAGATCAAACCGACATGCAGGGCAGGGAGATCACACCGACATGCAGGGCAGGGAGATCACACCGACATGCAGGGCAGCAAGATCACTCCGACATGCAGGGCCGGGAGATCACACCGACATGCAGGGCAGCAAGATCACACCGACATGCAGGGCTGGGAGATCACACCGACATGCAGGGCTGGGAGATCACACCGACATGCAGGGCAGGGAGATCACACCGACATGCAGGGCAGCAAGATCACACCGACATGCAGGGCCGGGAGATCACACCGACATGCAGGGCAGCAAGATCACACCGACATGCAGGGCAGGAAGATCACACCGACATGCAGGGCAGGGAGATCACACCGACATGCAGGGCCGGGAGATCACACCGACATGCAGGGCAGCAAGATCACACCGACATGCAGGGCCGGGAGATCACACCGACATGCAGGGCAGGGAGATCACACCGACATGCAGGGCCGGGAGATCACACCGACATGCAGGGCCGGGAGATCACACCGACATGCAGGGCAGCAAGATCACACCGACATGCAGGGCCGGGAGATCACACCGACATGCAGGGCAGCAAGATCACACCGACATGCAGGGCAGCAAGATCACACCGACATGCAGGGCCGGGAGATCACACCGACATGCAGGGCCGGGAGATCACACCGACATGCAGGGCAGCAAGATCACACCGACATGCAGGGCCGGGAGATCACACCGACATGCAGGGCAGCAAGATCACACCGACATGCAGGGCCGGGAGATCACACCGACATGCAGGGCAGGGAGATCACACCGACATGCAGGGCCGGGAGATCACACCGACATGCAGGGCCGGGAGATCACACCGACATGCAGGGCAGCAAGATCACACCGACATGCAGGGCCGGGAGATCACACCGACATGCAGGGCAGCAAGATCACACCGACATGCAGGGCAGGGAGATCACACCGACATGCAGGGCAGGGAGATCACACCGACATGCAGGGCAGCAAGATCACACCGACATGCAGGGCAGCAAGATCACACCGACATGCAGGGCAGGGAGATCACACCGACATGCAGGGCCGGGAGATCACACCGACATGCAGGGCAGTAAGATCACACCAACATGCAGGGCCGGGAGATCACACCGACATGAAGGGCCGGGAGATCACACCGACATGCAGGGCAGGAAGATCACACCAACATGCAGGGCAGGGAGATCACACCGACATGCAGGGCCGGGAGATCACACCGACATGCAGGGCAGGAAGATCACACCGACATGCAGGGTCGGGAGATCACACCGACATGCAGGGCCGGGAGATCACACCGACATGCAGGGCAGGAAGATCACACCGACATGCAGGGCCGGGAGATCACACCGACATGCAGGGCCGGGAGATCACAGCGACATGCAGGGCAGCAAGATCACACCGACATGCAGGGCAGGGAGATCACACCGACATGCAGGGCAGGAAGATCACACCGACATGCAGGGCCGGGAGATCACACCGACATGCAGGGCAGCAAGATCACACCGACATGCAGGGCAGGGAGATCACACCGACATGCAGGGCAGGAAGATCACACCGACATGCAGGGCCGGGAGGTCACACCGACATGCAGGGCCGGGAGATCACACCGACATGCAGGGCCGGGAGATCACACCGACATGCAGGGCCGGGAGATCACACCGACATGCAGGGCAGGAAGATCACACCGACATGCAGGGCCAGGAGATCACACCGACATGCAGGGCAGCAAGATCACACCGACATGCAGGGCAGGGAGATCACACCGAAATGCAGGGCTGGGAGATCACACCGACATGCAGGGCAGCGAGATCACACCGACATGCAGGGCAGCAAGATCACACCGACATGCAGGGCAGCAAGATCACACCGACATGCAGGGCAGCAAGATCACACCGACATGCAGGGCAGGAAGATCACACCGACATGCAGGGCAGGGAGATCACACCGACATGCAGGGCAGGGAGATCACACCGACATGCAGGGCAGCAAGATCACACCGACATGCAGGGCCGGGAGATCACACCGACATGCAGGGCCGGGAGATCACACCGACATGAAGGGCCGGGAGATCACACCGACATGCAGGGCAGGAAGATCACACCGACATGCAGGGCAGGGAGATCACACCGACATGCAGGGCAGGAAGATCACACCGACATGCATGGCCGGGAGATCACACCGACATGCAGGGCAGCAAGATCACACCGACATGCAGGGCCGGGAGATCACACCGACATGCAGGGCAGGGAGATCACACCGACATGCAGGGCAGCAAGATCACACCGACATGCAGGGCAGGAAAATCACACCGACATGCAGGGCAGCAAGATCACACCGACATGCAGGGCAGGGAGATCACACCGACATGCAGGGCAGCAAGATCACACCGACATGCAGGGCAGGGAGATCACACCGACATGCAGGGCTGGGAGATCACACCGACATGCAGGGCAGCAAGATCACACCGACATGCAGGGCAGGGAGATCACACCGACATGCAGGGCAGCAAGATCACACCGACATGCAGGGCAGGGAGATCACACCGACATGCAGGGCAGCAAGATCACACCGACATGCAGGGCCGGGAGATCACACCGACATGCAGGGCCGGGAGATCACACCGACATGCAGGGCCGGGAGATCACACCGACATGCAGGGCCGGGAGATCACACCGACATGCAGGGCCGGAAGATCACACCGACATGCAGGGCCGGGAGATCACACCGACATGCAGGGCCGGGAGATCACACCGACATGCAGGGCAGGGAGATCACACCGACATGCAGGGCCGGGAGATCACACCGACATGCAGGGCAGCAAGATCACACCGACATGCAGGGCAGCAAGATCACACCGACATGCAGGGCAGGGAGATCACACCGACATGCAGGGCAGGAAGATCACACCGACATGCAGGGCCGGGAGATCACACCGACATGCAGGGCAGGGAGATCACACCGACATGCAGGGCAGGGAGATCACACCGACATGCAGGGCCGGGAGATCACACCGATATGCTGGGCCGGGAGATCACACCGACATGCAGGGCAGCAAGATCACACCGACATGCAGGGCCGGGAGATCACACCGACATGCAGGGCAGCAAGATCACACCGACATGCAGGGCCGGGAGATCACACCGACATGCAGGGCAGGGAGATCACACTGACATGCAGGGCAGCAAGATCACACCGACATGCAGGGCAGGGAGATCACACCGACATGCAGGGCAGCAAGATCACACCGACATGCAGGGCCGGGAGATCACACCGACATGCAGGGCAGGGAGATCACACCGACATGCAGGGCAGCAAGATCACACCGACATGCAGGGCAGGAAGATCACACCGACATGCAGGGCCAGAAGATCACACCGACATGCAGGGCCGGGAGATCACACCGACATGCAGGGCAGCAAGATCACACCGACATGCAGGGCCGGGAGATCACACCGACATGCAGGGCAGCAAGATCACACCGACATGCAGGGCCGGGAGATCACACCGACATGCAGGGCAGGGAGATCACACCGACATGCAGGGCAGCAAGATCACACCGACATGCAGGGCAGAAGATCACACCGACATGCAGGGCAGCAAGATCACACCGACATGCAGGGCAGGGAGATCACACCGACATGCAGGGCAGCAAGATCACACCGACATGCAGGGCAGGGAAATCACACCGACATGCAGGGCTGGGAGATCACACCGACATGCAGGGCAGCAAGATCACACCGACATGCAGGGCAGGGAGATCACACCGACATGCAGGGCAGCAAGATCACACCGACATGCAGGGCCGGAAGATCACACCGACATGCAGGGCAGGGAGATCACACCGACATGCAGGGCCGGGAGATCACACCGACATGCAGGGCAGGAAGATCACACCGACATGCAGGGCAGGGAGATCACACCGACATGCAGGGCAGGGAGATCACACCGACATGCAGGGCAGCAAGATCACACCGACATGCAGGGCAGGGAGATCACACCGACATGCAGGGCAGGGAGATCACACCGACATGCAGGGCCGGGAGATCACACCGACATGCAGGGCCGGGAGATCACACCGACATGCAGGGCAGGGAGATCACACCGACATGCAGGGCCGGGAGATCACACCGACATGCAGGGCAGCAAGATCACACCGACATGCAGGGCAGGGAGATCACACCGACATGCAGGGCAGGGAGATCACACCGACATGCAGGGCAGGGAGATCACACCGACATGCAGGGCAGGGAGATCACACCGACATGCAGGGCAGGAAGATCACACCGACATGCAGGGCAGGAAGATCACACCGACATGCAGGGCAGCAAGATCACACCGACATGCAGGGCAGGAAGATCACACCGACATGCAGGGCCGGGAGATCACACTGACATGCAGGGCAGGGAGATCACACCGACATGCAGGGCAGGAAGATCACACCGACATGCAGGGCCGGGAGATCACACCGACATGCAGGGCAGGGAGATCACACCGACATGCAGGGCAGCAAGATCACACCGACATGCAGGGCCGGGAGATTACACCGACATGCAGGGCAGGGAGATCACACCGACATGCAGGGCCGGAAAATCACATCGACATGCAGGGCCAGAAAATCCCCCGCCCTTTGAGTTTACAATACAGACGTTAAAAAAAAAGTTTTTTACACTATCTGAGGTCACGTCGTTATCTTTCAAAGATGCATGATATGATTACAAACCGGCTTGAAAGCAATCTTTCCTGGTAACTCAGTTACCTGTAATTTACATTCACAGTGTGAGACATCAATTCATCCGAATCTTGAAAACCAGTCCTGTTACATTGTTTTGTGCAGGAAAGGAGCTTTATGCATTTTTACATTTACTGTCAATTTACATTACAGACAATTGCCTTGCACAAGATCAGGCAAAAATATAATAGAGAGAAGACTGTACTGGAATGTGCTTTGAATGACTGTGTATTTATTATTTGGAGGGAAAATCTATTCTCAACTTGTTTTTCTTTTATATTTGCATCCCTGACCCCACAATGTCTTGAATCTAAAATTCCCATTCTTTTCTTCAAAAGTCTCCATTGCCATAAACTCCCTAAGCTCACAACCCACGGAGACCTCAGCACCCTGTTCAGTTTTGGCCTCTTGTGATTCCCTCATTATAATCAGTCCACATTGATGGCCATGTATTCAGCTGCTGAGGCTCCAACATCCCAATTTACTGGTACATTAAGTAGTACAAACATCCCAATATATTTCACCTGTGCATATAACTGACACCTGCTCTGGAATGCACTAATTGACAGACCATCTGGTGTAGCCCAGAAAAAAATTATCTGTCCATTTCTGCCATTTCAATCGGCATCATTGTTTATATTTTCCAAAGGTACAGCTGAACCCAATATGAATGCTTGTCTGAGTTTCAAAAGCTGCTCTCAGCAGGTGAACTGAGTTTATATTTTTATTGAAATTTTAAAGGGCTATTAAATGTTATCTTTATTTATGTGACTAGAAAATAGATATGTGTTTGTTTTCACAACAGTTTGAGCACTTGACGGCATTTAGCATTTTTAAAAGGATACTTGAATGAGAGCATTATTTTCATAATCAAGTGTGTATGAGTGTTAGCTTCTCAGATTGTCAGAAGTTTTCTTTCATCTGCACATGATTCCTTATGTCAGCCCATAGTGGATATTGGGTGAGTGACTAGGGAAGCAGCATGGAGGAATGTAGGGCATGTGGGTACATAAGAACATAAGAATGAGGAGCAGGAGTAGGCCATCTGGCCCCTCGAGCCTGGTCCGCCATTCAATGAGATCATGGCTGACCTTTTGTGGACTCAGCTCCACTTTCCGGCCCAAAAACCATAACCCTTAATCCCTTTATTCTTCAAAAAACGATCTATCTTTATCTTAAAAACATTTAATGAAGGAGGCTCAACTGCTTCACTGGGAAAGGAATTCCATAGATTCACAACCCTTTGGGTGAAGAAGTTCCTCCTAAACTCAGTCCTAAATCTACTTCCCCTTATTTTGAGGCTATGACCCCTAGTTCTGCTTTCACCCGCCAGTGGGAACAACCTGCCCGCATCTATCCTATCTATTCCCTTCATAATTTTAAATGTTTCTATAAGATCCTCCCTCATCCTTCTAAATTCCAACGAGTACAGTCCCAGTCTACTCAATCTCTCCTCGTAATCCAACCCCATCAGCTCTGGGATTAACCTAGTGAATCTCCTCTGCACACCCTCCAGTGCCAGTACGTCCTTTCTCAAGTAAGGAGACCAAAACTGAACACAATACTCCAGGTGTGGCCTCACTAACACCTTATACAATTGCAGCATAACCTCCCTAGTCTTAAACTCCATCCCTCTAGCAATGAAGGACAAAATTCCATTTGCCTTCTTAATCACCTGTTGCACCTGTAAACCAACTTTCTGTGACTCATGCACTAGCACACCCAGGTCTCTCTGCACAGCAGCATGCTTTAATATTTTATTGTTTAAATAATAATCCCTTTTGCTGTTATTCCGACCAAAATGGGGAATGTGACAAGGCTTTGGGGTATAAAGGGGCATAGAGGTGGCATGTAGGTATAGGGCCAAGGGGGTGGGAAGAGTGATGAAGGCCAGGGACCTGAACAGTCTTTGATACAACTGGGCTAAAATTTAAGAGAACTGAAGCAGGTCTCTAACCAGCCCATCTCAGCACTGGCCCACCCCTTCGGCTAGAAGCAAACACTGCCCCTTAATTGGAAAAAATGTATTGGGTCATCTCAATTTTTAAAAAATGGAACAGTAAGGGTTAGTTCAATTTTGCACTGGTAAATAATTATGCCCTGCATTTATCATCCATACTTTTTAAAATAAAAAATACTAACAGATCCCTCAATCAATGCTGATGGTCTCACCTTCCTATGTGTCTGTCAGCTAACAATCTCATCACACATCTCTCTCTTTCTTTCTGCTTCCTGCCTTCCAAAGCCTTCCTTTCTCTGCCCTCTCCCTCGTGGGGTACAATTTCCTATCTTCTGATTTCTTGGTGCTTGTAACAGTTGTAAGTCCACCTAAACATGTTCCTTCCTCACTGTGGCTCTGAGCATAACTCACAGTGAATCCACTGAGGGAGGGAAATTTGATTTCAATGAATGGGCTGAATGAGCCGCTGTCACCCCACTCCTCAAGGTAAATGAAGATCAAGAGACCGGGAGGAGATTGGGGCCGGGCAGAGGAGTTCAAGAAAAAAAAAGGCGAAGAGGGCTTAGGTGAATCTGGCAAAAAAAGTGAGAGGGCGAAAGGAGAGAGACTGGAAGCAAAAAGTGAGAGATTAAGGGCAGCATTCAGAGCACAAAGTCAAATGGTAATGGAAGATTAAGGTCAGGACAAAGCTAGGAGCTGGAGAGATGGCAGGAAATGAGTAGGAGGTGAAAGGACAAATCGTTCAATGTCTTGCCTTATGAATGTTTATTTCTGGGTTAGAAAGAATCACCTTTTCTGTGTGGCGACTTTCAAACACGTACTGTACGTACTTCAGTATTTTTCTGTTGATTAGATTACTCCATAATCACATACCTGTCCTTCAAATCAGTGTTGTTATGATTAAGGATTTTTCTGTTGATTGAAGAATGTTGTAATTCTACATGTTAAAAGCAGCTTCAGAAAGTAATTTAACAATAAGTTAAAATTAAAATGTGTAAATATCCAATGCTCTTTTGCCTTTGGAGTGGGTTTTACTTAAGTTTAACAGTTAGCAGTGAAGTAAATTCTGAAGTCAAATATTTGCAGTCTCAAAGCCCATTTTTATTCTGCACCAGAGTTTAGATGTTGAATTGAATGACAGGCGCCTGGTACTCCCGTGGTCAACCCTGTGTGTCTCATTCATTACTTGCTTCCAATGGTAAATACATAGCAAAATCTAGAGTTTGTCCCTTTTGTTTTCACAATCGGAATCTTGCATGTGAGAATTTGCTGAATATTGTGCAATTTTGAAGGTGTCAAGAAGCACCTAACCACAAATCCCAATCCCATTAGAATTGGAATAGACAATTTACATCAACTCAGGATGGATTTCAGGGAGTCAGCTGACTTGTTGTAGTTTTTGCTTTGACAGGGCCTAAACCGTGTCTGGACAAGTCTCCGGAAAACCATTACAATGTAAATGACATTTGTTGGGACCTTCCATTGAAATGAACATCAGGATGCAACAGATCACTTGTGGAATTAATAGGTACAATTGTCCAGATGATTACAGAAATTGAGATACAACGGTAATCCCAGACCTGGGTGTCTATACACTGGAATCCCCTTAAAGATGAGTGTGACGGAAACCACTTTATCACAACAAGGTGCGAATGGCTTCATTCATTCCCCATTGTTTGTGGTGATATGCATCACTCTAAATACACAAGGGGTTAATGTAAATACACTACGACTAAGTAAACACTAGAGGGAGCACCAGAGACATCATGACATGCAGACATACAGCTAATAAACACATAGTATAGGACATGACCAAGGGGCAGTCAAGACACCCAGAGGTAACACTACCACAAGGGGGCATATATAAGGGGGCACAACCCATATATAAGGACAGGGCACACATGCTCTTTCTCTTTCCACAGGCGACACTTAGAGAGTAGGACAGGGGCAGATCAGAAGCATCACACCCACCACGTGGCTTAGAGCAGACTGGTTAGTTAGACAGAGTTACTATAGCAAGATTAGCAGGAGAGTCAAACTCATAAAGAACTGTGCTAATGTTTCAATAAATCACATCGAACTTACTTCAAAATCTGGAGTATCTTTTGGTCAAAGCTGCATCGAGTTGCAGCTGTGTTGTCCCAGAGTACATAACACAACATTGTTGACAATGGTTTACATCATCAAATCATTTGTGTGGATAATGGGGATATCAATTCTGTGGTCACATGACAGAAACTGGCTTCAGATAGCAAATATTATATTATTCAAAGAACAACCCAGAGAAGGCAGTCTGGGAAATGAAGATCACATAGGGAAGACATCTTTCCCAGCAAATGGAAGGGGCCTGCTTCGGAAATCCATCACAGGCAGGGACTTGGTGCTAATTTGTTTTACCTGCGGATTATGAATTTTAATACGGGGGCTCAACCGCAACTTGGGCTACAAGAGCCAGAAACCTACTGTTGCTTGGAGTAAACCCTTGTGAGTTCATCACCAGAAACATCACACAACCTCTGTTTTTCTTCAGTCAACCAAATGTGAATTTTCAGGCCTGTAATCTTTCCAACCACCATCTTCTGACACTAAAGCAATGGTGCATACAACCGTCTGAACAACTGAATTAGAAACAGAAGCAGGCCATTCGGCCTGGAAAACCTGATGTGTCATTCAATAAGATCATAGTTGATCTGACTGAAACCTCAACCCCATATTCCTCCCTATCTCCAAAACCTTCTCGCCCTCTTGCTGATCAAGAATCGAACTATCTGCGCCTTAAAAGTATTCAAGGACTCTGCTGCCATTGCCTTTTGAGAAAGAGGGTTCAAAAGGCTTATTGGGCCTCTGAGCAAAAATAATGCTCCTCACCCCTGTCTTAAAGGGATGATCCTGAGTTCTATTTTCCCTCACAAGAGTAAACATCTGCTCCACATCCACTCTGTCAAGTACTTTTGTCCTTGCCCTCTTCTACATATACTGATGCATGTTACCTCTTCCATAATAGTGCAACATATCACTTCCCACATCACTGCACATTTAGGAGCCTGCATTATGAATTTTAGAACATACAGTGCAGAAGGAGGCTATTCGGCCCATCGAGTTTGCACCGACCCACTTAAGTCCTCACTTCCACCCTATCCCCGTAACCCAATAACCCCTCCTAACCTGTTTGTAAACTAAGGGCAATTTAGCACGGCCAATCCACCTAACCTGCACGTCTTTGGACTGTGGGAGGAAACCGGAGCACCCGGAGGAATCCTACGCAGACACGGGAAGAACGTGCAGACTCCGCACAGACACTGACCCAGCGGGGAATCGAACCTGGGCCCCTGGCGCTGTGAAGCCACAGTGCTAGCCACTTGTGCTACAGTGCTGCCTAATTTTAATCCATAAAAATCCATTCAGAGAAATCGAACATGCAGACCTGGGCACGATTCAGTCCACTTTTGGCCGTGTTTAACGCCGTGTTTCTCGACAGCTGCAGCGTTGAGGAGTACCCGGCTATTCAACGGTACTTTGCCTTTTCTTTGGCTTCGGTAAGTAGGAGGGAATTCGTGCTGGTGAGTTGATCTCACCAGGAGAACAGCTGTTTGCAGATAAGGCGCCATTTTGATCGGCAGTCCCGACGTTCCCCCCCTGCTTTCAGCCCCCCATGATTTATTGAAACACCCTCACCCCCCCCCCCCCAACCCCGTAGAGGCTCTTTGGAATCCCCACCCCCCATTCCCCCTCTAAACGGCAAGCCTCCCCCCCAGGCCTGACCCCTGAAAGTTCCAACCAGGCACCCAGGTACTTCCAGCTTCACACCTTCGTTACGTCCCTCGCACCATGTCTATAATGGCCGCGAGGTCCCCTGAGGTGCCGTCGTGCCTCTGGACGAGATCCCAGATCTTTCCGGGTGGAGCGAGTCAGGTGCCCGGCGCGAGCCTTACTCGGGGCTATTGTGGGATCCGGGCCAGCCGGAACGGGGTCACTCAATCCTGCCCCTGGTTTTTGTGAGGATAACATTAAAAAAATGCTCAAAGAATTGCAAGGCCAGGTGAAGGAGGGGCATTCAGCCTGAAACGCTCTGGCTGGACTTTTTCCAAAATTTGGCAAAGACCGATAGTGGGCGGGAAAAGGAGCATTGAAGCTGCCAGATTTGGCTCAGAAACATCAAGAGGTGGGTACCGTGACGCCCTGCCAGCAACTTAATTTGTTTGAAGATTGGGCACCATTTTGAGACACTACCACCCATGGGAACAATCACAGGACTGAGTTTCCGCTGAAGGGTAAGGCTAGCTGTTGCTGTTTTATAACCACAGTGTGTGTTTAACCGGTATACGATGGACAAATGATCACACAAGTTTGTTTTGTACAACAATAGTTTATTTGACATACACAAGATTGTTTACTTATTTAATCACATGTTCATGCACATTGAACAATAACCAACACACTTAAACGACCTTGACTTAACTTCCAGGTGACCGGCAGATACAGAGTAGGTAAGGCCTCATCTGGCTCTAGTAGAGTCTGATGGAGGTTGCAGATCTTGTCGGTAGTCTGTCTTCTGTTGTCATTCCTGGCCACACAGTTTTGCAGCTCTCGATACCTTCGCCCGGAAGGTTTGATTGGAGAATATAAAAGATCGAGGAGACTTGGGTGAATTGTAGTTAATGCTTTTAGTCTCTACTCAAACATTGCCCCATGCTCAACGCCACATGGTTTGGTTGCACCCAAACCGTGGGCGTACCTGGGCACTGATACGAAGGAAGCCCCAGCCCTATATATCTCTGGTCCGTGATGGTGCTCAAACTAGAATAGCCATACCAGTTGAAGTGGCAGTCAATGGTTGGGAATTTCTGTTTGCGGGACCACTCTTCCAAAACACACTGAGTCGAAGTCAGGGTCTTGAGAGGGTAAGTGGGTAATAAAACGTACTTCCAAGGTATGGACCAGAATGTAATTATCCCCTATTCAGAGGGGGATAAAACAAGTAAGTCGCACAATACTCAGATAATCACAGGATAAACGAAACACAATTCTTTCCTCGCCCACACAAACGGCACACAGTCATTATAAATTAAAGGAGGAACATTTGTTTCACTTTGAATGACTTACACCATGGGATGGTCACAGATAAAGAAAATCTCATCACTCCGGAGCCGCCAGTCACATCTCACTGCAGGTCATTCCCATTCATCCGTCTTACTATCACAGCAAGGTGCATTATACCTGTGGTTCGGGACAAGTGAGGAACTGACATGGTGCCACTTCTGACTGAGGAGGGAGGGATTGGGGGGGGGGGGGGGGGGGGGGGGGGGGAATTAAAACAGTTCCGCTAGAGAGAGGCTGCTGGAGGCTGTGTTGTGACCTCCTTGTCTGAGAGCCTGATGAGATTATAGTGTGTCTTTTTATTCTGTTGCGGAGTGACTTATTATGAAGATCTGGCTGTTTGGCAAATCTCCTCATTCTTGCTGCTGAAAAGGGTTTAGCTCCTAATTCAATTTCCATTTGATTCAGCTGCACTTTTGTTGCTGCGAATCTGTGTTTCCCATTCTGCTCTTGGAAATTCAGTTTTAGATGCACGTGTACATTTACTGCACCCCCATATAAGCATCAACAAAAATGTGCCTTTTCTTTTATCTTTTGCAGGCAGGACTAGGCAGGTGATTACAAACTAGGCTCTTCCATTTTCCTGTTGGGCACCTCCCCCACAGTGGCACCCAGTCAGAACAATAGCGGGCATGAAGGTGAATGTTTCGAACCCTGGTTCGTGCAGAGTTTGCTCATCTTAGCTGGGGAGTTGGTAGTGAACGGACGATTAACACTGGTGTTCCTGATTTAAACAGGGGGCGCAGAAATGCTGGTGGATGGAATCTAGTTCAGCTCACATCAGGTCTAACTGTGATAGATCCCTGAGAAAGGTAACACTTCCCTGCCCAGCACCATCCTCCCCAAGAGTGTGGTCCTCAGGCGGGAATGCAGCAGGCTATCCTGGAATTATATCCCATCAGCTTAACATACGGTTGCCTTGACTCCGTAAAACATCGCCATGCGATTCACGGGATTGTAATCAAACAAAATTACACCAAATACAAATATTGTGACATTAGGGTAAATGCCCAAAAACATGGGGTCAAGGAGGTAGGTTTTAAGGAATTGTCGTAAAGGAGCAGAGAGAGGTGGAGAGGCTTACGGAGGCTATTGCAAAGCTTAGGGTCAAGGCAGCTGAAGGCACAACCTCTGATGGTAGGGTAAAGGAGACTGGCGATGTGCAAAGGGCTAGATTGGAGGCTCACAGAGCTCTGGGAGGGTGGTAAGGCCAGAGGAGATTACAGAGATAGGGAGGGGTGAGGCCATTAAAGGATTTGGGCTCAAGGTGGTGAATTTAAACTTTGAGTCTTATGTGGACCAGTAGTGGTTAGAACTGCTGCCTCACAGCAGCATGGTCCCAGGTTCAATTCAAATGTACAGAGTCTGCACATTCTCCCCATGTCTGATCCGGTTTCCTCCCACAGTCCAAAGATGTGCAGGTTAGGTGGATTGGCCATGCTAAATTGTCCCTTAGTATCCAGAAGGTTAGGCGGGGTACTGCGTTACGGGGATAGGATGGGGGCATGTGCCTCAATAGGGTGCTCTTTCAGAGGGTCGGTGCAGACTTGATGGGCCGAACGGCAGCCTTCTGCATTGTAGGGATTCTCTGATTCTAAATCCAAGGCAGGTCAGCAAACAAGGAGAAGAGTAAATGGTCCTCAGGAGAGGAAGAGGGAAAGATGGTTGGGAAAAGGGAGAATGGTCAAGTGAAGAGAATAATTTCTTCTTTACATGCTGCTCACATGCAAACAGCATTGGATTGGCCGCACTTAATCCTGCGGCAAACAGACTACTATCTGTAGTTGTTTAAATTTGAGTATTGCTGAAAAAAAGAGACAGGCTGTCAAAGCTTTTCATCAGACAGATTCACAAGAATACAAAATAAAAGAGAAGAACAATTTGTAGCGCACGAGAAGAGGGTGCTGATTGGTTGGCAAGTGGAGGCGTTGCCATGGAGAATGCACCAGGGAGCAGTTAAATGCCAAACTTTTGTTTAAATTCAAACCAGGCAGGTCAACTCTGGTCAAGGCATTGCCATGGAGAATGAACCAGGGAATGGCTGTCCCTCAACTTCTGTTTAGTTGAAAAATGCAAAGTTTGCGGTTATGTTCTCTCATGCTTGCAAAGGACAGGGCCCCATGTATGAATGTATGCTGCTTCTGGCAGTAATATCTGTTGTGGTATTATCATAAATGTAAGAACTGCAAGGGTTAATTAAATGTCTCAATCAGCCACTGGATGGCTGGAGTCACAAGTATATAAGGCATTGATGCTAAGCCTTGTGGGGGAGGGGGAGAGAAGTGAAGGAGTTAGCTGGAGACAGACTGAAGCAAATATGGTATGAGTAAAAGCAGATCATAGTTTATTATAGTTGTAGGTGAGTGTAGGTTATATGTTAATTATCAACTGTGTATTATGTGTCAAATCCAAGTTAGTAGCGTTAATAAATGTATAGCTTTGTTCAAGTTAAAGCTATTTTGTGGACTTTACGAACACTACGCCAACCATCCTGAATTTAGCAACAAAGAACACCATACCTGTCAAAGATTTGAATGATGTGCATCATTTGCACGGTTGCTTTGGACTGGTTTAGACGGAGCCGACCTTAAAAATGCTCCTTTATACTGTGGCACCATGTTTATTTGAGGGGTTTCTGCAGTGTGATAACCCTTCCAGAGTTTCAGAGTTTTGCTTGATAACATTGCAAAGGCTTCAAGCAGAGGTAAACATTCCCAAGGTGAAGATCTGAGTTATATTCAAAGCTGCGGTGGGGAGTGAGAAGGTTTAGCTGCTCGAAAGGCCTCTGTTTGGAGTTTAATCCAGACAAATGTGAGGTAATGCATTTTGGAAAGTCTAATGCAGGTAGGGAATATACAATGAATGATAGAACCCTCAAGAGTATTGACAGAGAGAGAGAGAGATCTATGTGTACAGGCCCACAGGTCACTGAAAGGGGCAACACAGGTGGAGAAGGTAGTCACGAAGGCATACGGCATGCTTACCTTCATTGGACGGGGCATTGAGTATAAAAATTGGCAAGTCATGTTGCAGCTATATAGAACCTTAGTTAGGCCACACTTGGGAGTATAGTGTTCAATTCTGGTCGCCACACTACCAGAAGGATGTGGAGGCTTTAGAGAGGGTGCAGAAGAGATTTACCAGGATGTTGCCTGGCATGGAGGGCATCAGCTATGAGGAGCGGTTGAATAAGCTCAGTTTGTTCTCACTGGAACGACGGAGGTTGAGGGGCGACATGATCGAGGTCTACAAAATTATGAGGAGCATAGACATGGTGGATAGTCAGAGGCTTTTTCCCAGGGTAGAGGGGTCAATTACTAGGGGGCATAGGTTTAAGGTGCGAGGGGCAAGGTTTAGAGGAGATGTACGAGGCAAGTTTTTTTTACACAGAGGAGGTGGTGGAAGCAGGGACGATAGTGACATTTAAGGGGCATCTTGACAAATACATGAATAGGATGGGAATAGAGGGATACAGACCCAGGAAGTGTAGAAGATTTTAGTTTAGACGGGCAGCATGGTCGGCGCAGGCTTGGAGGGCCGAAGGGCCTGTTCCTGTGCTGTACTTTTCTTTGTTCTTTGTTTGATAATTTAAAAAAATAGCCAACTAAACAATGAAATAAACACATGTATTGTAAAAAATCTTTGTTTAGAAATGAAGGGTATAAGGGTATTGATGTAAAAAGGAGGCAAAATCAAAGGTTAAGGGCAAATATCCAAAATGTCAAAAAGAAAATGGTGCACCTGCGGGCACTGTAAGCTCTGCCCCAGGGCAGGTGTATAGGCCCTTGATACCGTGTCCAAACTGTGTGTTCGGTGACAGGAGCCAGTTACATTTGCTGACTCCAAAGAAGAACCTTTCTGTTGGCAAGGCTCTCCCTGATTTTAATCACTCCACTTACTGGCGGCTTCAGCTGCCAAAGATTCTGGAATTCAGGCTTGAACGTGATGGCAACACAGTTAAACAGCCAGCTGATACTCCATGTACAGGCTTACCCACAAAGACATGTCCACTTGAGTAAGGGTCATGAGGGTGATGGGCAACTAACTAAGTTGTGGGTGGCACGGTGGCGGTGGTTGGTTGGCGCTGGTGCCTCACAGCACCAGAGACCCGAATTCAATTCCGGCCTTGGGTGACCGTGTGGAGTTTACACCTTCTCCCCGTGTGTCTGCGTGGGTTTCCTCCGGGTGCTCCGGTTTCCTCCCACAGTCCAAACGATGTGCAGGTTAGATGGATTGACCATGATAAAATTGTCCCTTAGTGTCCCAAGGATAGGTGGGCTTACTGGGATAGGGCGGGGGAGCGGGCATGGGTGAGGTGCTCTTTCGGAGGGTTGCTGCAGACCAGATGGGCCGAATGGCCTCCATCTGTACTGAAGGGACTTCTTGAAATTTCAGCCATATTTGGGGAGTGGATGAGCACTGATATTTGTTGATCTTTTAAAAAAGGTTATTTCATTATTAAGCATTATTTTAAAAGTAAAATGAGTTTCAATGTTCGTTCCTAATCATAATAGCATCACAATAACCCAATATTTTAAAAAAACATCCTTTGTCTTTTGATTGATATATATACAGCGACAATGGATGGGGAAGGCAAGGGAGGAATGATTAAACCTCACTGTGTGAGCTGCTGAATTAATTTGACTTGATACAAATGTTAATGTAGCAGTCTTCAACATGCTTGTCACTTTGACTGTCTGTATGTTAATTCACTCTCTCACACTGAGGACACACTAGTTCATTCCAGTCAGGTCCTTCGACTGACACTCTCACTGTTCAAACACAAACTGAGCCTTTTAATTTTTTAATTAGCAGAGACCTCCCCGAAAAAGGATGTTAAAATCACAATTCATGATTATTGGGAGCCATTTAGATTAAAAAAAACAATTTGAGAATAACTCTTCACATGTGCTTGTAGTAAGAGGGCAAGAGGAGGAGGAGGAGGGGGGAAGGAGTCAAGTTGAAGGGATTGAGGTCCAGGCAGGTTTCTATGAATGTCATTGTACCGAAACAGCTCTTGTCAAAGTCATAAATGACACGTCTTTTGTGATTTGACAAAGGTAAACTATTCACCCTCATGCTTCTCGCTGCACCCTTTGACCTGTCTGACCACACCACCCCCAAGACCTCTCCAATGCCGTCCATCTTGGCCAGGCTGATCTCACCTCGTTCCATTCTTATCCATCCAATCATGGACAGAGAATCGCCTGCAATGCCTTCACTTTCTGATCCTGCGTTGGTGTTCCTGAGGATCTATGCTTGAACCCCACCAGCACCATCACCCTCCCCATCCCAACCCCAAACCTGCCATTCCTCATCGAATAATATTTTTTTATTATTGTCACAAGTGGGCTTACATGAGCACTGCAATGAAGTTACTGTGAAAATCCCCTAGTCGCCACATTCCGGCGCCTGTTCGGGTGCACAGAGGGAGAATTCAGAATGTCCAATTCACCTGACAGCACGTCTTTCAGGACTTGTGGGAGGAAACCGGAGCACCCGGAGGAAACCCATGCAGACACGGGGAGAACGTGCAGACTCCGCATAGACAGTTACCCAAGCCAGGAATCAAACCTGGGACCCTAGCGCTCTGGAGCAACAGTGCTAACCACTGTGCAACCATGCCACCCAACATGCTGACATCATCCAAAAGTACAGCATTTATTTTCAAATGTATGTTAACAACACCCATCTCTACCTCACCTCCACTGTTGACTCCTCCTCCAGTGTTGCTAAATAATCTGACTACTTACCTGGAATCCGGTACTGGATGAGTAGAAATTTCCTCCAGTGAAATATTGGAAAAGCTGTTTACCGTCCCTGCTCCAATTTCCATTTCATAGCGATGGGGATTAAGCCAGTCTGTTCGCAACCTTGGTGTCACACCTGACCCGAGATGAACTTCCAATCTCACATCCACTGAGACCATCTGTTTCCAAGTCCCTGACATCGTTGAACTTGGCCCCTTTCCCAGCTCACCGGCTGCTCAAAACCCTCATTCATGCCTTTACCATCTCTGGATTTGATTATTCCAACGCTCTATTGACTTGCCTCCACCATTCATTCCACCACTCTCCCCCCGCCCCCCTCCACCCCGCCCGCCTTAAACTTGACATCATCCAAATCTCTGCAGCTCCCCATGTCTTATAGAATCATAAGTCCCGATTCTCTCCCAAAATTTCTAAATTGATTTGTGGCGGGCTTTTCAGGGAATTTCCCGTCGGCTCTGCCGGCGAGTTCCCCGTCACTATTCAATGACACTTAGTCACTGTTTGAGCCCTGGGGAGTTTCTCACCGGTTGAGGCCACACTTAGAATATTTTTTTGCACTGGGGAGCTGAACTCAGAGATCAGGCCGCCATTTTGAAAGGGTGGCCCGATCTCTAAGTGAGCTTGTGGGTCCTCCACACCATGCACCCATGGGCAATGTCACCCCCCCCACACACACACACACACACACACACACATAGACACTACCCCCCTCCTCAAGTAAGGACAACACACTATGGGGTCCTTAGGGGTCCCCCCCTCTTCAGACATCCCCAAGGCCCCTTACAGCACACCCTTCCTTCTAGGACACCCAGCCATCACCCACCCAATCTCCCGGAAGCCACTACTTACCGCCCTACACTCCCCCACCCTTCAAACCCCCCCTCCACTCTCACTTCACGAGCATGGGCCCTTCGCCCCCCCGACCCTTGGCACGGTCAAGGTGCCAGCTGGGCACTGCCATGGTGCCCGTTCTAAGGGGAGGGCCAGGGAGCCACCCTGCACTTACCCTGACCACCCAAGTGTCTCCGATAGCCCTTGACACCCCTCCCCAGGTGCCGTTCTGCCAGATCTAAGTTTATGTGGACCAGCCCGGATCGGCGCCTGGCTGCAGCCTCCCTGGGGAGGCCGGAGAATTGAGGGAGGCCAGAGATTCACTCCCATAAAACAGAATTTACAGTGCAGAAGGAGGCCACTTGGCCAATTGAGTCTGGATCGGCACTTGGAAAGAGCACCTTGCTTAAGCCCGCACCCCCACCCCATCCCCATAATCCAGTAACCCCCACCTAACCTTTTGGACACCAAGGGGCAATTTATCATGGTCAATCCACCTACCTCTTAACTGGTATAAAATTTTGTTCACTTGTCACCCTTGCTCTCGCTGACCTACACTGACTCCTGTCAAGCAGTGCCTTGATTTTAAAACTCTTATCCTTGTTTTCAAATCCCTCCATGGCCTCGTACCTCACAATCTCTGGAATCTCCTCCAGCCCCACAACCCTCTGAGATGTTGGGCTGTGGCACACACCGGTTTTAACCGCTGGCTGCCTTGCTTCACCTTACTGTGACCCTAGCTCTGGAATTCCCTCCCTGAACCTCTCTGGCTTCTCTCCCCCACTCTCTTCCTGAAAAGCCGACCTCATTGACTCATCTTTTGGCCATTTGCCCTAACGTCACCTGATGTGGGCTCTGGGTCAGATTTTGCTCTCTGATTCTCTGGTTATAATCCTTGGGCTATTTTAATATGTTAAAGTGGCTAAAGTTGAACATCTTGCATCATTGACTTTGTCTATATATGTGTTTGTGGAACCCACCTCTTCATTCACCTGAGGAAGGAGCTACGCTCCGTATGCTAGTGATTGGAAACAAACCTGTTGGACTTCAACCTGGTGTTGAAAGACTTCTTACTGTGCCCACCCCAGATCTCCCTGATCCCCAAATGCAATCAAACATGTGCCTGGAAACCATGGTGACTGGTCGAGTTCCAACCCCTTTATATCAAACTTTCACAATTAAAAATAAAATGCCTCAGTGCAGAATGGGTGGGTACGGCATGTATCTGCAGTAACTCTCAATGATTTATTTTGCAGTAGCGGGGGGGGGGGATTGGTCTGAATTTCTTCGGAGCCTTGCTGGGAATTTTGTGTCGAACAGGCATCGGTACCTGTGAAAAGTCAACAAGAAGCTTGTGCAATGACAATAGCATTAATGCTCTCCTCAGTCAAAACAGTGGAAAGGATATGGCAGGATGTTATTACTGCTTTGCACTGCTCTGGGCGGTACACATTCCCCATGAATTACTCATATAAAATATACAAAGATAAAATGAGACCATCGGTGATAGGTATGTCTAAAATAGTAAAGAACACAGCAGAACAACTGATGCGTGATTACATGGTTATACTGTATCAAAAGATATAAAAGATATTCCTACTCCACTAGACAGCTTGGGTTAACCACCTCTATTTGGCCATAGAAAATAATAGGACGTGTAGAGATCATCTGGTACATTGAGTTAGTATTATCCTGACACATTGTGATTTCCGCACACCATCATTGGTCGGGAGAGTAAAGGTTTCTTTGAAGAGCCTTCCGATCACATTGATGGAGGAGAGTATCCTTAATGTATCCTAAATATATCAATAAGTGCCCCACCTCTCCACAACAGGACTCTCAGTCTCCCCGAGATCTACCTCCAGAAAATTGGCTGGCAGCGTGTGCTGGGTTCCAATTTTGTGGATTTAATTTGAACCTTTCCCATCATCTATAGAGGGAAGGGGTGTAATTGTTAATCCAGTGTCTCCCAGAGACGTGCCCCAAAGACAGAAAAAAGGGATGAGGCCGACTTAGAAAAATATCTGGACAATTCTTCACTGAAGCCCCAAAGTAAATCAAATAGCTCCGGGAAAGCTTTGGCAACTGAGTGTCTATCTATCTTCTGTACGTAGACATGTTAGCACAGTCAAAATCACTGGAGGTTATAGTTTTCTCCCATCAGCAAGCTGCCAGGAACTGATGCTGTAACCACAGTTAGGTAAAGAGTTTTCTTCTTCTTTTATGTGCAATTCTAACAGATTAATAAGCATTTTGCTTTTTAAAAATAAAAACAATGCCCTTCTTTTGTACCTCACTGTGATAATAAATATTGATGCAAAAAGGTAACATAATTCATTACAAAAGCAAAATGATTATTAATTCGACAGTAGGTTTGAGGGGAGATGCTGGTGTAATGACACTGGGCTCGTAATTGAGAGGGACTGGCTAATGTCCAGGAGGCAGGGGTTCAAATCCCATCATGGCAACTGGTGCGATTTTAATTCAATTCTAAATCTGGAATATAAAGCTAGCTTCAGTAATGATTGTCAGAAAAATTATTCTGGTTCACTAATGTCGTTTAGGGAAGGAAATCTGCCGTCCTTACCCGGTCTGGCCTACATGTGAGTCCCAACCCACAGCAGTATGGTGGGTTCCTGACTGCCCTCTGAGATGGCCGAGCGAGACTCTCGGTTGGCGGGCAATTAGTGGTGGACAACAAATGTTGCCCTTATTAGTGGCACCCACATCCCATGAAGGAATTTAACAAAAATATTTTCTTTTCCATTATAGCCTGTCTGAGCTTGATCCCAACTCAGCAATATAAATACCAAAGAAGCAGTCACTTCCTCCTCCGCAAACCAGCTATCAAACATTGAGAGAGCAAGGGGCACTGAAAGCCTTAGATTCCCACAACTATCACATTGTTAATCGCAAGCCTTCACTATTCTTCTGCTCTGAGGGTGCTTGTGTCAGCCGTGACACAACTGACCGCATCCGTATTGGCTACATCGCAAGGTTCTGGCTTCTCCTGGGCACGAGCACGAAAGTCCCGGCTGATACTCCAGTACAGTGCTGAGGGTATGATGTCTTTCAGATGGGATGTCTAAGTGCCCACCTGCCTGCTCAGAGACCCGTGACACTGCTTTCAAGAAGGACAGGGAGTTCTCCCTGGTCTCCGTGGCTATATGTACCCCACTATCAACATCACAAACCACCAACATCACAAGTCTATGTGGTGATTGTCACGTTGTTGTTGGTGGAGCTCGTTGACTGCAAACTGGCAGCTGTACTTCTTACAACAGTACATGCTTCATTCATGGGGCTTTGGTCAGGCAAAACCTTATAGAGATACATAAGTCACTCTTTCTGTGCAAACTGGACTGTCCTCATGTGTCAGCATTTCACAAACTGGTGCTTGTGGGCGGTACCTTCACGGTCACTAGTTCCCAGTGGAAATACTGACCAGGTCGCAGGACACCTTCTCATCCTATCTTCACCCGATGAAGGAGCTGCACTCCGAAAGCTCGTGACTCCATATAAACCTGTTGGACTTTAACCTGGTGTTGTAAGACTTCTTACTGTGCCCACCCCAGTCCAACGTCGGCGTCTCCACATCATCCTACCTTCTAGTGTGAACAGACGTGCATTTATATAGCACTTTGTCACATCCTCAGAGCACCCTAAAGCACTTTGTATGGTCCCGATCAATTACTTTTTAGTTCCATTCGCTGATGTAGTGGAGGCAAAGAATTTATGCACAGCAATGTCTCAGAAACAACAGCTGGATAAATGGTCAACATTTATAATCGTACATTAGGGAGGAGCAATGGCCAGCATTATGTTTTCAATACAGCAATCGATGCAGAAAATCACAGAAATCAAGTAATTAAAGGGGAAAACAATATCACAAAACCCTTGGGTTCAAAGACCACCAGTTAAGAAAGATGTTTCAAGGCTACAAGGTCTGATTGCTGTAGACAGGAATTCCCTAAAGTCATCTCAAGGCTAATTCTTATTAGGTGCAATCTGACGGCACTTAGAGAGTTATTGTGTTTCTGTTGATGGGGCAGCTTCTGGTACAGCCCAGCTCCCTATTCAATATCAGAGAAACAAAAATAAATTATTTTCCATTTTTAAATACGGACTTAATGATCACCTCCTCTTCTAACCAACTTATTTTTTAAAAATCTTTTTATCCGGGTTTTTTCTTTTTATATATAATGAGGGTAAAAGTGAATATACGCAAATCTGTACACATCAGTTACAATTTACGATTTACAAGTGCCCAGCTTTGAACCTCCTTGCTACAATTCCTCAACTCCCCCAAACCCCCCTTCCCTTCTTGATATCTGCCGTGTTTTCTTTGTCCGTTGGTTCATCAGTCCTGAAACTATTAGGGTAGCATAGTGCATGTTGCATTGTGCAAAGCTGCTCTTTATTTAGTTGCTTGTATTTCCGAGTGTTTGGTCCAGGGGGATGGTAACCCACCCTCCCTCCCTCCCCCCCAATGTGGGGTGTGGTTGGATTCTGTGTCTCCTTGTTCCCTCCCTACATCTTGGAACTCGTTGGTGAATGGCCTCCACATCTTGTGTAAGCCCTCTTCCTACCCCCGGATGGTGAATTTGATTTTCTCCACTTGGAGAAATTCCGACAAATCGGCCAGCCAGTCCGCAGCTTTAGGTAGTGCTACCGATCGCAGCCGAGCAGGATTCCCTGGCTGGAGATTAGGGAGGCAAAGGCAAGGGCACCGACCCCCCCCCCCCCCTCCCTATAAAGAGTTCTGGCTCTTCTGATACCCCAATGACTGACATTTTTGGGCATGGCTCCACCCTCATACCCGTAACTTTGGACATTGCCTCGAAGAATTCTGTCCAGAACCCGGTATTTCTAGGGCATGCCCAGAACATGTGGGCGTAGTTGGCCAGGTCTCCTTGGCACCATTGACATATGTCTTCCACCTTCGGGAAGAACTTGCTCATTCGGGTTCTGGTTAGATGCGCTCTATGTACCACTCTCAGCTGCATTAGGCTTAGCCTTGCGCAAGTGAAGGTGGAGCTGACCTCTTCACTGCAAAGTCCCCACCCTATTTCAAACCTAAGCTCTTACTCCCATTTTTCTCTTGCCTCGTCCAGTGGGGAGCGTGCCTTTCCCAGTAGTCTACAGGGCCTCGCAGTCCACCCCCCCCCCCCCCCCCACCCCCCACCCCCCGTTCCCAAGTTATCCGCGTCCAGTAGTTCTAATAGTGATTGTTCTGGTGCCCTTGTGTATGTCTTTGTTTCCCAATGTAGCAAGTTTTCAATTTGCCTGTATCTTAACTTGTTTCCCCCAGTCAGTTGCAACTTCTCTGTCAGTTCCTCGAGCATTGTCAGTCTGTTGTCCATGTAGAAGTCCCTAACTGTCAGTGCCCTCCCCCCCCCCTCCCCATCCGTCGTCCTGTACTCCAACATTTGAAGGTGGCGTCCATTTTGGCTGGCGCGAACCTGTGATTGTTGCAGATGGGGGCCTTGATGGACATTTTGGTTAGGCCAAAGTGTTGTCTTTTTTTTGTTTGTTATTTAAAAATTAAATTCAGAGTACCCAATTATTTTTTTTCTAATCAAGGGGCAATTTAGCGTGGTCAATCCACCTAACCAGCGCATCTTTGGGTTGTGGGGGCGAAACCCACGCAGGACACGGGGGAAATGTGCAAACTCCACATGGACAGTGACCCAGGGCCAGGATTCGAACCGGGGTCCTCAGTGCCATAGTCCCAGTGCTAACCACTGCGCCACCATGCTGCCCCATGGCCGAAGTGTTGTGTTAGCTGGTTCCATGACCAGAGTGTGGTTATTACCACTGAGCTCGCAGAATGATTGTCCCCATCCAGGAACCCTCCATTTCTACCCAATTGGCTTCTGGTTCCATCCCTTCACACTTTCCGCTGTTGCTGCCCAGTGGGAATATTGCAGGTTAGGGAGAGCCAGATCTCCCATGATTCTTGTTCTTTGCAGGACTATTTGGGGATTGGATTGGATTCTATTTGTTTATTGTCACGTGTACCAAGGTACAGTGAAAAGTATTTTTCTGCGAGCAGCTCAAACAGATCATTTAGTATATGAAAATAAAATAAAATAAAATAAAATGAAAATACGTAATAGGGCAACACATGATACACAGTGTAAATACATAGACAACGGCATTGGGTGCAGCATTCAGGAGTGTAGTGTTAATGAGGTCAGTCCATAAAGGGTTTGTTTTATGCAACACCCCCCTCCCCCCACCTCCACCACCCCCCACCCTGTTGCATCTTGTTCAGGGCACACACTGCTGCTACTGTGAGTCTGTGCTGGAATGTTAACTTAAATTTGGAGAAAAAACAATTGAAGCATCAAGTCCAAAAGACCTATTAACACAACAAAAATATGGATGGCACGGTGGCATAGTGGTTAGCATTGCTGCCTCACAGCACCAGGGATCCAGTTCCATTCTGACCTCAGGTGACTGTGTGAAGTTTGCACTTTCTCCCCGTGCCTACGTGGATCTCCCCCGGATGCTCAGAAATCCTCCCACAGGTGAAAGATGTGCAGGTCAGGTGGATTGGCCGTGTTAATTTGCCATTTAGTGCACAAGGGTTAGATGGGGGTCATGAACAAAGAACAAAGCAAATTACAGCACAGGAACAGGCCCACCCAGCCTGCGCCGATCCAGATCCTTTATCTAAACCTGTCTCCTATTTTCCAAGGTCTACTTCCCTCTGTTGCCGCCCGTTCATATATCTGTCTAGATGTCTCTTAAATGATGCTATCGTGCCCGCCTCTACCACCTCCGCTGGTAAAGCATTCCAGGCACCCACCACCCTCTGCGTAAAAAACTTTCAACGCACATCTCCCTTAAACTTTCCCCCTCTCACCTTGAAATCGTGACCCCCTTGTAACTGACACCCCCACTCTTGGAAAAAGCTTGTTGCTATCCACCCTGTCCATACCTCTCATAATTTTGTATACCTCAATCAGTTCCCCCATAACCTCCGTCTTTCCAACGAAAACAATCCTAATCTACTCAACCTTTCTTCATGGCTAGCACCCTCCATACCAGGCAACATCCTGGTGAACCTCCTCTGCACCCTCTCCAAAGCATCCACATCCTTCTGGTAATGTGGCGACCAGAACTATGGGGTTGGGTAGGGGCGTGGGCCTAGGTAAGGAACTCTTTTGTAGAATCGGTGCAGTCTCAATGGGCTGAACAGCCTCCTTCTGTACTACAGGGATTCGATGATTCTATGATGATGTATAGCTTTCATCCAAATTTGGAGGTGGCGATGTTCCCATGTGGGTTTGAAAGGCATTGTCAAAGGAACCTTAACAAGTTGCTTCAAAATGTAGTCTGAATCAGGGTTTTTCAAATTGTGTGTTGCGAGCGGGTGTCGGGAGGGTTGCCGGAGTGATCGGAACTGCAATTGTCCCCCAATTGCGAGAGAAGTCCCACCGACTGCGACTGCCATTTTTACTGAGAACGGTGGCTGCTGCCGCCTTTGGAATAAGGAAATTTGGCTGTGTGCAGTCTTCCGGCCAGAAGTGACAGCAGTGAGCAGGTCACAGGCCCTGCCTGTAAACTTCAGGGGGGTTGGATTGTTCAGGGGGGCTGGAGGGAACCTGATCGGTTTTTCCCCTGAACCGAGGGTGGGGAGGGGTGAGGGATTTGCCTTCCTGCCTCTTCTTTGAGGCCTCTTCAAGTCAACTTTAAATATTGCGTAACATGGGCAAGCATAGCTGCAGACTGTCTGTCCTATCAAACTCTCCCAGGACAGACCCCTGCTGTGGCTTCTCTAGCGAAAGTCAATCTCACCCCCGTTGACTTTGAGCAACCTCTAGCTTCACAGCTGAAGGCTATTTCAAAGGAGCGATTAGCCTTGTTAGCTGTGAGAGTACTTCACACTCCTGAACTCTTAAGTGGCTCCTCAAAGGCACAGGTGGCCTGTCTGAGAGGATAATTAGGGGACTGGATGTCCTGAAACATCTGTACCTGTACATTGTGCCTGAACTCGAGAAGTGGCAGCGCTGCAGAGGCAGCTGCCAACAATCAAACAGTAAAGAGCAGGCCTTCACCGCTGAGGGCCCTCTTGCATCTGAAGGGTAAGTGTGTGGATTTGTGGATTAATTCTGAGCACGGGCTCCCTATTGTTGCTGGCAGAGATTAGGAGTCTAGGTGTTTCTGATCATGAAACCTGGCTCGCTGGGTGGCACTCTGAGAGAAGGTGGGACAGTCATGGTAAGTGTGGGGGAGGCCTGGGGATCTGCGGGTCTCGTCACGGAAGCCCAAACTCATTGTCGGTCACTCTCCTTCTCCAGTTCTTTCCAGATACAAATATGTTTGCTGGCGTAGATCCCGCGGAGGCCGCCCTCGCTGTGATCACGGCAGTCGAAGCGGGCAGTCGCTAGAGATGGCAGCAAAAGCAACGCAGGCTGGAGGTGGCACCGCATGTGCAGGGGGCCGCCGGACACACTGAAGACATGGTCACCCATCAGGCTGAGGAGGGGGTCAGAAGGGGAGGCCAGTGACGTGCCAGGGTTTACAAGAGTTTTTGGTCCTTCCATCAGCTGACAGATGGCATATGAGATGGCATGATGAGACCCGCAGATCCCCAGGCCTCCCCCACACTTACCACAGCGAGTGGTAGTGGATGGAACATATTCCGCCTGGAGGTCGGTGACCAGTGGTGTCCCGCAAGGATCTGTTCTGGGACCTCTGCTCTTTGTGGTTTTTAGAAATGACTCGGGTGAGAAAGTGGAAGGGTGGGTTAGTAAGTTTGCAAATGACACGAAGGTTGGTGGAGTTGTAGATAATGTTGAATGTTGTCGCAGGTTACAACAGGACATTGACAGGATGCAGAGCTGGGCTGAGAAGTGGCAGATGGAGTTCAACCTTGATAAATGTGAAGTGATTCATTTTGGAAGGTCGAATTTGAATGCTGAATACAGGGTTAAAGGCAGGATTCTTGGAAGTGTAGAGGAACAGAGGGATCTTGGGGTCCACTTACATACATCCCTCAAAGTTGCCATCCAGGTTGATAGGATTGTTAAGAAGGCCTATGGTGTGTTGGCTTTCATTAACAGGGGGATTAAGTTTAAGAGCCACGAGGTTTTGCTGCAGTTTTATAAAACTCTAGTTAGACCACACTTGGAATATTGTGTCCAGTTCTGGTCGCCTCATTATAGGAAGGATGTGGATGCTTTGGAGAGGGTACAGAGGAGATTTACCAGGATGCTGCCTGGACTGGAGGGCATGTCTTATGAAGAAAGGTTGAGAGAGCTTGGACTTGATAGAGGTGTACAAGGCATGGATAGAGTGGATAGCCAGAGACATTTCCCCAGGCTGTCACGAGGGGACATCATTTTAAGGTGATTGGAGGAAGGTATAGGCGAGATGTCGGTTCTTTACACAGAGAGTGGTGGGTGTGTTGAATGCACTGCCAGCAGAGGTGGTGGAGTCAGAGTCATTAGGGACATTTAAGCGACTCTTAGACAGGCACATGGATAGCAGTAAATTGAAGGGGTGTAGGTTAGGTTGATCTTAGATTCGGATAAATGGTCGGCACAACATCATGGGCCGAAGGGGCTGTACTGTGCTGTACTGTTCTATGTTCTATATGTCTCAGTAGACTGCGTCTCAACAGTGGACAGTGTGGCACCTGTGCCACCTCCTCGAGGACATGGCACCCCATGGAGGAGGAGGGCATCCCCTTCCGGTGGCTGAGTGTCACTGCAACACTAAATGTTTATGCCATCGGGTCATCCCAGGGCTTGAGTGGGGACCTATGTGGAACTTTGCAGTGTACAAGTGCATTCAGGAGGTGACGGATGCTCCGTATTCCTGGGCATCTGACTGCATCACCTGGACCTGGACTTGGCACACAAAGATTTGCCGTCATCGGCAGGATGCCCCAGTCCAGGAAATCGTCAATATCACGCATGTTATCCTGTGAGCACTGGGGCATCAGGGAATGTCCTGTATTAACAGGAAGGGGCTCCACGTCCTGAATGTTCAGATTGTGTGCGACCATATTTTAAGGATCACGCATGTGTGTGCATGCTATCCTGGGAGTGTGCATCACAGCTACATCCTCGGGTACTTGGAGAACCCCAGTGTATTCAAGGACCACCCCAGGATGACAGGTTGGCTCAAGGGGGACAAGTGATACCCAGTGAGGTCATGGCTGATGACGCCAGTACAGAGGCCTGTGACTGAGGCGGAGACCCGATATAATGAGGCCCATGTTGCCACCCGTGCTGCCGTTGAGCGGTTCATTGGCCTGCTGAAAATGGGGTTTCGATGCCTGCACCACCCTGGCAGGCCCTGCAATTCAACCACCCAGAGGGTCTCCCGCTTTGTGGTGGTCTGCCGTGCCCTCCACAATCTGGCACAGCAGTGGGGAAACATACTGGAGGAGGAGGAGGACAA